>NC_034412.1:46308939-46638248 GCF_002078875.1 Numida meleagris
AAGGGAAGGGAAGGGAAGGGAAGGGAAGGGAAGGGAAGGGAAGGGAAGTATTATTATTAATTAAGATATTATTAGTAATAAGAAAAAGGAAAGAAGTATCACAGGAAAAATGAGAGGCAATAAAAGAAACAGAAGATGAAGAAACATTGCCTTGGGCCCACTGCTATTAATTTAATTACTAGTGATCTCCCTGTCTCTGACTTCTCTGCTGCAAGATTGTTCCTGCTCACTGCAGACCTTCACGGACTAATGCTAGCTTTCAATGACTCTCTAGGCTTGTTAACTTCAGGATTTCAGTGCCTGGGGTTTGGAATCACACAATTGCTCAGAACAAATTGTATTTTACTACAGTTATAATCTTCACTTTGGGAGGATAGAGAAAAAATGACAAAAAAATCACTTTTTTTTCATATGAGAACACTATTTTTGCAAAGCAAACTTCAAGTTTTAATTGATTTCTTTTTATTATGTCTCAAAACCACTGTTTACAATGCTTACCATAAGCACATGATTTATGCATCTTGAGTAAGAATTACTGGAGATTCTTCACATCAATTTGCAAAACTAGGGATAAATGTTACTTCTGAAATGGTGAAGAATGCAAGTTAAATTTGGCATCTGTTAAATGAGAGTGCAACAGCTTAAAAGACAGCTAAATATAGTGCTACACATCAATGTAGTTCATTTCAGCTGGTGTGCCACTTATTCATGTTCTATTACTCATAATTTCAGGCAAGTGGAGGGAAAAAAATTCATTGACCTTGAACAACCTCAAATAAATTTGGTCTATAAACTTTGATATATTCTTTGTACTGACTGCAATACCTTTCTCATTGTGCAAGTTCTCTTCTAAGAATAATAAAAAAATGACCATTTCACAAAGCTTTTAAAACTACTATGATTGAATCTTTAACTGAAAACTGTCCACCACGGTGCATGATGGTTAGTATTAATTACTAATTTTACGAAAAATGACATGCCAAATTAATTAGTGATGAGTTATTTTAGTGGATATATGCCAAACCTCAGATTGTTTTGGGCAGTAGTAGCATGGTATTAAATATTTACCATGCTGTGAGATGTTCTGGTTAAACTGGTCAATCATTAATTTCCTTTGATCCCTAGAAAGTAATTTTTGTTGCAGTCAGCTGTAACTGATTGCAAACAGCTTTTTTATTCAAGCTTCTAATGTACTTTTCCCCAGTTACTTTCCCCTGATTGAAACTATTTGTAGTAACACATTTTATCACACAGTGCAGGACCATTCTTTTCCTGCGACTATACACTAACAGTTATTTAATATTGTATATTAATATGATCTGCATTTATAGTGTTATTCTGAAAGAAATTCAAGAAGTACAACAATAGCAAACATATAAAATGATCAATGGAAATCGAAGGAAGTCACAGATATGCAAAATATTTTTAATGTGGAATAACTCGGAGGAATCCCAATATTATATAATTTAAGGAAAAATATAGTTGAGCTATTAAAAGCAGACTTTTTTACTTCAGCTTTAAGCATGCATTTTGAAAGTTTGTATTATCACACTACTATTCCCACATTATTGATTTGAATCTAAGTCTGGGAAGTGGTTTTTAAAGTAATCCTCAACCTCACTGTCAATAGGTTGCTGGGAAAAAAAAGTGCTTTTCAATCTTTTTTTTTCCATTTTTTCTATTATTGAAAGGGAACCATATTTGAAAATGGTGTAAAAAATCTTTAATATCTGTAAAAGCAAAAGTTTGAGATTGAACTACCAAATCATGGAACCCCAGAGTTACTGAGAACAGAAAGGATCATCCTGGAGATTGGAGATTGCCTAGCCCAACCTCCATGCTCAAAGTAGGGTCAGCAGGACAGGATGCTAAGGGCCCTGTTCAAGTGTATTTTGAATATCTTCAAACCTGGAGACTCTTGAATATTTAACTATCACATACATTTTAGATTTTAAAAGCTAAGCAAAATAAGACTTCTTTTTGGTATGCAACTTCTACCTTGCTAGCCTTTTCTATTTGTCAAGAAATTGTTACTATTTGGACAATACGTCACAGAATAAATTGTCACTGTTCTATTAGTAATTTGACATAACAAAGTGAACACAGGAGAATTCATACTGATAGCATGAAAATAAACACTCTCTAGTACTGAGAAAATATTTTATGCAATATTTTTTCTCTATTTGCACATAGACCAGCCTTGCAACTCAGGCATTAGTTAGATGAAGATTCTTGAAAACTCCTTGGTGCAAGTCCTGTTTTATAACAAGATGATTCAGGATCAATTCTGTCTGCATAAAAGAAGATCTGTCAACAACATCTTGTTTGCCTGGATTTCTTGTCCATCCTACTGGTTTCCTGTAAAAGTTCAGTCTCCACACAAAGATATGTAAACTGCTCCCGTTTATTTCTCCCCACTTTATTCTGTTTATTTTTTATCTATTTCTTTTTTTTTCATTTCTCTGCTTAGTAAGTCACCAGGACGTTGTGGTACACACAGTGCACACCAGATGTTGTCAACTACTTTTCCAGTTGTATGTGACTCCTCCAGACTGAAAGTTCAGTTCTGATGGCAGTTAAATTCCCTTACCAGAAATCTACCCTATGCATTCATCTGGCTTTGATGACAATGACTGTCCTTTAATTCCCAGTTGTCCCTGCTACTTTTCTTTTAATATTGTTCAAAGCCACGTTGGGAAAATTCACAAGGTAAGGAAGATATGCTAAACAATCCAAAATCTCTTCTCTATGACTGACAGTATTTACAATGATACAAAATGAGAACCAGTAAACTAAACTATCCAGATGAGATAATGTGCTCACCTCAGTAGTTTCTGTACAATATCGAATAGTTTCTTGGTTCCTACTTTTTTAGAGAACTGTAGACCATTTCAAGTCCCTAATTAAAAGTTATGTGAATAGATGCTCTGTGCTAAATTAATACGCCTTGCTGGACATATGTTCTTCACTCTATAATTTTCCTCAAGAAAATGGTATATTTAGAATAATTTTTCTTAATTTCTGGTGATGGAATAATAGAGTCTTCCTTTTCCTGTGAAATAAGTACTTCTCTTTAGACTTTTTCTGTAATACAGCTGAAAGAATTACAGAGATGATAAAATAACTTCACTCCAGCAGACACCAAATATAAGAAATGTATGAAGACAGCATTTTGGTAGTGATGAATGACTAACTTGCACTGAATAATTTATGGAGCAAATTGAACAGCTTTTTCTATTTTCACAATATACACAATCAAATCATGATCTTCCATTTACTCATTTGCTGAAACCAATTGCCAAATTCTTCCATGTGATGATGCTTGTAACTGAATATTGTTTGTGGAAGGATCTCTTCAAGCCATCTACACAGGAGCTGGTTTTTCTGTCAAATAACTTCTTCACCAGATGGATGAGTGCCAAAGTATTTCTAGCAAAAGTATATATGTGGACTTCAATTGTGTTTTGTATATATTTTAATGGAAATTACTTAGTAGTTCAACTTCTGTGAACTTTATGTCTTGGAAAAATCAATGGTTCACTGTATACTAAGGATAAAAGCAAAACACCAGTTAGAACATTGAATTAAACTCCAAAAATAACTAAATTACGTGTCCTTTCTTTAAATTTGGGCTGAGTTTTCTTTTAAACCAACACAAATAATAAAATAAAAGGCAGATAAGCTACAACCATGCTCCTCTAGGTTCTATTTCATAAATGGAATATGTATTATACAGATTCCTACAGGGCCAGGAGAAGACTTTCTATAGATAATCCTTAATTAGATTAGGTTATTATATCTGATCTAAAGATTTGGGGTTTTTTGTTTGTTTTTGGTTTTTTTCCTAAATAAAATTACAGATCTTTTGATAAATCCAAAGATATCCAACTACTATCCAAGGGTTCTTTGTTGAGTTACAGCTTAATACTAAGAAAACAAACCGACACTGAGCATGGAATGAATTCAGAACTGACAGATGTCAAATCAGATGTCATAATTGAGAGCTACATCTTTAGCAAAGGGTTGTGGGATTAGAACATAATTAAGCCACTAGACTTAGGCAATGCTATTTGTTATTTTCAACAGTAATTTGTTGGAAAGTACATTTGAAACAGAATAGAAGAGAAATAAGGAAGGATGAAAATGAATTATGAAAAATAAGCAATTAGCAAGGTAGTCAGAAAACTCAGTCTATAAAAAACGCACATGAAAGTGTAAATGCCTGTACTCTGGAAAGCAGTAATTTTCAGATTTATATTTAAGCAAATCAATGTACATCAAACTGTGGCAAAAAGTGCATTTAAAAAAATATATTAAAAGGGGATATGCTTAGACATAATCATTACATTAAAAAATTGACACATACAGCAATATTGTATGCAAAACTAATGTTATTACTTTGAATTTAGGTAAGCTGTAAAAAACTCACAAAAATAACTGAGGGATAAAAAAAATGCTTTAGATTAAAGAAAGCAAACAATAAGTACTAATTCATTCAACTTATTGAGAAATATAGAGCCTTTCTGCTTTCACAAATACTGTCCATACCCCAAAAAGCCTTTTAACCTAATCAAGATAAACTTGTCTTCTTGGGAACATAAGGCCTGGCAATGCAGTCACAATGACGTCATTGGGCAAGGAGGAACGAGAGAAGAAGCGATGTGTTCTGGCGACATCAGCTTGGATGTTTCATGGCAGACAGAAGCCCACATGATTCCCATAGGAACTGCTAGCCTGTTGCTCTCCTGGCTATCCACTAGTGCCCTGGCTATCCATTCTGTGCCCTAATGTGATTATAGAGGATCTTCCCTATAATAAACAACATTTGGAAACTGCATGATAATGTCACGCTTACTGTTGGTGAAAAATACCTGTATGGATAGTGATATAGAGTATAGATTCTGATATATAAGTATAGTGCAGAGTGGTTTGGGTAGGCAAATAAAATGCTGGTTCCTTTGGATTTCACTGTTGCTGCTGTTTGATCAGCACTGCCAAACCTCTAGTTTAACAATATATTCACCTGGTTCCTGGTTTAGCAATGTTTTCATAAGGACACCCTGAACAGACCATTAAAACAGAGCTCTACTAGTAGCGAGACATTATAAATTTCTGTAAATCATCAGCATTGTCCCCTTTCCTAGAAACATATGGTCTTGTGTAATAATTTTGTATCTAAGGACTGAATAAATTTCATCTTAAAACACTGTAGGGTTTAGCAGCCAGTTATAACAAAAGTTGAAAAGGAGAAGCATCCAGATTCACCAATTAAATACTTCTGAAAGCAAACCATTGCATTTCACTCTCTAGCAAAAGTAATTAAAAAGTAGCAATGACTTAACATTAAAAAAGAACACAGGCAATATTTAAAAAATGCATCCACAACTTACTAGTTCTGTCAATCTTGCCCTGCAAAAAAAAAAAAAAAAAATCAGTATCGAATAATGGATGTGGTTCATAATTTAACAAATAAATTTCTAGATTCAAAAATGTAATGTGAAAGACTACCATGTAATGAAAATAGATACCCTATCTTTCCGTTTGCCAATCGAGCTCGCTACAAAAATGTAGTGAAAGCAATAAGTTTTGCCTGGATTCCAGGCAGCGTATAAATATTGCTTTAAACAATAAGGCAAGCTTTTTTTAAAGCCTCACTGAAGGCCAGGTTCTAAGGGTTGGATAAGAAAGTTCACCAGGATTAGAAAAGAGAAACTTAAGAAGAGCAATATATGTGCTTATAGATGACAGGCTAAAATAAACAGACCAGGAAATCTTCACAGAAAGCAAAGTGAAATGGCTTAAAACACACCACTTTTACTTATCTAGAGAGGACGCATATTCTCAGGAAGCTGACATACAAAGATGATTCTTTCCTAAACCTATGAAATGAAATTTAGCTCTAGGAAACTAGAAAGACTGCAGTAGAAACAAGAAGTGGGTAGGTTTGTAGGACAAAAAGGTGAAGAGCTGAATTGTGACATGCTATGGATAGACATTGAATTCAAGATGAGAGAATTCTTACACATGAGAGAGGAGGTTGGCTTCTCCTTTTTTTGTCTCCCATTCAGGTTAAGTCTGTCCATGCATAGCAGAAAAAAGATTGTGATTGTATTCATTTGTGAATTAAAGCACAACTTTTTTTTTTTTTTTAAGTTACTATGAGATAGAACTCTTGTCCATCACAGAAAGTAGGTAGTTAAAAAGTTCCATTTATATGCCACATAATGGTAAAAAGTGCTAGGCAGAAACTAAAACCAACTGAAAAAATCTGCCACAGAGGAGTAAAACAAAATATTACAGCACAAGCATATGCTTTTGACAAGAATAGCTACCCAATATTTGGTACAGTGTACAATAACTACAGATACAGAACCGATAAATCTTAATGAAAGTAACACTAATGTTCTACCTCATTAGTTCTGGGCACAGTTTGAAAACAAGTAGAAACAAGAAACAAATGTAGTAGACAACCAGTTTAACTACTGGTTCAGTCATAAAATAAATACATATTTGCAAGTTTTTGCTATATGCTGTTATCAATTACTTTATTTCTATGTATGAACGTGTTCAAGGGGAAAAAATGTACTCTGCATTTTAACACTGACTGAACAGAACAAAGAATTTGTAAAGGCAATTGTCCTGAAAGTGAGATTTCTAGAGTTTTCAAAAGGTTGATGAAAGAATTTGCATAAGCACAGGTTTTTTGAAAGGATTTTTTAATAAGGAATTAAGAAGCTTGACAAAAAAATTAACTAAAGGGGTAATATCATATCTGGTTGCTTTCCTTTTAATTTTACATTCATAAAGTATATTTTAATAATGGGAAAACACACACTCTTTAGTTAGTGCTACTGATTATTAACACAAATTTTGAAATTCACAATCTTTCCCTTTTAATAGCGCTTTCTATACCAAAGTGTCTATTCCAGTGATGGTGCTTCAAGTCACATTATTTCCTGTTCCTGAGCTTGTTTTATTCCTCCAGCACAAAATTCATGGTCATATGATGAAGTGTAAGCAAGAGATAGCAAAAGCAGGTAACCTATCATAGCACAGACATAATAGCATTGTCCATAAAACGTTGTGTATTTATCACATTAACTGTTCACACATTACACTAGATTACAATTATTCAAGTGCATTACAAATTGCAGAAAGCACTATAACAGTAAGATAATAAATGAAATAGAGTGCTGGCAATTTTGTCAATATTGTTTTCATTTGTATACATACATCAAGAATAGTTTCACATTGAGTAATGCAAGACTTTCTTAATAATGGTGAAACTAAAACGCAATATCAGGCTTAACTGAAAAATAAGAATGCAGCCATTATTCACAGTATGAATTAGAATTATTATCGGAAGACTGACTTAAGAATATATGGTTTTGTTCTGAAGGTTCCTTTACTTATGGGAAGTTACAAATATCTTTATTTTATAAAATAATCACCACAGGTAAGTATCAACTTTTAAGATAAGTAGAACTTTATCAGCCATTTGAGTTTCATTTACTGTGGAGATTGAGACTCAATCAAAATTGAATTTTGACTCAGTCAAAACAACTAACATTCTTTCTTGACGGAATATACCTATTCCTTGGACAATATTCTGCTATAACTTAAAGAAAGTAGACCCGACTTAAAATGTTAAATAAAAATTCAAACAAAAATAACCATACAATCGTCATTTACTATAAGTAGAAACTAAATTAGAACTATTTGCTAAATTTCATCATGTTCTTTACTCTAAATTTTTTCTTATT
The DNA here is from genome assembly GCF_002078875.1 of Numida meleagris. Classification (NCBI taxonomy): domain Eukaryota; kingdom Metazoa; phylum Chordata; class Aves; order Galliformes; family Numididae; genus Numida; species Numida meleagris. The sequence goes on from NC_034412.1 coordinate 46,316,703, forward strand.
CCAAAGTTTTAACTAAATAAGTAATGTAGCACAAAATTTTCAAGTATTTTGGTGGCTACCAAAAAAAAGTACTTGTCAGGAAAGCAATGAGGAAAATGGTTATAGATATTTGGTATGTATTCTGGATTTTTTTCAGCATGGGAAAAAGGATTCAGAAGCAGACACAGTTAAAGTACATGTTTCTGCCTTTGAAACTTTCTATAGTATCAGAGAGGGTTGTCTTCTCTCTTGTAATACATATTCTTACAGAGAAATGCAAAGGATGGAATACAAAGAGAAGATTAAATTTGTGCATCTGAGAAAAGTCTTTCCTCCTTCTCTTTTCCCTCCAAAAAAGAGAGGAATGGCTATCACTTGGCTGGTCTCAACAAACTTTGTCCTGACTAACAACATGCAAGATGGAAGTCAATTGCTTAAGAGTACCTTCCCTACAGTTCTCCCATGGAAAGTATTGCACAATTCCACTTAAAATGTAATTTTTTCAGTGAAGATGCACTTTGGATTAGATGTTTACACATTCTTCAGCTTTCACGGGCAATTAAGTGATTCTGGAATACAAATGTGTGCGCGTATACATTTAAAATTTGGTTTCATTCTGCTTCAGGATAGACACAATAACATAATTGAGCCAAGTTCTACAAAATGAATTTGACAAATCACATCATTTTCTTTTTTCATTTTGGACTACAAAATATGGAGCAAGATTAAAACACAGAAATGTGAAAAAATGTATTATAGATTAACTTTATCAAAGGCAGCTTGAGTTTCTTTACTGGATGTTTTCTCTGGCCTACATGCAATGTTTCTTTACTAATATTCTTTGCATGTTTGTCATAGTGCACTAAGACAAACTTTTTGCACATAGATTATCTTAGAGGAAACATTTTTGTACTTTGCTATTTCTAGTTGCTATCAGAATAAGGTTGTTATTATCACACAAGTATTGGTTCAGACAAAAATTCAATTACAGTTACAAATGTGAGTAATGAAAAAGCAACAGAAAAAGAAAAATAAGACCACAACAGTATGGACTGGAATAAGCACTTCACTCAAAATCTGTCCTCAAGACAAAAGGCTGAGCAGTCAGAGAAGCATGTACAGTTCAAGAGCAGCTGGTGCTTTCCTCATTATGCCACAACTACAAAAATCACTTAATCACAATTCTTTTTATGCACTGCTCTCTATTGTAAACAGTAATGAAAAGATGAAGAGGATCATCATATTGGGAAATTTGTTATTTTGATCTGTGAAGGTCATAGTTTTAGAAACTGTTATTGAGAAGATACTCTTTGAATTCTGCTGTTTAGTCCTATTTTAATAGAAAAGAATATATATATTGCAAATATTTGTCATTATTTACTTAGTTCACATAACTAGGTAATATTGCTTCCAAGGTGTTTTCAAGAAACTTTTTTTTTTAATACTATTTTAATTCCATCAACATTTAACTTCAAATAAACAGTTTACTTTATAAAAAGAATTTATTATAGAAATTAATATTCAGTTAAAATCTATTGCAGGAAGATCTCTTTCCCCCTAAATTTTATGTTTGGCCTTATTTTTCTTGTTACTGTAAATTTTAAATACTCTGCCTTTCTTCTGAGCCTGAGTTGTAAAGTCTCTAATAAAACATCAAACATAAAAGGAGCCCACATCCATTGTTTTTCAGCTCTAGTGCATTGTTTCTTGAAACACATAAAGTATTATGAACAATGCACATTTTATAGGATGCTATTCCTCATTGTGTCACTGCTCTTAAACTGGAGGTTACCAAGCAGTTTTCTAGGTCGGACCAAGTGTGCTTATATTAAAAAGCTGCAAGATGTAGCCTCTCTCTATCAAATAGTGCTACTCGGTGCAGAACTGTTAGATGAATTAACAAAGTGACATGAGAACTATGTTTACACACAGATCAGTACATCAGACATGACCATCCTACAAGGGAAAAGTCTTGTGATATGGATAAGAAATAGCTCAATAGCCATCTGATCTGTGACAGTAGATGGTTAATCATACCCTAACCATTCCTGCTACCATTTCTTTTTAAGCATCTTTTGATGATTGAGACTCAAAAGTTTCTAAAGTAAGAGAACTAGAATTTGAACTTATCTCAAACATATATTGATTTTTTTTGTTGTTGTTTTTTAACATCACTCAACATTTGACCAAACTCAATATATTTCAGAGGAATATTCTACTGAACTTTCATACAAATATCCCACAGTGGAGATTCTAAACCATTCCTAACCTTATCTGTCCTCAACACAAGAAAGTTTTCTCTGCTACCTAGATAAAACAGTATTGCAATTCTCAACCATTGTGTTTCATCTCCCTCCCAATACAAACAGAATTTATTACCTTCTTTACGGAAACTCTTTATTTATCTGAAAACTACTTTTTTTTAGCCACCCTTTCATCTTTTCTTATCTACAACAGGGTTTTCTTTCATGTCTTTTCTCATAAAACATATTTTCTGACCTCTAGTCATTCATTGTGAACACAGAAAATGCTACATAAATGCTAGGCACTCTCATCATCCAAAACAGTTTTCTTTTGTTTTTATGTTTATACTAAATATTTAGTAATTGGCAGATTTTTTTTTAAGCCAATGGAATGTCAGGCTTACTAAAATAAGTCAAAACATTGCCATCACATCCACTATCAACATCATACACCACATATACTCAAACATCCATTTTGCCCCTCGAAAACAAATCCTTTTTATTTCATTGTTTTAGACAGGTTTACTTAGTAAAAAATGTATCATGATTTTTCTGTGTGTGATAGTTGATCATACAAAAGAAAACATACTTACACTAGAGAATGATAGTAAATAATAGAACATGCAATTTTATTTTCACTCTATTTTTCACTCCTACGCTTCCCCTTTTTCAAGCTTGCTTGACTTTATGTTATGTCTTGCCATTTGATCAAGCTCCTCTACTGAAAACATGCAAAACCAACCTTGTAAAGAAGACAAAATACTGAAAGTCTCCCCCATATCCTATTATTCTCCTCCACAGAGAACTGCTACACTCCCTTTGTTTATGAGGGTGGATAGCGATAGGACAAGGGGGAATGGTTTTAAACAGAGATAGGGGAGATTTAGGTTAGATATTAGGAGGAAGTTTTTCACGCAGAGGGTGGTGACACACTGGAACACATTGCCCAAGGAGGCTGTGGATGCCCATCCCTGAAGGCATTCAAGGCCAGGCTGGACGTGGCTCTGGGCAGCCTGGTCGAGTGGTTGGCAACCCTACACTCAGCAGAGCAGTTGAAACTAGATGATCTTTGAGGTCCTTTTCAACCCAGGCCATTCTATGATTCTATGACTCTATGATTCTATGAAAACTACAATACGCAGGTTTTGATTAATGCATTTTAAAATCTACTTCTACCATCATCACCCAAGAACATTCCTTTTGTGAGCAAGATTCAGGTTTATCACAGTCTTCCCAAGCAGTATTTTCCTAACAGTCTTTTTTTTTTTCCAAGACAGGTAACACAAATTGCCCCCCACACATTAATATTTGAAGAATTACTAAGATTTTTAGTGCTAAACTTACATTTCAGTCACTAGGCCAGCAAATGTTTTCCTTGCACAGATTTCTTTTCCTTGTTTTCTTTAAAACCTCTGAGCTATGCAACTACAAGAAAATTCCCTGAATCTTCTCAGCACAAAATAAGACTGCAACAAGTGAAAAATCATATAGACTGCATGAAGAGTTAATTTAACTCCTATCACAAGTACTGGATAGAAAATTAAGGTTAACAACAAAGGGCAATGCTACAAATAAACACACCACCTACTAATAATTCATGACATTCCATCTAAGCAGTTACCTGAAAATGTTTCCTTTTATAAATCAAGAAAGCTAGCAAGATGAATGACCTTATACAACTCTACTTCATATACCTACTGAAACTAGAAAACACATTTCTTCCAAGTGAAAAAATGAAGGAGAGAGGCGCATAAATTCTGCATTGTATTTTGCTACTAGTAGGTTTATTCATACAGATAATGATCCTAGTAATTTAGGACTATTTGCAGTGGAGTCAGGAGGACATGGGCTGCTATACACTTAATGCACTCATTGACTCTCATCAGAAAGAATATATGACATTTTGTGCTGGACTGCAAACAGCAAATCAATTGTCAGTTGTATTTTGGCAGCCATAACCAGCTTATATGATTAGAAGGCTAATTTGCAGCTTGATTTGTTGTCTGACAACCTTGTTTGTGAGTTTAATATCTCGGTCATTTCAAAATGCATTGGGCTGTAACAGGCTGTAACTTCATATACAAGCTGCTGGCATAGATACATTTTTCCTTAGAAAAAATTATTTCAACCCATTAAGTTATTTTATTTTTAGGTCTAAAGCTTCAAAACACTAATTTGCAAATGTAATTTGACTGAATGCAAGCTACAGTTGTAAACAGTCTTGTTCTGCGTTTGAGTGATCATAATTCAGATAAATATTTCAGATATTTTACTTTCTGCATAGTGTTTTTCGGCACTCTTCCAAATGCAGTTCACAAACCATGTGGCACTTCTGCAACTTGTTCTTCACATTGGACAGTACCAAGTTTCAAAATGCATCCTGGATCCAAACACTGCTGGTGGAGTTCCGACACTCACTAAAAGAAGAAGCCTGTGCTGTGCTAGGCTTCCTCAACTTGGCTTCTAAGGGAGAGCTCAGCTGCTGCGCTTTACAAGAGCTTTTGGGATTGTTTCTTCTTATTACAGTGAGGGATAGGAATGGTGCAATCATCCAAACTTACTTGGCTCAGGGTGCCACAATTATCATTCCAAGTGCATTTCTGACAGTGCAGCATTCCCTTCTTTTTTCCTTTTACTCTTTTTTCTCTATGCTCTAGGGAGGCCAATTAATAATATGTATTTATACATAAAAAATGTTTTCAGTAACAATAACTTTTAGAGATTTTAAAAATGAAAACTGGAAATCTATATAAGATAAGTAATTCAAAAGCATAGTGAATCCAAAGATGATTATCCACATAAATCTAATGATTCCAATGTTATCACTAACCAATTGTTGAGTTTCAATACTCAAAAGGATTAACAGTTAAATATCTGTGCAACAGTGGGTACACATCTGTATAACAGTATTAATATTAACAGCACTTTACTATTACATACTTGACAAATAGTAATTATCCTGAATGTACCACTAATCTCCAAACCATGTCTCACTGAAGTAAGCGTTTCCTTAGTTATGCGCATAATTTCAAATTTGTGAAATCAGAAAGAAAATACTGCCAACAGCCATACAGACCAAGAAGAATATCATCAGAGATCCATAAATGACTTTGGGAGCTTAGTTAATCATAAACATGGACAAGGTAAAGTAAAAAAAAGAGGGAATAGTTTGTTTGCATAAACTGGTGTTTTCTTCACTTCAGCTGCAAATCCTGTCTCTCTTTTGAAACCATCACATACTAGGCAGAGTAATAAAACTCTCTTCATGAGAGTTGCCTGAGCTGAAGCTTGCTCTTGTTGCTTTCAGTTTCATTTTGTTTTGGTAGACTAAGATTCTTTCTGAGGATATTTCAGCATTTGAAGGTGGGCTGTGCTAATGTAGACTAAACATTTTTTCTGATATTGAAATATAAAGAATCTACTGAAGTTTTTATGGAAGTAATTAAGTTTTCAATAAACTAAAATCACAATCCCAAATAATTATTTTTTGGTGATTTGTTTTAAAACAAAACAAACAAAAAAACCCCACTGGAATTTACAGTGCCTTTTCATCTTCATGTGTTCAAACAATTCCTAATGTAATGACACTTTTCTTTCTCTCAGAACCTGGAGGTTTATTGCAGCACAAATGTTGAATAGTTGCAATGCATGCAGATGCTTGCTTTAAAGATCTCTTCAATGTTTGATTATTGGATTATTCAGATTCTGAAGAGTTGGAACTGCAAAATAAACCCAAACCTTCTGTCATAATGCATACTGAGAAAAGATGATAAATGGTAGGATAAAGTCAAATATCTTAAGTTCTTACAGTTTGCTAAAGATTTAATCTACACTGAAACTCAGAATCTTTACTCTGTTTCTTAATCAGGATTTCTGGGGACATAATCTTCAAAAAAAAAAAAAAACAAAACCAAGCAGAATAATATTGCTTTCAGTTGTTCCTCACATCATAAACACAGTCATAAACAAAATCCCCCTACCAGAGTTATCAAAGAACCCTTTGCCTCTCTACTTTTTAAAAGCCAATGATGAAAGACTGTTTACCTGGAATTTACTACACATAAGAAGCTTCACTGCTATCTCTAAAACTCTTCCATAGGCATCACACACTCCTTGCAGTAAAGGATTCCATAGACAGGTGTTAGGATTTAATGATAAAATCAATCACTTTTGTGGAAGTTTAAAAAACCTTTTTTTCTTTAAATAATCTTTATTTGTATCTTTTTAATCTTGGGAATACTTTAATAGGATTATTTTGAACTTCACATTTTAAATGCATCGCTGCAAGGTAAACAAACAACAGCAACAAAACCAGTGATTTTCTGTTAACCTCATGACTTTTAAAAATATATTCCCAATATATTGCATTAGACTTCTAATTAAGCTTGAGAAGGAAGGCAAACAGTCGGTTTACCTTAACTTATTACACAGAAAAGTCATTCTTGCCCTTGGATGGAAGTCCCCACTTCCAACAAGAAAGAAGAGCAGGTGGAAGCTAAGCTATAATCACCATGTTAAATAGGGTATAAAAGAATACATCCTGAGGATGAATCTTTTCATTCTCATCTTGCTGTTTTCAGCCTCCAACTAGCAATGATATGTCTATTTCACAGCTAATTTGAAAGTCATAACTCTTTAAACAAGTACTTTTTTACTGCTTAGCCTATATGTGCAGTAGATCAATGCCAGTGTTGATTGTGTCTAATGTTTCAAAATGAAGCTGTTTACACCGTAGCTGCAGAATGAACTGTGAAACTTTTTAAAGAAGAAATATCCACGTTCAGGAGGCTTTGTCTGTTTGTCAGCTGGAACTGGAAATTCCCAGTTGAGCAGTAACTGGCATGATGAGATTTCATGGAGGTAAATGTGGTGATGAAAATAAGATTGGGCCAGGGTGAGACTCAGATGAACTCAAATCGCAAAAAAATAGTTACTAGAATCTCAGGGAGACATTAAATTATTTAATTTGTTTTGCTACAGTTAATAAAGCTGTGGCCAGTTTCTACTGCACTTCATTAAAGTGCATGCTGTTTTTTCATTTATGGGTGACCTTCACATGATCTTGTTCATATTATGGCAAGAGTATATTTCCCTCATGTCTTACTACACATTAATGCTTCATAACTTAATTTGTCTACTAAAAGCTAGTACAAATATCAGAGTGTCATTCAGAAATATATGCATTTCATTTGTTCATTTACTTTTTTTTTTTTTTTTTTTAATGCACTGGCAGAAATGTTCCCTATCAGTATTTTGTAACAATAATCTTTCCCAATTGCACATATATCACAGATGGGGTTGCTTTGAACTACATCTGAATCCTGGTCTGTTTCCAAATTTTTTAACTGAAATGCTGAAATGATGACTAGTTCCAGACCATTATCAAAACATGTCAAATGTACAAAGATCCCATGTGTTAGAAGTAGTAAATAAAAGACAACTTTAAACTGTGTCCATTCCTGGCTCTCAGAATTTCCCCTCATGTAGTTTAAAAAAATAGAATTAAATCTTTCATTACATAACTCAATATCTGAGTATTGAACAAAGACAAAAGCTGAAGTTCCAGTTTAGGCCAACTCTATTCTGAGCCTAACATGTCTGCATATTAGGGCTCAAATTTTCTCCTGAGCATCAGGAAAGGAAACAGTATAGGACTATATAGATTTACTGGTCCAAAGGAAAAAGAATGACACATGAGAAAAACTGATACTCTTTACTCTGGGAGAAGACATAGCTGTATAACAATCAAAAAAGTAAATTGCCAGTGCTGTAATAATATCTTTCAAAAAGAAAGTATATAAAGAAACTTCCCAGCTAAGACGGTACCCATTATATGTATGTGATATAGAAAGAGATTAGATTGAGGAATTGTAACAGCATAAATATGAAAAGGCAACCTTGATAAAGAAGAGGAATCTTAACTGAAAATCCAAAAGAATCAATACAAATCTTTCAGTTTACATCTATGGATTTTGGAACCTTCTCACTTTCATCACATTCCTCCATTCATACAGCCTTCCTGAGCTTCACTTTTTATTTTCAACTGATCTGACAGTGGTTACTAAAGCTTAACTATAATTCCTGAAAGTTCCATAAATTTATAGCAGATTTTGAAATCCTGGCTAGAAGGTGACATATCAGATTTCATTTTTTTCTGTGCAATTATTTAAACTAAGAAAAACAGTAACTGAAGGAAGTGGTAATAAAGAATTTGTACTACAAACATGATTAAAAATGTAAATTATGTTAAAAGCAGCTGAACAGCAAGTAATCAGTTACAAATCTCATGTGCTTTAAACAGATTTCTCTTTAGGAATACAAAGCCCAGAAAGATGCTTGCTTACGTAATGTATAAATACTAACATATGAGACTGCATGTCAACGAGTACGTATTATGAATCTGTATGTAAGCAGCTGTGTAAAATTATGTGAATCAAGTATTTGTGTTGGTTTGCTTGTGTTGTTGTTTTTTTTGAAGGACCACGTGTGGAACCATTCTATTTTATACATATATTCTGCTTGTCATGTTAAAACTTGGCATACAATAAGCCTTTAATTTTACAGTCACTCTGCTTTTAATCATTATTGGTCTGATGCCAGAAGATTTTACAGTAACAATATCAAATCCTATCCAGATGCTTCTGTGTGCCTGTAGAAGGCATACAGTTTGTACAGTGAATAAAGGAGACTTTCACTTTTCTTGCCTGTACTACATTTGATATCCATCACCAGCGTCTAGATTGCTAGACAACTTATCTCACAGCCCATGTAATAAAGAACTCTTTCATTTATGGAACTAAATAAAATAAATTGCACAACTGTTTCTGAAATAAGGGTCAGTGTTTGGAGCAGAGAAGAAGATAATGTTGAGTGTGCTGTTTTCCAGCATCAAAACAGGTCCTGAAAAACCACTGGTTAGTTGACAGTTTGCTGCTTATGCTTTTTCAGGTTGTATTCACAAAGCTTCTGCCCTTCATCAGTCAGGTCAGCGGTTTGTGCAGCAAAATGACTCCCCTGGCAATTTACAGGTAGTTATCAGGAAATGTAATGGATTCATGGTTCTGCCTCATATTTTTAAAGAAGTATGGCAATTTAATATTTTCCAGCTTCTGTTACAGTCCCAAAAAGTTTATCAGTAAAAGACTCAGATCAGGTAAGTGTCCATTTCTCTGAGAACAACAGACTTCATCTGAGGAAGGGAGTAAGATATGGGACGCAGATCTCATATGTGGAAGAGGAGAAGAGACGCTGATGGTTCAAGGCAAGCATACAATCTTTTTTGCTTTTAAATAAGAAGTAAGAAAATATTGTAATCTGTATGTGTGAAAAATCCTGCAAATAGTGATAATAAAAAGTATGTCATGAAATAATTTTGTAGGTAGCTATGAATTTTGAATGCAGCTACAGATTGCAAATTTATTTAGAATAATTACTGCATGTTGAGAATAAGCCCACATGTCACAAATACATATATATTTACACAGACTGACATAATTATTTTAAAATATGAATGAGATAGAATTATTCCAGCCTATGAAACACATTAAAGCCAGTATTTCATTATAGTACTTCATAGTGAAAACTTTCATGCTGTTATCTCGTTATACATACTTTTAGACAGAATGGCTATTAAAAGCCAATAACAAACCCCCTTCTCAAAACCTCTGTAATGGCATTGTAATGGGGACTAAAAAAATCCTATGTACGAAATATACATACACATATGTCAATTGCGGGTCTTAAAATTTTGCCAACATGAAGTCAGCCCACTGTCCATTTTCTTTCTGCTTTCCTAAAGTGAAAATGAAGATATTACTGAAAGCAACTATACCACACTACTTTCAGAAGTAACTCCTTCACTATTTGTTCTTTTTTCAGCATTTTTTATGATTTTGCAAGTAATATATTTTAAATGATAATTCTTGTATAACATAAATTTCATAAATCAATTTCTGATTGTATTCATTAATGTAACTTTGAATTGTGTACACAGAATTATGTTTCTTAATAAAAGTTAAAAAGCATTAACTTTAGAATTATATTCATATTTGTTCAGTCCAGAGATTGGTCATTCCCATCTGCATCAGGGCCGACAGTCCCATGATATGTCTGTCCCCAGGAATGGGCAGCAGTGTTTAGTGGCTCAGGAATTCAGGTACCCGTGTTAACCCCTTGTCTACTGTTGTAGTCAGCACTGGTGCGTCTGCATGTGGAGTGCTGCGTCCAGTTCCAACAAGCAACATGTGGACACACTGGAGGAAGTCCAGCAAAAGGCCACAAAGAGAACGAAGGAATTGGAGTATCACTCCTCTGAGAAGATGCTGAGAGAGCTGGGACTGTTCAGCATAGATAAAAGGAGGCTCATGGGGAATTCACCAGCCTATATAAATGGGAGGGTGCTGATAAAATTGAGCCAGTTTCTTTTCAGTGGTGCTCAGTGCTAGGACAAGAGGCAATGGGCACAAATAGGAGCACAAGAGGTTCCCTCTGAACACCAGGCAGCCTCTCTGAGCAAAGGCTGCTCAGAGAGGCTGAGGAGTGGACCTTCTGAAGCCACCTGAGCATGGGCCTGGGTGTGCTGCTGTGGGTGGCCCTGCTGGAGCAGGGGCTGAAGCAGAAGGACTCAGAGGTCCCTGCCAACCTCAGTCAACTGGTGATTCTGTCCGTAATTTCTGGAAGCTATAGTTGAGGTATTTGTAATCAGAGATATTGTTTTTGACAAAATTAACTTTTGTTGTGGTTGCTGTTAAGTGCTGGTTAATGCAATAGTAGAGTACTAAAGAATTAATCATATGCTGTAAGATCTGTCTGTAAACACAGTACACTGGCATTCATTTAATGAACAGGTGGCAAAAGCAAATTTAACTTTTCATAATTTTAATTCTTAGAAAGACAGTGAAATTTGTGTGTATGTGGGTAAATATCTAGTTAAAGAAGTTACCACAAAGGAAAGAAAAGTTATTTTTAAGAAATAAGTAATATTATTGAAGTAACACATGGCCAATATGACTCCAATTTTAGTTGATCGTCTTCAGAAGAAAGTACATGGGGCACTCTTCTGTTGTTCCTAGAAATTGTTAGTGATCAGGCTCAACTGTGCTTTTGACATTTTTATCCTCAACTTACGAATGCATGCTTCAAGGCTGCAATAACTAGATTAAAGTAATAACCTAATAACCTACCAAGTGTTGCTTCAGGCTACAGATTTAGCTGACACAAGTCATCCTTCACTGGACACACTTTATGCTTTATAACACAAAATGACTTAGCTGCAAAGCCAGTGCACCCATACTACAACTATTAATCTGCAGTACTGGTCTACATGTTTTTAAGCATTCATGATAAGATTGGGCCAGTGTAGTTGAAATGCTTTAGTGAAAACTATAAAATTACATCAGAATTACTAGGACTCTAAGACTTAACAGTTTAGCAAATCTTAGTCATTACTCTGTGATTGGTGCATTGGAATTCCAATGCAATTTTAATTACATTATTGATATAGAATTTTTAATTTTGGCCTTAATACAGTCATATATAAAAAGTTAAAAACTTAAACAGGACTTTTCAGATTAATTGGTGAAATGGATAAATCTAGTGAGTATTAAATAATTCAAGAATAACAAGTCTTTCCTACATATATATTTGGTAGAATATAAGCCTAGTAGGTTACAGTGATCATATGTTTAAACTATCAGGTGAAGATAAACAGTTGGAAAAAAGTACTTAAAATTACTTATAACTTAAAAATAGCATTAAAATAAAATAGTTTACAAACACTACATCTAAACCATGACGAAGTCTTCCAAACAGTTATCAAAAAGATTTACTTATTAACTGTGGAAAAAAAATATAAATAATACTGGAAAAGAATATAAAATTTATTGTAACAATTGACATTCTATACTAAGAAAAATAATCTCATATCAGGAAGGCCTATGTTTTATTTTATCCCAAAATGTCATGTTTAATATCTTACATATCATTGTAAGGCCTCATAGGATAAAAGGTAAATCAGAGGAGTACTAATATCCCCTCAGAATTTCATAATTTTTTTTTAGTATACTTATATTAAAAATCAAAGAGGAAAGTAGATTTCATTTGTGAAAGTATACTGGAATACAGTAGACTTGATTTGTTCACAGTCTTACAGTAAAATCTATTGAATTACTTTTTTTCATGACAGATTATTGACCAAATAAACTTCAGCAGCTTCAAGGGAACCATTATGGACACATCATGTTCATTTCAGTAATGACCTGCATTTCTTTCACTATTATTCTCAGACAACCTGACAGAGTTACCATGAAAGATGAAGATAATCATTCCAGTCACCGATGTTTTTTAGGCAGCCTTTTAGTGCTCATGTCATTCAAACTCTCAAAGTCAAACATGGAAATTAGATGCAGACAGCTCTTGAAAAGAGGTACTGATATTCACAGTTGCCATCACTAGTAAACAGTTAAAATATAGACAGTTAATAACAGTTAAAATATAAAGGAAGTTAATGAAAACAAGTATAGAACATTTGCCTTTACTGTTAGTAAGTGCTCATGAATTTATTTTACATATCCCGAGTTCGGGGAGAAAAAAGTCAGTAAAGTCACATCCAGCCTTAAGTAAGGATGCAGTTCTTCTCTGCTATTACGAATGGGTACACAAAAATGTTAGGAATATCTGACACCTCTCAATTAAACTTGGCCTTCACTCTGTCTAGCATTCGTGATTAAAAAATCATCTGCGGTTTCCACATTTTCCAAATGCTATGTGGTTTTTAGACAAGACCATCCGCCATAATTATTTATCAGAAAGGTAGATCTGTGAGAACTCATGGGTTGAGGCTAAGACAGTTTACTAGGTAAAGCAAAATCTGTGCACACAACCAAAGTGAACGACGGAATTCATTTGCCACTCCCCTTCAGCAGTTCAGCCACTCGCAGCAAAGCAGGGCTCATCATGTGTAATAGTTTATTGGGAACACAAATATCATCACTCCTAACACCTCCCCTTCCTTCTCCTTTACCCCTGCATGACACCATATAGTGTGGGCTATCCCTCTGGCCAGTTTGGGTCAGCTGTCCTGGTTCTGTCCCCTCCAACTCCTTGTGCTCCCCCAGCCCCCTTGCTGGCAGGGTGGCACAAGGAATGTCCTTGGCTCTGCGCAGCACTGCTCTGCAGCAACTGTCCTCACAGCGTCATTACTTTAATCAAAAACCCAAAGCACGGCATCACACAGGCCTCTATAAAGAAAATTAACTCTATCCCAACCAAAACCACAAATTAAAGAAATAGCATTGTTTTAAAACTGGAAATATTCAGGAATACAAAACAAAAGAAAACACAACAAAACTACCAAGGAGAAGATTTAATTTTGATTAGGGCAACATTGATTGCCTTTCACAAGAAATCTTACTGCTTCAGACTTGCAAAGTAGAACAAATTATGTTGTGTGATTTATTTTTTCCCAAAAGACAAGGTAAAAAAAAACAAAAAGGAAAAACATGAGACAGAATGTAAGCCAGTAAAGAGGATGCAATGCTGTAACTCAGGAAGTCTTGGTTCTGCTCTATGTTACCACTGATGTCACTGATGACTTTGAGGCAAAATCAATTCAGCCTCATAAGCAACAGCTTTGCTACACATAAGAACAGAGAGAATATTTCTTCTTCCTTCTGAAGAGTTTTTCTATCATATTATGCTGTATATTTCTAAGTACATCCACGTTTTCACTTGTGATTTGAATGATTTGGTAGGAAATATCATTATATGTGTGCTACCCAAAAAGTAACTCAAAGGATATGGAAAATAAAAATAGTGGGAATGAATCATAACAAGAAAGCAATGCAAAGGATATGAATCAAACACCAGTTAGCTATGTAGATTTACAAACTTTATTTCTATTCTATTTTAGAGCAGAGTTTTATTAAAGAAAATTTAACAGATTCCCAATTACAATCCTAGTGTTAAAAACCCACGTGTGAAAAATAGTCAAATGATTTGCAAAGTAAATTCAAATGCTACACAAATATTAACATTTTATCCAAGGCATGCTTTCTTTTCTGTTTTTCTTTTTTCTTCTTCTTTTTCTTTTTTTTTTTTTTGCTTTAGTAACATCATATACTATTGTCAAAGATTAACATTAAGTATCTAAAAATTAATTTAATGTTCTATTCAAAACCCAACTTTCTAAATTCCATAGTATTTTAACAGTACTAACATATTTTAACAACTAACATATAAAATGCCAAGTTAATGTTACCTACCGGTGTGCAGGTGTGAGACCTTCTTTCTATTAAAGCTAAATCCCTTCTCTTTGAAAGTTACTTGAATATTTATATGTGCAGAGACTTTAATACTTTGTATTTTTGACAGTCATTATACAATCCACTGAACAGACTTAATTAATTAGATAAGGATGTGTCTGTGTAGATTCACAAATTATTCTAAACATGTTTTAAATATTTTAAATTAGAACTTCCAATTAAAATTGTACATGTCATATTGTCTAATGTAATTCTACCGGTTGTTTTATAAGGGAGCCTTAGCTGAAAAAGCTGCATTGATGTGAGCTGAGCTCAATTAGTTTCTGATGTTCTGCCAAATTGCCTCATTACCTGTCATACTAGCAGACTACTGACACTTTCAAAGGTGAACTCTTTATGCACAGTAATCTCTTTCTGCAAGAAAGTTAGGTATCTAAAAATACAGAAAAAAGAATGTGAATAAGAATAGAGGCTATTTGGTGAATAACCTAGATTAAAACAGGTGATAAGTAAGAATAATCTGTTCCCCATTCTCTGGTAGTTAGAACTATTCCAAGCTAAGTATTTTCTAAACCCACCATAACAGACGTGGACAAATGATTTGCTCAGCAAAATCATGCGCATTTAAATAGGAAGTAGAGTTCACAGATGCACATGGTCCCAATTGCTTTCACTCACTTCAGTATCTTGTATGAAAGATCACAGATGTAAGACACTTAACCAGGCATCCAGCTCACACAAAACAACTTTTCAAAGGCTGGCAATCCTGCAGCTCCATTTAAATTTTGAAGTTAAAAAGACAAGGTCTCTCTCTTGGATATTTACTTTTTACACTTTTACAATAGATTTACTTATTTTGCTGGTCAGAATGTAGTAGAGTTAAATGGGCAGTTGGGCAGAGTTACCTTCAGTTCATTTGGTTTGGGCTCATTCAATAAGAGCATTCTGTTAGGAAAACAGACAGATAAAAGGTCTTAACAATATGCTGCTCCATGATACGCATTGTAAATTTGCTAAACAATACTACTTAAAAGATCAGCTTTCTCAGACTAGTGCAGGAAATTCCTTGCCTTACTCCCAGAAATACTTAGTAGCTTGTGAGGATACAGATACACAGAGAGGATAATGTAAGGAATATCTATTTTGGTGGTTTTTTGTTATTTGAACAAATTCTAATTTCTTTTCTTAATCTGCATTTCACATGAAGACATTCCTATAATTGACCTGCCTTAGGGTAGTAGGTTTAAAAAAAAAAAAAAAATGAACCACCCAGGTAAAGATTTTGCAAAATGCGTACATAAACCTTGAAAAACATCAAGAATAAAAATGTTAGAGGTTGCAGTTTGTAGGAGACAGATCCTTGGAACATGACTTGCTAGTACAGAAGATATGCTTACATATCTTTAACAATACTACATGAAAAAAGTCACCATACTGGTTTGCAGACAACTCCTGCTCTACAATCACTGTCAGAAAACCACGCTCGAGTTACACTATGCTTATGATACGTATGCCACAGAATTGCTGTGCTTCTGACTGGTATTATAAGAGAAAACAATGGAACAAGGGAAGGGGGAGTAATGACTGTTGGTGTCCTCATTTGTACGGCCATGAAGGAAGAATTATGTTGTATATCTTTGAAAATATAAATTATATATTTTTGACTGCGGATCAGATGATTCTGAATTACCTTTCAGATCTTTTCATTCTGACTAAGCCCATGACAGTTTTCTATCTATAGGCAGATCTACAGAAAAAGTAGAGCTCTTTCTGTGAATTAAAAAAGCCAATGCATTTTGTGTCATGACTGACATATAAATTAATACCTCACTGGAATGAGGTTTGAAGAATCTTGCCCTTAAGATTTGTTGTCCAAGTATTGGAATTTAAAAAACAAACAAACAAAACCATCTCAGGGCAACTGAAAATATTCCCAAGTCCTACTTTTTACATGAGGATTTAGGAACTACATGAGGATTTAGGAACTACATGATTTCCTAAATCACAAACAGAAATGATACTAATAATTCTTATATATTTTATTACTCTAAACAAGAAGTTCTTCATAGGCAGCAGAGATCTATTAACTTACTAGCATAAGAAGAAACTATGGAGTATGAAGTAGGAATTCAGAAACAGTGTGAATGAACTTGCTTTCTATGTCATTTCCAGGTTCAAAATGTATTAGTACTGTTGTGGATTATTCTAATAAAACAGAATTCCAGCAACAGCTCTAGCATTCTTCCCATCATATTAAGTCCAAATATCAGTTAAACTGAGAGGTAATATTCTCATCAACAGTATTTGCTGCTAAAGATAATGGCAAAATTTCTAAAACCTTTTAAAAAATATAAAGAAGACACCTGTTTCCTTGAAATGTTTCTGGTTTAGTTTAACTTGAGTACTAGTCATAAAGTTGTACCCTGAAAATAGACAGTAAGTATTATGTACCAATCAATGATGAGACACCATATAGTTTCTAAGGAATAGAGTATGGTCATTTGGATGTGGTGTTCAGGGACATGATTTAGTAGTGGGTTGTTAGAGTTAGAGTAGTATCGTTAGGTTGCAGTTGGACTTGATGATCTTTAAGGTCTTTTCCAACCTGAGCAATTCTATGATTCTACGATCAAATTGTCAATTTGAAAAGAGAGAAAATATATGGATATATTTTCCTTCTATTCCTACCTAATATTCTCTCACATCAGTGAATATTTATGCTTCTGTTGCGGGAAGGGGCAAGACTAGATCTAGTTTACTCAGTATACCTGGAGCATGAAATAGCGTTATGATTTTTCCCAGTGAAATCCATACCAATTTGGAGCATTAGTGTTTTTTGACACAGATGTCTCACCAGCTCTCTTGTTTATTTATTTTTAAACCTTCATTGATTGTATTATGTAACTGGAAGCTTGAGAATAATCATTTTCCCAATACTCTCTTTGTCTTTTTCCAGTTAGCAAATATTAGACTCTCCTCAGCCCTTGTGTTTTGAGTAAGCTGACATTAGAATTGATGTTTTTGATTAAAAAAAAAATTCAAGCTAGATATAGCACCTATCTTGTCAAATATCTCAGCACACGGAGATCAAACACAGCAGACTAGCTATGGGAATAGCATTTGTTAATTAACTGCTGCTGCAAAGCCAACACAAGGAGCACCAAGCATTGTGTATTTTCTTAGTGTCTGAAAAACTTATGGCTTTGTTTGTCTGTTATTTTGAAGAAAATTACTGGAAATGGAGTGATGGACTGAAAAAAAAGGTATTTAGAATCTGGCAGACTTCAACTATAAAAACAACTTTAATCTAAATATCATTCATCATTTCAAAATGTGACTTAAGGCAAAGCAAAAAGCTTTTGGTTTATTCCAAAACTGCCACACTGACTTTACCAACTGTGAATTGCCACACTGATTTTACCTTTATTTTATTCAGATACGTATTCACTTTAAATGCATGCTCATTTTTAACATTCATAGTGATCTATATATGAATATGCCACGCCCAGATATCTATACTTGGGTCTTAGAGGTGTATGCACAAAATGCATTTTTATGTGCATGAATAGTTCCCACAAAATGCATATATGTACTTCCTGTCCAGTAAATAGGACTTATAAGTATCCTATAAAATTATCTTTCAAGAATTAAGACTAGAATCTGGAATCTTAGACCTCCTCAAGGTGCAGAATGCTCTATTTCAGTTTGGGCCCATATATCACATACCAGAGACGCTCTGATTGGCCTCGCATTCCTTGGTGAGGAATGTGAAGGTTGGGTGCAGCCTTGGCTTCAGTGACCAATAGATAGTAAAGTTCCCTGAAAGAAAAAGACAAGGCAAAAAAAAAAACACCAAAAAGCAAGCAAACAAACAAAAAAAAGATTACAGCCCTGGACTCCAAGTTACTTTGGCCTGTTCAGGGACCTGCTTGGGAGAATCTCATGAGATATAGTCCAGGAGAGAAGTTCAGGACAACTGGTTGTTTTTTTGGTATCAACTTCTCCAGGCTTAAGAATGATCTCATGAGAAGAAAATCAAAGGAGACAGGAGGCCTGCATAGATGAATTTACACATGAAATTTATACATGAAAACAAAACATACAAGAGGCGGAGGAAATGACAAGTGACCAGTAGCAATGTAAAAACACTTTTCAAGCATGCAGGAAAACTAAAACCCACCTGGAGTTGATATTGATAAGGGACATGAAGGAGAATCATTTGGGCTCCTGCTTGTATATCAGCAAATGAAGACTAAGAAAAATTTGTACCTATGGAAAACATAGGCACAATACATTGGGAAACTTGGTGACAAAGAATGCAGAAAATGCCAAGTTGTTCTTTCAGGACTTAAGTAAGGTCTCCCTTCCATGCTTCTACATCCCTGAGACCAGTCGGAAAGTCTGGAGCAATAAAGGCTCACCTTCCATAGCAGAATCTTAGGTTAGGGAACATTTAAGCTAACTAGACATACACAAGTCCATGGAACTTAATGGCACACATCCACCAATGCTGTGAGAACTAGATAACATTGCAAAGCCAATATTTGAAAGGTTGTGGCAATTGGAGGAGGTTCCCAAAGATGGGGAGAACAGAAACATCACTCCTGTCTCCAAGAAGGGGGACCCAGACAATTACAGACTAGTCAGTCACACCTCATCCCACGGGAATGCGTTGGAGCAAATGATGCTCAAAAAAATATCAAAACACATAAAGGACAAGAATGTAATAAATCAAAGCCAGCCTGGATTTATGAAGAGGAAATCATCCTTGACTAACACAGCAGTTTTCTACAATAACATGACTGGCTCAGTGGACAAGGGAAGAGCAGTGAATATCCTCATTTTAGCTAAGCTTTTCATGCTCACTAACAAGCTGAAGTAATGGCTAGATAAGAGGACAATCAACAACACAGAAAAAAGCTGGAGGCCAGTAACTAGTGGCGCACCTCAGGGGTCAGCATGGGGCTAATGTTGTTCTAACAACTTCGTTAATGATCTGGAGACTAGGATGGGGAGCACTTGCAACAGGTCTGTGGAGGTGCCCTTGAGGAAACAGCATGCCAGGCAGCATTAGACAGAGCATTACCAGCAAGCTAAGGAGAGTGATCCTTCTACCTTACTCAGCATTACTTAGAGCACACTTGGAGAGTTGTGTTCAGGTCTGCGCTCTCTAGACCAGAGAAATGCAGGTATACTGGAGTAAATCAGTGAAGGGCAATGAAGATGATTATGGGATTCAAACATGTGACATAAAAGAGAGATGGGATTATTTAGCCTCAAGAAAAGAAGGCTCGGTGGTTAAAGTGACACAAGAAGCTACGATGTGTAAAGTGACATTTAATTCTGTCAGAAACACCTTGCATATATATAGGAAGTAATTCTGAAATATTTCAGGAACAAAAAACATTGTTTGAAATAATCGGTTCTACCTCATGTCAGAAGTATCATTAGAGAAATTGAAAAAATAATGAAAAATTTAAAAGAGAGGCTTTACTTTTCAGATACAGAAGAGAC
Source organism: Numida meleagris (assembly GCF_002078875.1). Classification (NCBI taxonomy): domain Eukaryota; kingdom Metazoa; phylum Chordata; class Aves; order Galliformes; family Numididae; genus Numida; species Numida meleagris. The sequence goes on from NC_034412.1 coordinate 46,336,699, forward strand.
ACACTAATCAGAAAATGAGAAAGCAAAGACAAAAAAAAACAAATTGGAGTGTGAGAAACCATTACTTAAAAAAATAGACACTGTACAATATGTTAACTGACTTTGTAGGTAGGACAATAGGATTTTAGATCACTGAAACATTTATATTTAATAATAGACATTTGCTTAAAATAAAGTTTCAATTGAAAAAGAATTTAAACTCAAATACAAAAATAAAGATGACTTGAAAAATTCATTTCCAAAAGTTACGCTATTTCTCCTGAAATTTGTCTCATACTGAGACTGTGATTGAAAATAAAATTAAAAAAAAAGGAAAAAGAATGGTTAAAATTTAATATTTTACTTAACATTAATATATATTCAGTTTAGTTTTCACATTGGCAGGCATGTGAATCACAATATAGCAACTTTCCTGAATTGAAAAAGGGATTAATTCCTATCTGTAGATAGTTTTCAGAACATCTCATGCTGTGCTCTATTACATAATTTTTAAACATTCTATTAATTTGAAGTGTTTCTTGAAAGGGGCAGAAAAAATGTGTGGCTGATCAGGAAGTAAAAAAGCAAAAGCAGGTAAACATTTCTGTCATATATATACTCAAGACCTTTAGAAATGTGTTTTCAGGAAACCAAAATCAATTTCAAATTATGTTTATTAAACAAAGCAATCAGAATGATGACTCTGTAAAAAGAAGTAAGCAAATGCAAAATCCAAGAAATAATATTACAGAACTCAGTGGTAAGTCTGCCATTAAAAAACACAATTCAGTTTCCATTCAACCCAGAAATGGTCCTTCATTTATGTTATGGTTCCTGAAACATGTTGTTCAACAGTAATGTCAAATTTTCTTAGGTACTTAGGAGGCTGGGGCTCACTTAGGAGGCATGGGATTAAGTTCAACAAGACCAAGTGCTTGGTCCTGCATTTTGGCCACAACAACCCCAGGCAACACTACAGGCTTGGGGCAGAGTAGCTGGAAGACTGTGTGGAAGAAATGGATCTGGAGGTGTTGTTTAATGCTCAGCTAAACTTGAGATAGTAGTGTGCCCAGGTGGCCAAGAAGGCCAATGGCATCCTGGCTTGTATCAGAAATAGTGCAGCCAGCAGGAGCAGGAGGTGATCGTCCCCCTGTATTCAGCACTGGTGAGGCTGCACATCAAGAACTGTGTTCAGTTTTGTGCCCCTCACTACAAGACACTGAGGCCCTGAAGCCTGTGCAGAGAAGGACAATGAAGCTGGTGACGGGTCTAGAGCACGAGTCTTATGAGGAGTGGCTGAGGGAACTGAGATTGTTTAGTCTAGAGAAGAGGAGGCTCAGAGGAGTCCCTACTGCCCTCTACAACTCCCTGAAAGGAAGTTCTGGTGAGGTGGGGGTTGGCCTCTTCTCCCATGTAACAGCAATAAGATGAGAGAGAATGGCCTCAAGTTGCACCAGGGGAGGTTCAGGTTGGATATTAGTTTCTTCTCTGAGAGAGTGATTAGGCACTGGAGCAGGCTGCCCAGAAAGGCGGTTTAGTCACTGACCCTGGAGGTGACTTTAATATGATTCTAATATATGTAGAAGTATTGTGGAAGTCCAGAAAACAACTGCATCTCTTCCTGAATCAGTATGTGGTGTTTTTTAAGGCTCATCTTGCATACCTATGATTCTGAAGTTGTGTCATTTTTCAATTCATGACAGGCCAGAAAGAGAACACACAAAACAGCATGGTTCTTTAACCTGCTGTTGAGGGCACTCAACTAGACATGGCAAGTTCTTGACCCTTGATCCATCATCCAATACATACTGTAATACACTGCTGATTTCAATTGCTGTTGTGAAATTTAAAAAATGCTATACTTCAGAGTTGGTTATAAAACATTTTGTCTGATGTTCTATATTTAAAAATAAATGAGGCAATTTTTTTTTCAAAAACTGGGCAACAGGCAAGCTAGTGAAAACTCTGGCAAAAACAAGAAAGATACTTGAGATATAAGGTTAAAAGTAAAATTCATGCTGCACACTGTAGTGGTAAACGATGCCAATAATGACTCATGAATTACAGTATTTTGATAAACATCAGAGAATATCCTATGCTAAATTTTAAGAGAAAAGCTTACGTTTTTAAAAAATCCACAGAAACCGAAGTGGCTTTTTTATCATCAACACTTTCATTATGACTTCTTTTTTGTAACAAGCTTCTATTTCTTAACTTCTTTATAATAAGCATTCAGATGTAAGTAATTTTTTCTCCAGTTAAACTGTTATAGTTTCTGTCCAAGCAGAGTGAAAAGAGCCTCCACTCAACAGAATGAGCTGAACTTCCAGTGTAATTGAACTGTGGTCCGTTCAAGAGGTATTTATGGGCATGAATGAAAGAGAGGAAGGGAAAGAAGGATTAAAATGAAACAAAACCCAACCATCATAATCAGAAGAATTTAATTAAAATTTGTGAAAAATAGAATTGATTCCTTATTGAGGTCTGAAGTCAAATACACAGCATAAGTTCCCTTGTTAAAATGCAGCTCTTCTCCTTTTTTTCCTCCAGACATCATGCGTAAAACTTGGACTAGTAAATGCTACTTCTATTTAAAAATTGGAAATTGGGAAAAAGCAGTGATATATTTAATACCTCAGAGGTAATTGTTTGTCTGGATGATGATTAAAACACAGACCACTGCACTGTGTTACTCTTCCATATCTTAACAATAATACTATTATTAGTAGGATACATTCAGCAATTTTCACTGATTTCACTGGAAGATGTTAAGCGCTTAGCAATTCTAAATGTTATTGTAGGTATTCTGGCACACAAATATAAATGTAGGAGTTTACTTTTAAGCATCCTTTTTTTTTAAAAAAATGAGTGCTGCATAATCCAAGTGCATCCACTGTGCAATTACCACAGTGTAAAAAATAGCATATGTTCTCCTCCCAGCAGTGCTGCCCTGCTAAACCTGCATACACTGTTAACTGGGAAGATTATCTGTTTGTTACCACAGAATTCAAATGTCTTATGATCACAAGAATCTTCCAAACAGGGATGATGAGATTTCATTTGATTGCATTTCTCAGGGATATGTTTCACAGAAGTGATAACTCAAAAATGTGCAAAAAATGTCAGTTAAAGTCAAAGTCATGTAACTAAGGGGAGGAGGGGGGGCAGTTTGAAGCAGTTTAGCCTATCAAATCTTGCCACAGCAGAAGTGCATTGAATACACAGTAGGAAAATTACGTTATCATGCCTTGAAAAAGTTTTAAGACCTCTAATGCAAAACCAGATTACAACATGTAATAAAATCACTGGTAAACACCTTATGGTCAGTATATTAAATCCTCATCAACCAAAGCATGAAGTAAGCGTAGCCTCTCAGCACAGTACTCCCACAGCAAGCTGAAGGCTTTGGGATATGCTGATCACAGGAGCCTTGTCAGGCCTAGTCTGGACTTGCTTTGGCCTGCCAAGAGCATTATCCGTGACCAAGTTGCTGTTATCTACTTTGATTTAGCTTTTGCTTAGTTTAGTGCAGTTGTGTGGTGTGAGGTTTATTGTTATAAATATTTTTTAACTAAATACTTGTAGAACTATGACCTGTGGTTAAAATGCAGACTTGGCAAAGACAGACGTGGGATGAGTGCTGAAGCCTTGAAGTACAGACACTGAAAATAGTGGAGTGTAACAGACAACCCAACCATGGTCAATTACTGGTTATCAAGGAAGCAGAACCTTGGGAGAGTGGCAAAAACTTTCAAGGGTAACAAGGTGAACAAAAAGCAAGAATTCAGTGTTTGTGAAGCAACACATGCAGTGACTATTGCAAACAAATGAAAAAAGAGCAAAAGTCGGAACACGCTAACAAAACAATAATGCCCCCAGCATAGACCCTGAAGGGAAGAATTCCTAATCATAAACATTATAATTTGTTCTGGCAAGGAGAAGACAACACTTCCATTCTATGAACTTCAAATTTCTGGCACAGGACTGGGATGGCAATAACCCCTTCCCTTCAGAACAAAGTCACAGGGCTTAGGAGCCACGGGAGCCCTGGACAAGTGAATACAGCACCAGAGAAAGGTGTAGATACTGCAAAGATTTGGTTATTAGTCTTAATCACGTGTAATCCAAATTAAAAGTGTTGTTATCATCATAACGAGAGTAATAATAATTCTCTGACCAATTTATAAGAACCCGACTGATAATAAATTCCCTGCTTTACATGCAGGGTATGTTACTATGGCCTCCAATAAAGGTACACAGGGCTTAGTAGAAAAGTCTGATGGAGAACTCACACAGCCTGGTCTTGGGACACAACCAATTGATTGTGATGTTGTCAGAGAAAAATCTTATAGAGAAAATGTATCAGCTTGTATACAAAGCTTTGGTATAAAAGTAAGAGAAGAACTGTCAGTCTGGCTGTGAAGCTGTGTCAGCTGTGAGAGGCTAATGCTTTTAATGTTAAAGATGAAAAACATTATAGGAACATAAGTGATGATGCAAAATCTGACTGAAACTTGTCACAGAAATGAGTGATTTATCCCTTTGCTACTTAGATCCTATAAGGAAATAATATTTTTAATATGCATATAATGTACATGATATAATCAGACTGTATCAATGAAAAAAAAAAGGGAAAATAATGCTTGAAAAACTTGATAAGTTTCCACAATGAAATGAGAAGCCAGATGAGGGGAGAACAGTGGATATTGTCTTCTTGGACTTCAGTACGGCCTTCAACCATGTCCCCTCAGAGGATCCTCATAGAGAAGTTGCTGACATATGGGCTGGGTGGCAGTGAAGTGGATTTAAAATTGACTGCCCAGCCCAGAGAGTTATAGTCAGTGGCACAGGCAATTTGGAGACCAGAAATTAGCAGTACTGTCCAAGGGTCAATACTGGATCCAGTTCTGTTCAGCATATTCATGGATGATCTGGATGATGGGGCAGAGTGTAACCTCAGCAAGTCTGCTGATGACACAAAACTGGGAGGACAGATGAATACACCAAATGGTCATGCTGTCATCCAAGGAGAAATGGGCCATGAGAACCTCATGAAGATAAACAAGGGAATTGCATAGTCCTGCACCAGTATGTGCTGGGGACCACTTCGATGGAAAACAGCTCTGTAGAAAAGGACCTGGGCATCCCGGTGGAAACTGATTTGAACATAAACCAGCTGTGTGCCTTTTCTGCTAAGAAGGCTAAGGGTATTCTTGGCTGTATTAGGTAAAGCGCTACTAACAGGCTGAAGAAAAATGATCCTTCCACTCTACTCAGTGTCAGTGAGGCCACAGCTGGAGTTCTAGTTTCTGTGTTGTACTGAGGGACATGGTTTAGTGGGAAATATTGGTGATAGCTGGACAGTTGGGCTGGATGATATTAGAGGTCTTTCACAACCTTGGTGATTCTATGATTCTATGTTGATTTTACAGACCCTCTAGTAAAACATGGTATAGTGGAGAGAATCCCATGAAAAACCACAAAGATGATGAAGGGGCTGGAGCATTTCTCCTGAGAAGAACTGGGCTCATGAGAGAACTGGGCCTGTTAAGCCTGGATATGAGGAGGCTCAGGGGGATCTCATTAGTGCATATAAATACCTGAAGGGCAGATGCAAAGCGGACAGAGCCAGGTTCTGTTCAGAGGCGCCCTGTCCCAGGACAAAAGGCAACAGGCACCAAGTGGAGCACAGGAGGTTCCCTCTGAACATTAGGAAGAACTTCTGTGCTGTGAGGGTGACAGAGTACTGGCACAGGCTGCCCAGAGAGGCTGTGGCATCTCCTCCTTGGAGATCTTTAGTTATCAGAAGGAAAGACAATGTAATACATTAACATAAAACAGTTCTTGGCCAAAGTAAACTATAACGAAATGAGAAATTGTATAGACACTTTGATGATCAAATCTTAAATCCCAATATTTATACAAAGCAATATAGCTAGGATTCCAGGAGGTAAGAAAGACTATGTCAGAAGCTAGAATGACTGATACTACTATTTTATGTGTGTGTGTGGTGGTGGGGTTGTTACAGAGCCAGAATCTTAAAAGAGAAAGAGAACACATTAGGCCAAGCCTCACAGTCCTCATATTTGGGCAATTTAATGAGGATTTTCATCCCATCCTGAGAATGTAATAAGCAAATCCCTTCAGAGGGAAATACTTATTTTTGCTTTGTTTGGGGTTTTATCTCCCTTTCAGGTATGCACTATGGCTCCATTTCCTTCCGACAGACACTGCTGACAACTTATATAGTACATATGCAAAACCTTGAGTCATTCTTACTACAATCAGTGAGCTAGAGACATACAGTTTCTGAAACTTTCATGCATAGCTCTGAAAATAAGACCTCAGGTACTAATAAAAACAGAGAGAAGAATAAACATATTTTCAGGTTTAATTTGTTTTGTTGAATTGAAGTGCATGATAGAATAAATACGGAAAGATAGCACAAGAATGAAATGTCAATAACAAAAAAGTGCAGCCACGCATATTAACCTTCCCTTGGCTGTTTTTATCCACTCAAAACTGGGGCTGCAAGGAAGAATTCAGTTCTGTAAAAAGAAGTTAAAGAAATAAACTGGAAAGTGCAGAGATTTTGAAATGCAGCTATACATATTTCAGATGCCTCATTACCTCTATTAATAAGCATTATGTATGTATGTATAGTGCTGCTTTGGCAGTACAATTCTGAACTCTGTTTTTGAGAATGCCAGAAGTAAACATTGTCACTTTGGTGTATTATTGTGTCTACTTAAATCACTTTGAGAGGATAACAGTATTTGGTAAGAATAATACAAATACTTGCATGTTTGACTGTTTTTGTTTGTGTGCTTTGTTTACAGTATAATGCAATACCTTTAAATGAGTTCATAGTTAAACTGTTAAATTATGCCCCATTAAATAAACCTTACTTGTCATTTATTCCTGATACATTGTTGAATGTGTTCCGGGGTTACTGACAGCTACAGTCCACAAATTGTGCAACAATTTGAAACATATGACAGACATTTTCTCAAGCCTTTTGTGCTAGCAACTATTATATGGCATCTTAAAATCATGTAACCAGAAGGTTAAACTGTGAAATAAATATTCAGAGACAGAGAGACAAAATAAGCAAAACTCCTAGAACAGAAGAGAAAATACTATGTTTGCTGTCAGAGACTGCTACTTGTTTCCTCTGGATGCACTGTAGACATTTAAATTTTGATCTCTGAGTTATTATGCCAAATGCCAACACGAAAAGGAAAAAGACGATTCCTGTCTTTTCTTGCTGTTGTGCAAGTGAGGTCAGCAAGATACTTTCTATGGCTAAGCTCTGTTTCTCAGTAGAGGTTTTATTTTATCCAGCTGCTAACATCAAAATCCAAACAAACAACAACAACAACAACAAAAAAAAGCCAACCCAAAGACCTCAAAAGAAAAACCAGCAGTAGATTTGGGTTTTATTCCCATTTTTTAAAATACCAAATAAATAAGTCACTTTCATACTAAATGTCCTCATTCCAAGGACAAGGAATGAGATAACATTTAAAAATTTTTTTATACAGTTCTAAGTGCTAAACCATGCAAAGTTCAGAAAACAAGCAACCAAAGACTGAATATTTCTGCTCTCTGGATGAATCAAGATGAAACAGTTTAATTGTAAGTACTTTGGAGTTATGATGCTGAATCAAGCAGTGTCTTCATCTAAGGATGCCAAGAACAGAAAGTAATGAATTCTTTGTAAATCTAGACTATTTAAATAGGATTCAGTGTCCAAAGATAGACCAGGAGAAGTCCCATATCACTCTTCTAATCAGTGAATTAAGTGCCATTTAATGTAAAATGCATATTAAATCCCCACAAATAACAGTAGACCCATACTTTATTTTCCACGCTGAACCACAGAACCAAAGCCAATTCTCTTTGGTCTCTCTGAATCAGATTCATCAGCATGGGGAGATGTTCTGTTGTTCAGTTAACTCATTGCTAATAATTATGGTCTTCACCTGATGGAAGGTGAGAATCTCAGTGTTCCTAGGCACAGAAAGGGAATTAAGCTGGAATGCTTCAACATTCTTCATTATATATCATTCTGCTCATGAAAGAATATATAAAATGGGATCTTGTAATGTTTCTAAAACGTGAGAAGTTACTAATACAACTTGCATGGGTCCTAATACAGTCAGTTATAGAATTGTGTACAGTGGGTAGAATGCATATTAATTGTGTCCTTGAGGGCAAAATCACCTATTAAATTTTTTAAAAGGTAACCTTGGTTCTATTTCCTACAGAAAGAAACAAGAACAAGGTTTAGTCACCTGAATTGCTTGGTAGCACTAAGTTTAAGCCCTGAGAGGATTATAAATCCTGTCACTTCACTCATTTTCTCTATACCCTAGGATTTCCTAAAAGACTAGCTATATGTAACTCTCTGCTCCATATGTTTTTGACTGTGGATCTCATTCTCAAAAGCTTAACTCTTTTCATGCACTATGTAAAGAATGTAGGTGCCTACAGCTGGTTCTGAATATTAGGTACTGTAAAGCCTAAGTGCATTTATGGATCTTGCCCAAGTCTTTTTGTCTACAAAATGACATCATCTCCTAAGTTACATTGATTTTTCTTGAAACTGGGCTCCCAAGTCAGTTTGGTCCTTTGAAAACCACCACATAACTCTGTCAAGAGATTCCCATTTGCTCAACCACAGATCCTTTATCTTTTTTCCATCACAACAGTTATTTCTGTCTTAAGGAAAGAGAGAGAATTAGTCACATAACTGAAAATGGCAGTGGTGGGAATGGTATTTTTTTTTTCTATTACAATCGTATCTGCTTGGCAAATAAGGTTTTAAACAAAATGTATGGAACACACTTGAATCCCTAATTCTTTCTAACACACAGATAGTAATTAGCCAACAACTTAAATGCTTTATTAGTTAATAGATGTGTCTCTAGGTAGAAAAAACTTAGGCAATAAGTCGTATCATAAATAAGTATTTAGTATATATATCTTCAAGAAACTTCCATCACATTTTACCAGTAAAAACAATATTTGAAGTGTTCTATATAGAAACTTTGTCCCCAAACAGAACACAGTTGATTACTCAATTGGGCTACAAAAAGAAGATTAATATAAATACATATTTGTATTTTACAATTTTTTACTGAACTTCAGAAGAAAAATCCACCAGTATATTTTGAAGATGTAAAATAAAAACGTTTCTCAAATTGTTTTATACGTTGAAATGGCTACAAACTTCCTCACTATGCTAATGGAATTCAGACAGATAGGCAGCTATCTTCTTTCAAAATAATTGTTCTCGGGATTAAAATAGCATCAGTGAAATAACTCACTGCATTGAAATTTGTTCCTTTTGCCTTACAATTTCTGTAAAACTTTGTATTCCCTAGAACTGCAGAAGAAGAAAATACAGGTTGATATAATCACTTTTACTAGATATGCCCATCCTTCTATTTTATGTACTCACTTGATAAAATGAAAGATAGAGTGACACTTGCCCTTTCTTGTCCCTGTCTTTGCTTTATAGCACTGCTGTCAATAGTAGTCTTGTTCAAGGAAGAGCGCAAGACTGCTTAACTCTGTTTTAAGCACCTCGTATGACAGGCTTGAAAGGTTCTATTCCTTTTACCTCTTGTCCTTGCTTGCTGTCACTTACATATCGTATGCATGTATTCATTAGTATTTGTGTGGGGAAATATATCCGTATTATCAAAGCATAACTGCGTGGAATAAATATACCTTATGTCACTTCTTTTTCATTTGACTACTTCACAGGAACAATATTAATTCAAAAATATACCCTAAAGCGAACTTGATACTTGAGAATTAATATCATGTATAAATTACAGTCAAGCCTGAGATATATATCAGAGAAAGAATTGATAGCAATTTTTCTATCCCAATTAGAATAATTTATAATATACAATACGTCCTGTCAGTTACAATGTGCTGACATCTTTACATGAAAGGACAAAAAGACTAATACATAACAATAAACTCCCAGGACAACATCAATTAACACTGCCAGACTAAGCAGTTCTTATTACTTATCTTACTAGAGTGGCTTATTTCATAAACAAAACAAGACCTCTCAAGAGGATTGTAATGTCATTATTTTTATTCTTCCCTTCACCTTCTTTGCTGAATAGGGCTTTTTTTCTATAGTTGGCTGTACCTGTCAGAAATGTGGCATGTATTTTCTCCTTCTGATACTTTATGTCCTTCAGTGATGTTTTTCCTGGCCATTCTCAGTAGCATGCAAATAGGACCTTGGAGTATGTCACTCTCATTTTTCCCTCTTTCTCCTTCCTTCTTTTTTTTTTTTTTTTTCCCCAATTATTATCTCATATTTTTACTTTTAACATTCTTTTTTGTACTTTCACTGAAAGATTTTCACTCAGTGAGCACTGGCGTGACCAAAGTCTATTGGAGGTACTTGGGAAAGTAACAAATAACTTCATCAATTATATTTCTATATATACAAAGTCTGAAAAGAAGAAGTGAAAAACGGACCAAACTTGGCACACAATATGTCTGCCATGCACACACACATACAAACACACACAAGCAGCCTTTTTGCAGTATTATGATTTCTGTCATAATTTACAAAGTACAGTGGGCTACTGAAAATTTAGAGTTTTCTGAAGAATCTAAGCATCACAGGTGAAAAAATACAGTTAGGAAACACACTGACAACAGTTTCTGGGATTTCAATCGAGAAGAAAAAAGAGATTTCTAAAAGAGTTTTTGAAATGAAAATCTTAACAATATAAAAAATTAATAATCCTGCTGGAGCCAGAATAGTGAAAGACTGAACATTTCAGGCATTCTTCTGGGACACTGTACCAGGTTTGAAGTCCTTACCCTGTTCTGGGTCTCACTGTCTTCTGTGTTGAGCCTCTGATTTTCTCACTCAGAACAGATAATCCATACTGATGATTAGGATTTTCTCTCAAGAGAATCCCCACCCACAGTTTTGTTCTATAAAGAACCTTGTACTCAGATCACATTTGGCAGAATCCTCAGAACTTATCCCTCTCATGCATGAACATACAGAAAAAAAAATCCTATACCGAACAGTGTCTGTAATTAGGAGGTTGAGGTAATTACAAAACCATTTTTTTTGTTGTTGTTTTTGGAAAATGAAATGGCAATGTTGAAATCTATGGCTAATAGTTAAGAGAGAATCTCCTGTCCCCATCAGCACATGCATAAAATCACGGTAGGCTCCTAAAGTTTCCAGTGCTTTTAAATAGAGTACAGCAATAATATGATTCTTCTTGCTGTCTCTCTTGTTAGTAAATCCAAACCTAGATCACAATGTCTATAATATCCACTCCAACTTGATGGCTTACAAATAACAATTTTAGTATGTCCTTGAATCCTATTCACTAATACAGCAATATTCTCTTTACGGTGGGTATTACGGCACATTTTAATAGTTATTCATGCTAAAGGGAGGTAGTTAAAGACCAGTGAAGAACCACAAAAACCAATATGCACTGAGTTATGTTGCAAGACTCAATGAAAAAAAAATGTATTACAAAATTAATTGCTTCAAAATGAAATCAAAATTACATTTCTTAGAATGAAAGCTGTATAAGTAAAAAAAAAAAAAAAGTAAACAAGTTGTCACATTCTAAAGAAAAATTTACCCTACGCTAAATGTTTGAAATTTTCTAGTAGTTTAACCGTATCCCTATAATCTTGTACAATGAAAAGCATGACCAAAACATAACAAGCTTTTAATATTTTACTTGCATATTTGAAGCCTTTTTTTCTGCAGCTATTGGATTAATTATATTTATCCTAAGAAGACAAAAGTGAAAATTTCCCTTTTAAATGTAAACACAGCTTCCCAAACACGAAGTCTAACTCCACGTTGATTAATATCATTGACACTTTCTCTGACAACAAAGTATACAGTCTCCAATGATATCAACCAGGTAGTCAGAAAGAGTTAATGTTCTCCATTTTCTTTTCTACCTCATGAACCAGAAGGAATGATCATTTGAAGCTTTATTTTTAAGGAGGTGCTTACCTTTGAAATGCTTTGCAGTTCTTTCTGGCAGTCTATCAAAATGGAATATTTACCTGTTACAAAGAAGATAAAATATTATTAGCAATATCTCAGAATGGACAGCCAGGGTAAATCACCTTCATTACTTAGTTAAATATGTATATATTTATGTTAATTATATTCCCCTCAGCATAGTTCTATGATTTGCATCAAGGAAACTGCACGGTTTGGGAAATGTGGTATGCTCTTAAACTGCAAAAAAAATATAAAAAGAAATTATGCTCAGTGTGATTCAGATATCTCTTAAGTGCTGGTCTCCCACTTGTTTTTACATTCACGGGCAGTCTAAGCATATATCAGTACTTGTTTTATGAGGTATCTACAGAATTTTCTGCAGTATCTGGAATCTGAGTGACAATGCCTACAGAGATTATCATTGTCCAGCATTTTCCTGTATTTTGGTCCTTTTCTACTCATCCACTGACTGCTGTTAAGTGCTTATATTGTTCTCACCAGCAGGGGACACTTCTTTTCTGACTGAACAATGTCTTACACAAAAGACTCAGAGATGTCATGGCAATACACACATAAAACACTGCATATGAGTTTGCATATGACAGTATGCCATGGTGCATACAAGGAAAGAGATAAGAAAGACTTGTACTAATCATTCATGTTTGTCATTTAGTTTTCCAGTAAATAAAAGTTCATTAGACTCATTGTATTACATAAGGTGAAGATTTCCATCTATGTGCAGATGGGCGAAAGAGAACCTATTTCTCATTCTTTTCTTGACTATAATAATCACACAATACATATTTCTTAGAAATCTCTCTTTGTTTCCAGTTAATTTTTAGCTTCTGGTGGTATATTCTGATAGGGAGGAAGTCCCATAAATGCAGCTTTTTGAGAAGAGCACATTGAATTTACTGTCTCACGTCAGTGCTTCCATTGTTTTTCATTTATTTTCATCACTGCAAAACTACAGGAATGATAACTGAAACTTTCCTTTTGTCTTTGATGGGAAAACATGAAATAATACCCCCAAGATCACGTATGCGTATGATAACAATGTTTCACTCTGTCCTTGAAACATAATTTTCAACAGGAGTCTGTTGGCAAAAAGTATGCTGCTTTTATTGCTGGTACTAAAGAAGTTTTACTGACAGTGCTCCCAGAGTTTCATTGCAGAAAAAAATGAAGAAGATGAGAGAGAAAATACAAGTATCTTATTTATAAAGACAAGAGAAGGGCAGAAGTTTTTCAGTCTTTCCTAGGCTATTTAAAATCATCTGGTTTGTAAAAGCTTTGATGCCTCACTATAAAACAAATGATATTGCAGTTCAATAGATTTTAATTTAAAAACTTCTTTTGAAAATAAGTTAACAAAAAATCATGAAAATGAGAAGTAACTTTCTAACAAAGGCATTAGGTTGCAGTACAAATAGAGTAGATTTACAAAACTGCTCTGTGTCATAATGTCAGCCTTGATGTGAAATACAAAGAAATTACGAAAAACATGAAATAAATCACTGACTGAGAAGTCATGGAAAGATATGTTCCAGATTTCCACCCCTGTTCAGAAAGCTCAAGAAGTCACTTTTCAGCAGGACATTAAGCATTACAAGCTGCTCATCACTCAAAATACCTTTTCTTCCTTATTTTTGAAGTACTCCTGATTTAAGGAATTTCTACATTTTTTCACTTTAATAACATACTTAACAGTTACTGAATACTCCAGAATAACAAGAAGATACTGAGCTGAATCCTCAAACATGTACAAACACCAAGGCAGAGTGAATGTTAGAATTTGTTTGGTGTAGAAGAATCGCACCAAGGAAGTTTTCACATTTACCCCAAGCTGACCAAGTAACAAAGATCCAACCATGCAAGTAATTTTAAATCAGTTTTTTTTTTTTTCATCTACAAGCCTTGAAATGATTTCATAGAGATAAATGTAGAAATCTACAGATCATGCATATTTCACAAAGTTTTAACATTTAGTATTTAAAATACTCTGCACTTGTCTATTGATTAAAATCAGTCAGCCTTTAGCCTTACAAATTCTTCATGCGTCATCTGCAGTGGCTTCTAAGTAGCAAATAAAAGGAGTGCAGAATAGGTGGCTACATATATTACTATTGTGATAATAGCTTTAGTCTTTCCCAAAATTACCAGCTCAAAAGAGAAGAGGCATTTGAAGGAAAAAGACTGGAACATCTTGTTTCTTCCTTGTTTTCACACATTCTAGCAGTTCTTGTTCAGTATAGGGGTATTCTTTTAGTAAATAAAAAAATAAATAACCAAATATTTCACAGTGCTGCTGCTCATTTATGTCAATACCATACTGAAACCACTGTAAATTCCATTTCTCTTTCTGACTTTCTACTTGCTGTGTCTTTTACTGACTATTTGGTATTGTCCTTGATGTTCTTCCATTCTGGAGTACCCGAATTTATTTTTATAGAAAACTGAAAGTATATTTCTTATTGAAAATATTGACTAATCTTTTGCCTTTCTCACCGTAAAGAAATATGACTGTTCCAGACCATTACACATATTAAACAAGTATGTACTGATAGGTAAATGGAGAGTTACTTGACATATCCTTGTATTATCTAAAGTGATTAATAGCTATAATTATGGGTAACAAACATCCTATTCCACCATTGCTCTGCTGAAATAGACATTCATAGAATTGAGGGCCAGTGAAGGCTGCTGAATTAAATATGTTACCATGGTAGCCGTTCACTGTAAACTGTATCGGAGCAGAGTGGACAAAAAGATATTTCAAAAACATTATAGAATTCTTCTATCTTTCTGATGAGTTTTTGAAGCATTATTTCAGAATCTGTTAATTCTGTATTACTTTTCCTGCATTCATTCTACATACTGTAAGATGCAATATCTACCAGTGCAGTTCAGAACACATTTTCTGTCAGTTTCCAGTAGATGTTCAGGAACTTAGGCATCTGCGGGTGAAAGATTTGTTTGGTATAAGCTTCTGAACTACAGCTTCTTAAAATTTACAGTTCGTTTTATCATTAGTATTTAGAGTGCATCACAGGGTCTGTCTTTTCTCCATTCAAAAAAAGATGTAAGAGACAGAAAGCTCTGGGTATGTAATGTGGGATGACAGAAGGTGAGTGCTAGCAGTGTTCTTAATTCAACATTTATTAAATTGTATGGATCTTTTAGTTGTATATACAACATTCTAACATTTTCCCCAGTGATTCCTAGAGATTGTATCTTGAATCTTGTATTTATTTACATTTTAAAGTTAATTTAACTTAAAATTATCAAAATCATTTCAACAACTGGCACCACATTCAGATTTCCACACCTATCTTGAAATCCTAGCATATTTGTTCTTTAGTAATTTTTATTTGTAATCAAAATAAGAAAAAGATAACCATTATCTTCAGCTTCATCCATCTCAGAAAAATCTTTATCATTTTTATCAATGCCAATTCTAGTTCTTTTACATTTATGGTGAGATTAAAAGGCAAATCTGTCTGAGCAACTCAGTCAGAACTAATCAGAATCAACTTGTTTCAGCAGCTGCCAACAGAAGGATCATTTTGTGAGAGATCAGATACTAACCACTAGACTGAAAAGCCTGAATATATTTTTTAATTTTACCTCTCACTTTAAGTCTTCCTTTTCTTGCATAAGCTTTCTAATTTTTTGTCTAACATTTTTTTAGTTACAAATGAAAATTGGCATGTATTCTCTCAGACATGATTCTAAATATGATTTTGTTTTGAATGTTTTGGAAATAAAAAACATAATAAATAGTGGTAGCTCACTTCATTATGTTAATGACTTTGGGCAACAGTTTTAGACATAGTTTTAGAAGATAACATTCAATGTTCAGTAAGGTATTGACTTTTGTATTAAAAAAAATCAAATATTGAAAGTCTGGAATGACTTTATTCTCTCTATAATGAAGAGTGACAAAAAATATAAAAAGTAGTTGCCAAAAGAATTTCAAAATTGGAAAATAATATCTGTAAAACTAAATAATAGATCTATATATTACCTTCCTACAGAGGAGAGGGGAGGGGAAGAGAGGAGAGGAAAAGGAAAAGGAAAAAGAAAGGGAAAGGGAAAAGGAAAAAGGAAAACACAGAGGAAAAAGGAAAAGGAAAAAGGAAAGAAAACTGTTCTTCTTACATACATTTATTAGAGCAGCCAATCTAGTCCAATTATATTTTTTACTCTTCATCTGCTTCAGTTCCTGTAGATTAGTTTGCTTTAAAGGCTGACATTTTTCTCTCTTACTTATTTTCTCAAATGCTGTGAGCACAAGACAAAAAGCTTTGCAGCTCTATTCTCTAGCTCTCAGTAATCAATCTCATCAGACCTGTTAGGACCAAAGGCACACAACTCTCTTGCAACCCTCAACAAGATGGTAATTGGCATTGTACATGCTGAAATTGCAAAGCAATCACTACTTACTGCTTTGCCTGCCCCACTACAGCCAGCTTACATGTGTGAATGTACACTCACACACTGAGTGACATAATGTGGATTAACAACAAAACAAGTGGAGAGAACTGGCCTTAAAAGCTCAGAGTTTACAGCAGGCATGTCCAACTTGTGTCATGCAGGCCGCACACAGCCTGGCCCAGCCTGCTCTGAGGCCCCTCCTGCCCTGTACCATCATGGCAGCAGCTCTGACTTGCTGAAAGGCCTGGCCCAGCCCTGAACACGCACCCATTGCTCAGCAACAACCAAACATCGGTGCATGATCAGCACTGTCTGGGCTGAGACCAGGACATGGCGAGGGCGCAGTGCAGTGCCAAATCCAGTTATGGCGAAAATCTTCACAGATTTTGATACGCTGGCTAAACACAGTCCGGCGAACAGAGAAAAATATACAGCTGTGCTTTCCACTGTGATACAAGAATTTGAGAATTAGTTTCAAGACTGTCAAAAGAAAACATCAGTTTTTTGGTGTATTTGCAACTCCATTTTCAGTAAACTACATTACCTGTGATTTTTCAAATGGAATGTATAGAATTGCTATCAGATATTAAAGTCAAAAATTTGGTCATGTCTCTTTACTGGTATAAGACCTAGGTTACCAGACGTATCAGGTTCAACTGGGATGGAGTTGTTTTTCTTCTTATGTCCTGGCTGCAGGAGAAAAACAATGTTGATAATACCTGCATGTATGTTTCTAGTTGTTGCTGAGCAGTGCTGCACAAAGCCAAGGACATTTTAGTTTTCTCAGTCTCCCCTACTGTCCTATCAAGGACCCAGGGAGCTGGGAGGAGACAGAATAAAGACAACTGGCTTAAACTGGTCAAAGAGATATTCCATAACATATGACATTATGCAGAAGAAAAGTTTTGAAAAGAGTGGAGTTTATCATGCTCCATTTCTGCTGCTCAGTGGCTCATCAGTCGGCAGGTGGCGAGCAACTGCTTGTTTGTCACTCTTTATATACATATATATATATATGTCGTAACTATTATCCTTTTCCTTTTCTCTGTCTTCGAAAATAGTTTTCTCTCACCCCAGTTTTGTTGTTGTTGTTGTTATTGTTGTTTGTTTTTTAATTCTCTCCTCCATCCCACTGGGAAGGGGGGGTGTGAGCAAACAACTTTGTGGTGCTGAGCCATCTGCTAGGTTAAACCACAACACCAGAGAAAAATATCCCTTGCTTCATAGTCACGTCTTGTTCATGTCATCCCTTTTTTGGCAGTATGTACATTTGTGAACAGGTATTGTCAAGGACGAAGCAAAGGAAGATTAAAATTTTATCAAGAATCTCTGACAAACACCTTGAGAGCTTACTAAGAATGAACCAGGCTTCCATCACACCAGATGGATGCATTACTTTCACAGAAACAAGGTCAATCATCCCACTAGTTTTATGTTTTTGTTGCTGTCTTTTTATAAGTTTTAATAAAAAAATTAAAATGTAAGTTTTGCTACTTATATATACATTAGCTATATTATATATTTTATATGCAGCTCAAGACAATTCCTCTTCACTCTGTGAGACCCAGGCAAGCCAAAAAGATGGACTTCTATGCCTTACAGCATAGCATACAACACATTTAAAGCTGATGAACCTGAAAGAACTGTCAAAAATTTCAAACAAATATCATTTACCACTGTAAGACATTTAAAGAAACTAAGATCTTGACAACCAACCACTCTGTATTTTTGAGAAGATTAGAAATAAAATTGATAATAATAGTACAAACACCATAATTTGGATTTCCAGAAAGCCTTTGATAATGTCTCAAATGATAGTCTTCATCTTAAACAGAAAGCAAGAAAGATTCAGGTTAAACATGGGACCAGATAAAGAACTGATTAAAGTAAAGTGATTAGAAAGTAAAGTGTTGAAAAGGGTCACAGGGGAGTCAGTTCTCAGATCTTTATTGCTTCTAATCTACATAAATTACCAAGATTGAGAAACTAGCTGTAGAATTGCCAAGTACACTGATGACTTAGAACTGAAATGAAGTAGTAAGTGGAAAGCAAAAGAATTAAATGATAATTCCCCCTAGATAATGGTTTACATATGAAATGGAAAACAAAAATACAACATATAAAGCATTCCTTATTTTTCATTACAAAAGTACAAGAAACCTGCTTGTAAATACTATCATACACACTTCACAGAAACTATCCAAACCCGTCCACCTTACTGAAAAAACTGAGAGAATGGGACACAGTTTGTGTGTATTATACACCTACAGAAGAATAACATTTGTAATTCAGAAAAACCTTATGATTGTACCACTAGCAGTCACATCACTATTGTACAATAGTAACTATTAGTCTGTACCTTCCCCTGTAGGAGTTTCAAAATGGAGAAAATAAAGGAAGCCTTTCTTACACTAACACTACCAAAACATAATAAAAAACTAAAAAATTTCCACTGAAGTTCTTTTTTGTTATTTTCCCTATGTCCTAATTTTTCACCTCAAATAAAATATAAAAATCACTTACCTCCAATGGAAAAAAAGAGAAAAAAGAAAACACACAGTACTCCACAAAATGAGAAAGTACCTTTTGGATGTTATTATGTTCAATATGTAATGTATATGAGTTTATAATAGAAATAAAAGACAAGAAAATGTCAATTTGAAAAATCTAAATATACATATAATTCATTTTATTTTATTCTATAACTGATATTTTACTCTTGGATTCTGTATCGCATGTAGCCTCCATCCAGGTTTCCCTCTAAAAGTTGCATTATTTGATAGCACTTTGCATAGAGTAGTGACTGAGACAAAAATGGCAACACTCAAAAGAAGAAAAGAAAGAAAAGAGGAAGAAAAATTGCTCTAAGCTTTATTTCTTATGTGCAATGCAGATTTATAATTACATGTACATATGGTCATCAAGACAGCTGCATAAAGACAATGGAAGCACAAGGGTCTATAGTGCTGATAAAATTGCATTTCTATGTCTGTTTGAATGTCAGCTAAATTGATAATTTTAAGTTCAACTCCTGCAAAATATTTTCGTACACCACACATACAAAATCAACATCAGGGGATGTTTCTATCAGAGTATAAAGCTGATAATAAGGGGGGTATTTTTACATATGAGGAGAAGTAAAGAGAAAAAAAAAAGGAAATTACCAGTCATTCTGTTTTATTGCCATTCACCTAGTTTTTCCACTATTTGGATAAGATAATGAATTTAATATATCTCTCTTACAGCTCACTGTTTTAGAAATACTTTAGGTTGATAGACAGCTTGATATCTAATACAGATGGTTTCTATATTTAACATTCCATTGTTAGTACTTGCTTCGTTTTTTAAAGGTCATTAATGTTATTGATTACATTAATTTGAAAGCTTCTTGAATAGCACAGAAAATTAATGTAAAATGAACAGCTGCATGAGCTGACAACACACAAAATTGCTGTGGTCTTCAGAGATGACTACTCATGGGGATTTTCCCCATTGACAGTTCAGAACAGCAGGAGCAAAAGAACCCAAAGAGAAACTTTCGGTAAGATTTTTGTGCTCTAGTAAATAGAAAAAAAGATCATTTTTCCTTCTCTTTTGATAGGGACATCCAACAACAAGACAGCTTTCCAGAGACTGCCTAAATAACAAAAGCAAGTCTTTTTAGCCTTTGTGTACTTATGCTAAGTAAAAGAAACAAATAGTATGATAATTAATGGCATAGTATATTTTATTAATTGAGTGCAATTCAGGCTTAGCATTTATTTAAGAAGGTAAAATATTCAAGAATTGTCTCCTGATTTTGAGTTTAGCCAAGTGACAAAAGCTTCAGTTTCAGACATACCTGATTCCAGAAAAAAACAGATAATCTCGTAAGACAATCTCATGATCTCTCTGGTCTTCCAAACAGAACCAGAGAATCACTCTAAAAACACCACAGTTGTATGTCAGGCACTCTGTATGTGTTAACAGAGATCTTAGGGAAATAACTTCATAACAGAATCCCAAGTAGCAAGCTTGGGCATTTCCCTTTACATACATGTATTTGGGAGACCCTAGCCAGGGCATAGCTTAAACTTAAAGGACTTCTTGTTTGTGCTGTCTTTCAATACATGGATTTATGAACTTATTAAGTACAGCTACATACAAGTTCCATCTATGGTGGTTTTTTTTGAAAAATAATGTAGCATCATATTACAGAATTACAGCAGGTATTTATGGAGGTGAGCATTATCCAATGTTAAAAGGGAAAGCCTTTGTGCATACTACTGTAATTATCATCAATTAAATCATCAGTCTAGACTGACATCTACGCTGCACAGAAATAATTAATCAGCAACTCTTTCGTGATGGAAACATCCCAGGCTGGATGTGGCTCTGGACAGCCTGGTCTAGTGACTGGCAACCCTACACACAGGGGGTTGAAACTAGATGATCATTACGGTCCTTTTCAACCCAGGCCATTCTATGATTCTATGAAACAATGTATTTGTACTTTTCTAACCTTTCTTGCATGTTTTGGTATTTTTTTTATCTTATTCATTTACGCAAGTGAACATGATTATTTAATAATGAAGACTACTTCGCCAGCTTTTATAGGCAAGAACTACTACTAATACTCTGCTTCCGGGATTTAATACTTTATAGGTGTGGAACACCCTTAATAAAAGTAAAATATAACAACTTGTTTCATCCCTTGATATCTGATGCTAATAAACCCTGAAAGGATAATGTACTTCTTACTATGTACCTATGTCATAATTATTATGTTCTTATGATTACTACCTTAAAACACAGCTTTATTCTTCCAGGTTCTTATCAGTGTTATCAAGGTAAGAACTACGAGTTCATCTGAGTAAGCATACTTACAAAAATGTGGCCTAGAGAAGGTGTTTCTAGCTGTAATAAAGCATTGTTTCTGAATATTTAATTTATTTATTATAATAATATAGTAATATTATTATTATAAATATTATTATATTATAATTAATAATCGTAAATATATAAATAACATAATTATTATTATTATAAATAATATAATAAATATAATAATATTTAAATTTAATTTAAAATGATTTTCTTGTAATAAATGAGACATTGAGGTGTACAGCAGCATTAAAAATTACTGTTTTTGTTCTAGGTTCTCCAGAAATTTATTTGTTTAAAACTTGATATGTAGCTGAATATTCCTGTTCAAATATGAGGGTGCTGGAAACACCTTTGCTAGTGACTGTTTCCCGACTCCTGTGCATGCTTTGTATACGAAGGATGGCAATAAGAACACTAACACTGGTAGACTATACTGTGAATTTATCTACACCAAAATGCAACAGTCTTTAAGGGGTTCCGAGAAAGCAACATGAAGACTTGGAATTCTTCCAGAAGCCAATATTGTCAAACAAAACACATGAAATCTCATGCCTGTTAATGGGATGCAAACACATTAGGTAAGAAGCAAAACCCATCAGATCACAGACTGGACCATTTGGTCTCCCAAATACATGTATGTAAAGGGAAATGCCCAAGCTTGCTACTTGGGATTCTGTTATGAAGTTATTTCCCTAAGATCTCTGTTAACACATACAGAGTGCCTGACATACAACTGTGGTGTTTTTAGAGTGATTCTCTGGTTCTGTTTGGAAGACCAGAGAGATCATGAGATTGTCTTACGAGATTATCTGTTTTTTCTAGAGTCAGAACTGGAATCAGAACTGGACCAACAAGAGGCACCTGCTTTGTTTTCACAGCACTGTGTCAGACGGGAATCACATCCAAACCACTGAAGTTGCTATTCCAGTACTGCAAATATAGAAAAGCCTCTTATTCAGGTGTAAGATGATATCTGGAATTCAGAACAATTTAGTAAGCTGAAGTTAGAATAAAAGAATGAAGTTACTTTCACATATTTTTCTTCACAGAAATGATCTTGGCTAGAGCTTTAAGGTTAGAGCTCGAAGAATAATGAACTCTGCTGCCAGTGATTACTGCTGATTTTCAAGCTGATAAATATAAAAGGAATATATTAATTCCTCGCCATCGTTAGGAAAATATTTACGTTCACTGATTCTGAATGCTGAGCTGAGAAATTTCACTACTTCTTTCATGAAATTTGCCATTCTGTGTTTGGCTGAAATTATTATATAAATAGAAAGTATTTATAGAAGCACTGAGCATCTGTGCTCATCAGCCTCTCTGTATATTGGACTGTACATTTTAAAATCTGAAGTTACTTTCAGATGACTTAAATCTAAGAAGATCCCATACTTCAGCTTAGTCTTCCTCAAACTACTCCTTATGAATTGCAGTTGAATAGCCCTATGAGAATCGTCATAAAAAAGAAAAACATACATATTCTGGTATCCATGTATTGAAACAGGAAGTAATCTGCCTATGCCAAATAATTTGAAAGATTAAGGCTTAAATGTACTAGGAGAATACCAAACATTTAAAATAGGAAAGCACATAAGAGAGTTTACATGCAATTTCTTTCAAGATGCAATTGGCAGTCTGTGACGGACCCAGCTGTTTAAAAACATTTCTTTTGAGCTATTGGCATTAAAATAAACAGTTTCCTGAACTTTCATCTGAATATGATAAAAATGCCTCAAGACATAAATTTCTATTGCCCCAGTTCAGAAAGTTTTCAATAATTTTCCAGCAAATCTCAGTGTACGTATTTGCCTAAAGCTATACATTTGCTTAAATACTACCCTGACTCATCATGTATATTTAATTTCTCTACAAACTAGGAGTAATTTTAATATAAATCGTATGCTAATAAAAATGTTCCAGAACATATTATCCACAGAACTACAAATGTTCATTTTTCTGTGGATAGATATTTGGTGAGCTACAAGTGTTGGCCACCAGCACCTGGCTGTCTCTCTACTGTCAAACACAGTAAGTACACCATCAGATCACAGAACACCTTCTTTTGGTCTTACAGAGAATTACGAATAAAATCCCTATTTTGTTATTTTTTTTCCTAAACAGCATTTTTCATTAACCTTGGAAAAACCCAATGTTTTCAAGAGCGCTGCTCACCACTCAGGCTTGCACAAAGTAGCTACTACATTTGTAAGTGACTGGGCACAATGAAGGGATCTAATGATAACTTGAGAGCACAACTGAGGAAAGTATGCTAAAAAAAAAAGAAACTGGAAATCAACTAAAGCATCTTTTTGGTAACTATCTTTAAATCGTTCCTTCCAGATCTAGAAAGATGAGACAAAAATCTTGCAATATAGAGTTTTAATTTACGAAACTGATAAAAGACTTACTTTGGCATAGCAAATAAATTAACTGAAGGCCAGAAACTGAAATGAGATATAATTTTTCCTCAAAAAGTAGGAAATCAAATTTACATTGCCAGTGTAAGTGTACTGGTTAAAGGACATCAAAGTATGATGCAGCATGGTTCACAATGCTACCCACAAATATTAGATGTTGTGGTTTAAATCCTGGGAGACCTGCATCCCTTGCAATCTGCAAACTAATTATAAATTGGCTGATACACCAATGCTATTAGGCTGTGTTAACATTTTGAATGTGTTTACCCACTTTCACTTCTTTAATGCAAGTCCAGCTACTTTGAAATAAACAAATTTTGTCAACGCTACAGTTGTAAGCTATTTTGTAATAAAGGCCATCCTATGCACATTAATAATACTGACAAGAACAGATGGCAATTATTGCTTTTAACAATTATTATTTTTTTTTTGTTAGTATTAATTACTTAGGCTTAATTTCTGTTGTTATATCCACTGGGCATCTAGGTAAGATTCTAAAAATCTACCCAAACGCTTTCATCTCATTAGAATTAGAATTATTACTAAAATTTAAACTTTACTGTCACTTTAATTAACTCATCAGGGATGCATCCAAATTCATCATTATCAGTAGCTGTTTTTAATGTTTTTCTTACACTATGGTGCTTCATAAAGTGAGCAGCATTCTTCTTACTAATTGTGTAGTTAAAACATCACCTGCTGTATTTAAAAATAGACTTATCCATAAAGTTAATTAAAATATCAGTCACATGAATCACTAGAAAGTTCTCAGCAGTTTGCTAAGAGTGCTGAAAAGTCTCTGCTGATCAAAACCTTCAATCTTTGGCTCTCGTGTCTAGTCAACCACGTTCACTGGTTGACTAGGAGTAGATGATCAGTCTACTGTCTCCTGTGTTATCTCTCGCTCTGGCAGGGTGCTCATGTTCAAGTCAGACAGCTGGGTTCTCTTCTACAGTTGCACTAGCAAGGAAAGAAAAAAATTCCTAAACAGTGTGGAATGTAACAGCCAATACTCTTAGCGGGGAGCTGCTTAACCTTTGTCAAAAGCTAACACCAAAGCCAATCTTAAGAAAGAACCCTAAAGGGCCTCTCAGCAGGGAAATCTTGCCTTCAGTTAAGCTTCACTGTCACAAGCTCTTTCAGATGGTAGTTTCTAAGCATTAATCCAGCGATCTGAAGGTACATGAAGGGTATGATAAAATTCACATCTATATATTCCCAAGCCTGACTACTAACACATAGTTTCAGCAGTGAAAGAAAACCCAATGTGGATCATGCTGAAGATAGAGGAAAAGATGCAATACTGATAGAAATTTTTCTGAGGCTGAGCCAAACGTGACCCTGGAAGTATCAGACTAAAGGATTCTACTGGACTCATAGGTTAAAGGCATGGGCAGGACAAAGACCTCAGGATACTCTGCTCACAACCGGGCAGATACAGCCTGATATGTCCGCATTAAAGGTGATTCAACCCGCCTTGTAACTAGATTTTAACAGTCTAAGTTGCAGTAGAATCCAAAGGCATACAAAATTGTCTGCAATTCAGGAAAATCCAGGGGGAAAACAAAAACAACAACCATAACAACAACATCAAAATAGAAGGAAAAAAACATACAACAACAATGGGCTTCTTTCAGGGCTTTGCATGAAAGAAGTGGACATGAGTATGCTTCCCTTTGAATGTCCCAAGACTTAGTTTCTATTTGTTTTGGAAGGCTGCTCTTTGCTACCTATATGTAGACACAAGGGCCCTCTGTACAGATATGTAAGGAATTTTAATTGCCGCCCAGGTCATTGCTGAAGCACTAAGCTGCTTTTACTCAAATATCTTGGACTGAAATTCACCCTTTGGCCAAGTCTCTCACTGAGACTAAAGATGATGTAGCATCACACACTCGGGGTGGGCAAGCTGGGTGCTTTTCTAAGAGGATCGAGCACTAGGCTAAGTCAGCCAATACAAGAATGTTTTCTTACTGGGAATATATACACACTGGCACAGATCAGAGAGCACATCAGACTTTTTCAGACTTTTTTCCAAAAAACGTTACAGACAATGTAGACATAGCTGCCAAGCAATGAAAGAATCAATATCCCTTCACTTCTATTCCTGAATACGTTGACTGCTTCATCTCCTACATTTCAGAAGAGGACATGGGAAGGGTATGACTAAAATGGAATGAGATTTTGATAAAGCAAATTGTGGAAAAAAAAAAAAGCTCCACTTAAAATATATTATGATTACTCATTCTATGTTACTCATATTGAAACTCACAAAGATCATCTAGGTCAACAGCCTACAGATGATCTGCCTGATTAGAAAGTGAGCCTTCTGAAAGCTGATGCATATACCTGTACTCAGGAATTACAATTACAGATTTCAATCAACAGGGCAACTAACAAATGAAATGAGTGAGCATAAAATACTTGTTTCAAGTGGAAACTTGTGAAAAAATTATTAAGGATCAGATTCTAAAACACACTGGCTCACTGAAAGAAAGAAGTAAAGGAATCAGAATAACTTCTGTTTTATTATTTGGTGCTGAGAATTTGTAACAGTGACTCTACAACAGTAAAATGAATACTTTCCACTTTCTGGAAATATTAGATATGGCTGAATAATAATAACTGTGCCCTATAGCCGAGAACCCTACCCATGACCTTCAAAACCTAGCAGTTATCAGTACTGTGGTTTTTATTAAGATCATATATGTGAGTTTCCTTCCTATGGAAAACTCGAGCCAAGAATTATGGATAAGAATGTGCCCAGGAAAAGGAGTAATTCTGAGGTTCACACAGTTTAGAGAACTAAGTCACCATGACTTAAAAGCCGGGAAGAATCTTGGGAGATTCACAGATCTATTCACCATCATGCCTTTGAGATCACTTCACTCCAATTACTTTTCAACGCTGAGTAGAATATATCAGGTTTATTACGATCAAGAATGTTTTAGGCCAGAATTAGCTTTCTAAATATTAGGACGCTTTTTCTGCAGGTTTCTAAGAAATTTTCTGCAAGTTTTTAAGAAAAGAAATTTCCAGACGTCTTGATATAGGTACCTGTGATTGGACTTCTCTACAAAAATAACATACCTCTCACTGCACACTTACTGCTGCCCTATGAATTGTAAGATAGCAGTATATAGCTTTTCACTATTTACTCTGCTGCATTAACTTTATCTTCAAAAAACAAAATCTGACCGAGGCTAAATATTTAGCTTTTCTGTTTTACACTATTTGTCAATGGAAACTTCTTTCTTACAGTAAAATTTGAAATGATTCCAGCAAAAGAAATTCTATCATTGTGAACTAGTTCAACTTAAACAACCATTCTGCATCTTGACACATACGATATTCTTTATTTATTATTCTTGATTAGATGTCTCAAAAGCACATCAGAAAACCTTCTTACATTACTCTTTTCATTAGTTTATGGTGGTCGATAAATGACTCCTAGGCTGTATTTTGGGGTAAGATAACAACGACAGAATCTCTGCCATGGATGGGAGACTTTTGCTATGTCTGCTGGGTTATAAAGAAATGGCTGAGTCTATCCGGTTAAATTTGTGAACTTGAAATTCTTGTGTAGGATTCTAAATAAATAGAAGTCTGAATGAGTTTGTAAAGTAGTTTTAGAAATACCTTTTCTAATGATCTCAAACCTAAGTAGGCAATTTAGCATCCTTCATTCAAAACTCTTACATGTCTGGTTTCAGGAGGTTTAAGAGGCAGTACACTCTATTATTCTGCCAAGAAATTTTTGTACCCAGCACAATTCCTCACTGGAAAGGCTTGGTATAGTACTGTAAATCAGTTTTAATATGATTCTGGAAATACAGCTAGGGTACAAAGGTAATTAGTCTCACTCTATTAATACTGTGATTAATTTGAGTCAATCTGATTTCACACTCTTTCTTATAGCTCCATGTAATCTTCACAGTGTTCACTGACATTGTTTGAATGGCTAAAGAAGGCAAAGAAAACTAAGTCCAAACGCATCTAACCTCTTTCTAACAACAGTCACTGCATGTTAATATAAAAGGATAACAGCCAGAGCAGCAAAGACAGTTCAGTAACTGTTATACCTATTAATTCATTTGTTCGGAATGTGAGATTTTCTCTCGTTACAAAAAAGGAAAAATGA
The DNA here is from genome assembly GCF_002078875.1 of Numida meleagris. NCBI lineage: Eukaryota > Metazoa > Chordata > Aves > Galliformes > Numididae > Numida > Numida meleagris. Next base: position 46,364,576 of record NC_034412.1, read on the forward strand.
TTATGTAGAAATAAATCTGTAGAAATTCAATCTCCTGTGTCAAAAAAAAAAGGGGGGGGGGAAATATTGCACTGAAGTCACCTATTATAACCTTTTCCAGAAATGGTAAGAATCTTAATGTTTTTCAGTTAGCAGACAGGATTTCTACATTGGCAGCTATTTGCTTTGAGCTTACACTTGAGCTGAAATGAAAAAATGGTCTAATACATTGACAGAAATTTACTAATATCTAAGATGCTAAACTAATCAAACAGCAATATATTTAAGGGAGAGTACAAAGGGAGCATGGAAGTCTACAGAATATCTAGTATATAGACTGTCTAAGAGGACTACTTCAAAAGTAATGTCTCCTATATTCTTATGTTGGCCCACAAAATCAGAGGCAGATGTAGGTGGTATGGCAGCAGAGGTTGAATCTTTCCACCAATACTCTGCTAAATTTTGTTGCTGTGCAACAGATGGCAGCAGAGGGGAAGTCTGACAAAATGGCATCTGACACAGAGGCGTGTATGAAGCAAAGGTATGTCACTGAATTTCTCTGTGCAGAAAAAATAGCACCCATTGGTGCTATTCATTGACACTTGCTGAATGTTTATGGAGAACAAACAGTGGATGTGAGCACAGTGAAGATGTGGGTGGCGTGTTTCAGCAGTAGTGTCAGCGACAATGGGTCACCTCCACTGGCGCAGATTTTTACTAGTACAGCATGCAAGTTCTTGTTCATCGCTGGCAAAAATGCACAGCTAATGGTGGTGACTGTACTGAAAAAGAGTGTTTTGTAGCTGAGACTTTGGTCTATCAAACAGTGTTATTGCGTTCTTTGTATCTGCTGTAGTTTCCATGGAAATAAATAGGAGGCATTACTTTTGGAGCAGCCTACATATTTAGAAGTGAGTGATCTGAGTACCTCAGCTGGAAACAATGAGATCATCAGGAGCACCTTACAGTTCACCAGACTTGGGAATCAAATGGCAATTATTTTTATGAGACAAGGTTTGTCTCATAAAAGGGTAGCGGTATTCTCTCCCAAGGCAGCCATTACGTGGAGATTGTCTGGGCGTCAGTTTGCTAGTTAGAAGAGGTGAGCAATTGCCTTTGCATCACTTTTTTCTTTACATATTAAGCTGTCTTACTCTACACCCATAAGTTTTTCTCTGTTTTACCCTTCCAATTCTCTCCTCCTACTTGCTGGGTTGAGTGGGCATTTGGCGCATGTTTTGCTGCTGACCAGGGTCAACACCTTCACTATAGCTTACTCTTTCAGCTTAAAGTACTCATTTATAAGTCCAATATTTAACACATTTTCAATAACAACAATGAATCAACAACAAAAAAACTCAGAGACCAGTTGTTTTTGCATATTTGGAGTGCTTCTAAAATAGCATTTTCAAAATGATTTACTCGTGCTGCCACTGTAATGCCACAAATATTCTTCCTCATCCAGAGATTCATGAAAGAATATTGCATCTTCTGTAATCATTAACATAACCTTCCTAATCATAGGGTTTGGCTAGGAGGTAGATGGTCTCAACATTTCACTCATAACTGATAGTAAGGGCAGTCTATTACTCTGAAAAGAACATTTGCTGTCATAATCTCATTGCTATTAAACTGCTATTTTGCATTCTGAACAGTTATTCTATGCATAAGTCTTAAATCACCTCGTGAAGCTGATAAAAGCTACCCAAAAGCAATTACATGGGAAAATATCTATGGATATTCTGGAGTGTAAATTTTTCTGTGTATCTTCAAATATCATAAAAAGTACCCACGAATAGGCAATACTGCACCTGAGGCTGTCTAAAATTGCACAGATAAACCAGAGTTACATCTCCTACTATATAAAAGTCTTTGTCTCCTGATAATTCAGATACATGTTCTCATAGTACTGATCAGGTTGAATTACTGGAATCAGGTGGTGACTGATAAAGAACGTTCAAGAAGAATATGTTCAACAAGATATATTTGTTTATTATCTGCATGAAAAACAAAGTTTGCATTTTTCTCTAGGGGCGCTTTCTACAAAGCTTAAATCTAACAGCTAGTTCTCGCAAATCCAAAGCTTTTGAAATGTAACCTGTGCAAAATGTATCCCAGTTTTGGAGTGGGGACCAGTGTTTAGAGATTCCTGCTACTCTCCACTGTTGGAATTATTGCTCCTTCTGTTACAGCCCTAGTGCAGATGACTGCAGAAGACACCAGTAGAGAAGCATTTATCTGCAGAACCACAGCATCACTCACAATCTCTAAGGATCACCTGAGTGGCTCTTCAGCTTCATTGGGTTCCCAGATAGCTGGAGTACTGTTGGATGGAGAAGTTGGAGCCACAATGAATGGAGAGATGACAAGATTTACAATGAGTATAGGGAAAGAAGTGAGGTAAGAGAAGATATATGAATGTGGCATTATGCATTGTTTTTATACTTGCGTGAATAGTGACAGAATAAACTAACAACACAAAAGTAGGTGCCTTAACTATACCCAATTTTTTCCATAATCTTTGTAGTGCCTTCCTTTCCTTATTGCATCATCTGGCAATAAATCTGTATATGCAAGATAAGAAAAAACTTGTACGTAGTTGCAGAAACATGATTTTGTTCATTTTTTACAGTTTTTCTTAATTATGAAAAATCACATTATTTTTTAAGTTCACATAGCCTGTATTGTAAAATGGCAGAATTAACTTCCCCTAAATACATTTTTCAGGAAACTTATGTGTAAAATTTATGTCTGTGTGGCAGCAGATAATGGTGACCTGGTACCTTTCTGAATGACAGAAATATTTTGGAAATACGAATGTAAAGTTGGCCTAATGTTAAATCTTGAACTTGAATATTCACTACTGCAGCGGAATGATTCTAAACTAAATTAAAAATTGGCATTTGTAACAAGCTGCTGAAATAGGAAAACAGGAGACAAAACATCGAAAAAATGTCCAGCAGAAATGCTGATATAAACTATAAAGACTAAAGTTCATACACTGAGAAAATTAGTGACAGAATACTTTTTTTTTTTTTTTTTTTTAATTCAGAGTCATACATTAAAAGATTAGGGTTTTGATAATAAAAGGCAGGTAAGAGGGGGGTTCTTTTTTAATTTAATTTCATCATACTGAAGACTGGAATAATTGCTTCAATAAAATTTTATTCAACATTCAATGACACAGAAGTTCCTTAATTTAACAGATTGGTTCAAGATAGCATAGTATATACTGTGGTAAACACAGCAGTCCTTGTCGTTCGTTATATGGTGCTCTAGGATGGTTTCCTGTTTTGTGTGTGGAATTCCAGCACTTGTATTAATGCAGTGCCACACTTTCTCCTGCATAATATTCCAAGGTAGTAACTATGATAAAAGTAAAAAGTTTGCTCAGGAAAATAAATTACCAAATGACCATGTATATGTCAAAGATTATTTTATGACTCTGATTCTTGTAATCACATATAAAAAGTTCACAGATTTTTCAATAATGGTAACTTGAATTGACAAAAAAATAACTTCAGTATTTCTTGGCCTGACATCAGCTTCTTGATACAAAAATCAATATGTGACAAAAATCTCAATCAAACCAAGATAATTCTCCTGCTAAGTTTCAGTTTTGTACAACTAAATATTATTTGCCTAGTAAGAAATTTAGAACTTCGGAAGTATATAAGAGATTCAGGAGTGAACTAACCAGCAAGGAGAGCTCTCCTGAGCTGAACAGAAGGATTACTGAAGTACTTTTATATTAATTAAAGGTATGTTATGGAACTCATTTTTATAGTGCAAACCACTTTTAAGCAGTATATTGTAATAATATGATTTTCATAATATTACGGTACTATGTTCTTACAAGTTGTTCATGCAGAAATAATTTAAGCATTATATTTATCACATACAGGTAGCTTGCCAAAAGCAAGAAAATGATTAATAATAAAAAGCCCTCATAAAAATTACAAGGATAATTATTTTACTTCTTCTAATTAAGGAGAAATAAGAAGTATTTTGTAAATGTCAGATTGCATTAATTTTTGTACTAAATCAGTGTTTTATGTTTACAGTTTTGCTTTGAATGAATGTTCCTGAATATACATTTCCATGTTGTCTGTCTAATAATACATGAACCAACTTCACTTTCTTTTTAGATTTTTCACCTGAGCACCATTGTACTTCTGATAAAGATAAGAAAATAGTTTCTACTCTGGTAAAGACTTATAAAAAAATTACATTTGTATAATCCCATTTTGTGATTCACTACTTCAAATTTTCGTTTGACTGTAACCAATGCCTAGCACGAAAATCAAATTACTACAAGGATTATTACACATTTTTCTATTAAAAGTATTTTAATTTCACCAAGTAACAGTGATGTGCTACATAATCTCATGAAATTCACTAGGTATAGATATGAAGAACGGAATCCACAGTATTCTAAAATATTAGACAATGCCCAGCACTGCTCCTGCAATGCCTAAGAATTTTAATGTTTAATGTTGTCCTAGGAAACCGTGGCCTAAATCCTGAAAAATACATCAGTTCAATTGTAAAATTGGCACCTAGTTCTATTTGTATATTTCAGGAATTTAGTTGAATCCAATTCAGCTTGAATGAAATTTCAGTATATGGACAATCTAGATTATACATTGCACATGGTACTTTGGACTGGTTAAGAGAAACCAAGAATTTTGCTGGGAATTTTGACATTGACTTGGATGTAACCTAAACAAAGTTTAAATCTATCTTTTGGAAGAAAATTTTAGATTCGTGTTTCATACTAGCAGAGTACTACTGAAATTGGTGGCATGACACTTAAGGTAAAATCTGTTTTCAAGGTTCTCATTTGCACTAAGTTTTGCCCAGTCATAGAAAGGAATCAAACGTACATCTCGTCTACTTTTGGTTACAACTACAGAGGAACACTACAACAAACAACAGTGATATATTTCTCGTTCTCTCTCTAGCTTCTGCAATAGCAAAGTTTAACACCAATTTCTTGATTCCAATAGGAAAGAGGGAATCAGGGATGAAAAATAAAGAAAATGTTACACAAAAAAGTGGTTTAGATGTGTTGATGCTTCTTATTGAATTAGATCTGGAATATCAACTTTTTTACACAGGTATCTTAAATCAAGTCTGTTAATAGAATGATTAGAATCAGTACTGTCTTTAAAGTATTTTATATTTGAAAAAATAGGAATAATAATAATAATAAAATACTCAGAGCTTAGAAATTATTTTGATTTTGGTGAATTTAATGGAATCAACGGCGAATTATGAAAATAAAGAAACATGTAATACTAATATTTCTTAAATTAACTTAAAAAATCTTACATATGTGTTTTTTTCTCTAAACTATACTGAAATAAAAACAGCACAATGGAACGGTCATTTCAAGTAAAAGAAAACAACTAATTTGCGACTATGCTCTTGCAATTAAACACCTCAGGTTAACAGTCAGAGATGTGCAATTTTACTTCTTTTCAAGGATTTGAGCTGTGTTTCCTGCACTTTCTCCTCCTGAGCTATCACCCTACAACTCGGTGAAAAGGACTCATTTATAATGTGGATCTTAGACTTGGTTTTAAGCGTAAAGAGGCATATCAGTAATTCAAAAATGTTTTAGAGCACCTGTAAGAAAGCTCAGGTTATCACAGTTGTTATCTTGCTAGCCCGTCAACACTTGCTATACAATAAAAGGAAACTTTTATTTAGTTTAACGTTTCTTATTTCAAGACAGCTTTGCTTTTTCCAGTAGATACCCTAAATTTTAGTATAAAAGACATCAGATTAAAAATATCAAGTACTGCTAGTAGAAGAAAATTTGTCCACAGCAGACTGATAAGGTCAGAATGATACAGCTTGCTTATTTAAGAGTATCATTCTGTACCATGAAGACTATTCCTAATGAAACGTCAAACTGCTGGCAAAAATTTTCAAGCTGTCAAAAAGTGCAAGTGAAACAGTAACAAAATAAAATGTAATTAATGCACACAATGAATGGACTATCATAGAAAAGCTACCAAATATTTCTTCAAGTATAAAACCTGGGTAATAATGATTCTGCATACTAAGCAAGTATATTTTCTGAAAACAGCAGAAACTCATATTTAAGAAATACTTTGTCCACAGGATGACTAACAGAATTTTTCAGTAGCCCAAAATTTCATATCCAAAACAATTCATATTGTTACACATAGAACTTGTCTCCTTGCTTTATCAAATGTCCATGAAATGTTTGATATTCCTAAATGTGTTTCCTATTCAAAATGATCTAGCAAACAATCTACTTAAATTCATTTTACTTGTGTATGACTTACAAATTCTTTGTGCTTTAACTATTGATTTGAGTAAATAAACTGCTGTCTGGACATTTCTAACATCAGGCAACTTGTTGTTGTGTCCTAAGCAGAGGAATCACAAGCTGATGAAAAGCAATAACAACTGAAAAGCCTTAGAACACTCATCAACTTAAAATCAATTCAAGTTCGAGCTATGTAGCCTCTGTAAAGTCTCCTTTCCAAAACAGAAAGCAATGACAACTTATATGTTCCAGTCATGGGGCATTTTTCTTGTTAGTTTAGTCTTCCATGTCAAGTAGACATGGCAACCATGGATGCAAATATTGATAATATCTATATTTTAATACATATATAACAAAGAAAAAAAACAACTTTTGCATACAAGAGTGGCTCAAGAAAGTCCAGTCTAACCTGGAGTGCAAGTCAGATACAAGGAAATTGTTGCAAGATTGCATTTAATGTTTTTATTGCTTGTAGTTGTCACTATTGTGCTCTTCAACATTCATTTCAAATACAACATAGATGAAATTAATTAAGACTAAAGTGTTTATCTAGTTAACTAATGATCGCCTCTTGTTTACAGGAAAACTCACTTATTTCTTCCCAACAATTTTTTCTTTTACCGTCTTCTGTCAGTTTTAAATTACTTCATTTCCTCATAAGAAGTACCAAAATCAATAATTCATCTTGCCAAAGACATAGCTAGAAACAGATTTAAAACATTCATTTAATTCCTATTAAAGGACATTTAGACTTTTAGCTAAACACAAGCCACATGTGGAAATGTTGAGTTTGAAACCACTCCCGCTGATATGCAGGACACAGCAGATGCTGAAACATCAACAGCAATGGCTGGACTTATGCTCTTCGAATTCAAAAACTACATAACAAACTGCTTTCATGGGAACCACACCTTTTAGAGACAGGTTTTCATTTTTCAGCTTCTGCTATACTAAAGACAACAAATCCTTTAACTACAGTTAACTTGCAGCTTTGTCAATTAGACAACGAAGAGCACTATAGCAAAGCTTTGAAATTCTTGTGAGAGAACACGCAGGCATTTTCAAACTAGTAGTGAAAGAAATTTCACTACTGTCATTTCAGCTTAATTCCCAACCTGACATCCATGAATTATTTCCTAGACAAGGTCTAATCATTACTTATGTGCAAATTTTGAACCACAACCTCAGCTATTTAAGCTGCTATAAATCTGTTTTCTTCAGTGAAGATATACTGATATAAACATCATTGTAGTTGCTCGGTAGTAGAGCGTTTTTGAGTTAACTTCTGCATGTTAAGCTAGGATAATAAGAATTATTGTCAGGATTAAGACACAAGTAAGTGTTAGGCTGTAAAGAATTAAGTAATATATATATATATATACACGCTCACAAGAAATCACACATAGCTTGAACCATCGGTGAAAAAAACCAGAAGTTGTCAAAAAAAAAAGACTACAGCCTATGTGAGATACAACAGTTACATAGGGCACACCCTATTCAAAATCAATCATATTTTCCTATGATTCTCACAGAATATCTGGGGCAGGATGCAAAATTATGAACAATTCTGCATGAATGGCAAACAAACATCATGTTTTAAATCTATGCATCTGACTGCAAAAATAATGCTGAGTCCATGTTCTGAGGACTGCTGGGTTATTCAGCAAGCCTGCTCTTGGGACAAATGTCAGGGGCCCCTGAGGCTGTTGAATTCCACATTATGTATTGTTCTCTTCTGCTGAGTAGAACTGAGCACTCACATGAGATTTATGACAGGGTGCCCTCTGGCTGAGGTGTCTTCTCTCCGTAGTTAAATAAAGAGGCCAGGTCACTTGGATAAAGTACCTCTCCACAGGGTAAGAGTAAGAAAACGGTATGTATGCATAAACAATTTAAAGATGTGCTTTTACCCAGACACTTTTAAGATTTACATGCATGTGTAAAAATTCATCTATGTATATATATGGGAAATAATCAGTGGAATATTCCTGTCAAAGGCAGGGTTAAGGAATGTGGCCTCTGAAACACTGGCCTCAGGGTTACAACATGAGTTACTTCACAGTGAGATTTTGCAGCAGATGAAAGTTTGGAAAACTACTGAGGTTTACAGTCAGCACACATAACATTTTTTAAAACCAGTACGAGAAGGAAAAGTTTGCCTGGCAGTCTGGAACTGTTATGGTGGTATCTAAAAATGAGCTTGTGAATGACAGGGGGAACAGGAGGAAGAAGGGGAAACAGGAATTACAGGAGAACTGAACTGTCTGAAAATACACGTTGTTGTTATGTTAGTACTTACGGCCAACTGGTTTCAGGGCTGAGAACAGTGAGCTGCAGTTTTCAGTAAATTCCTCTCCTGCACGTTGAGGGAAAGAACTAAATAGCTGCGTCTAAACCTTCCTCACTAAAACTGTGCTAGGTTAAACAGTTTGGGACCTTTATTTTTGCAGTGCAGGCATACCCCTAGGTGTTTGGGAGCAACAACCAGATGGTTTGAAGCAGAGATTTATTAAGTGTCTAAGATCTAAATTAATTTTAGGTTCAGATTAGAGTCTAACAAGGTAATTTGGGATTGTCCCTTTGGCAGGTGTTCATTGCTAGTAGTTTTCCCACAGAAACCCGTTCCTTAATAACTTGTGGTTACAAATGGAGGAAAGGGAAGGCTCTGAAGAAAGCTGGGAATAATTTGTGGGTTTTCTGCCAGCTGACAGTGAAGAAGACTCCCTTTGCTAATATCCGCCTAAGTTTTACATGAGAGGGAAATGTTTACAAGTTATGTCACGATTTTGTACCTTGTACACCTTGCACAAGCAAGGCATAAGTCTCAGAAGACCCATTAATAAGCCAGGGCAGGAGGGGAGGCAAGAGAGTCACTTTCCCTAAAATTGCAGTGACTGGGGAAAGAATGGGTGACTTGCATTATTTTTTATAACTCAACACAATTCCAAAATGAAGTTTCCAGATAGTTAAATCCATGTGAACCACCTTTATTTTAATTTTATGGTATAATAAAGAGAAGTCTTCCAGAGCACAATGTGAATACCAAAGAAAGCATTAAAGAAAGAGTCCAGTTTGCTGGCTTTATGTCCTGGGCTGTAAGAAATTAAAACAGATTGCACGTTTTTTTCCCCAAGCTGCTAATTACTGGAAGTTTCTCCTATCAGCTTTTGTAAGAATTGCTGGAAAATATACTTATGGGATTATAGTTCTGTGTAAAACATACACATATTTTTTTGGACATGTTTTAGTAGAGATAATTAATTAGTATAACTAAACCTTGTTTCTTTCATACAAGTATAGCTATCATAAGAGTAGTGCACAACACAACTGGAAAGAGAGCAAGTTGCAGAGATTTAGGAATTCTAACTGCTCCTGATCTGAGTCACATCTCTAAAAGGAAAAACAAACAAACAAACAAAAAAAACTCAAACCACTGCTCTAGTATTTTCAGCATCTCAGTCTACTTTAAAAGCAAAATCGATGAAACATGATAAAATATGTATACAAGGAGAAAAGGCAAGTGGTTGGGTTAAAGTGTATTCACATCGTAATGTGAATACGCACAAATACCTAAATTATTTATTTTAGGCAGAAATAATAAGTGGTAGGGCTAAGAAAAACAGTTTAAGCTTAACGTAGCACTACATGTTGAACACTAAACTTAACGTGTCATGAGCGCTGTCCCATTTCCCCTTTCACTCACCACCAGGTTAGAATAAGATTCTAATACCAGTTAACATGCGTGTTATTATATAGATTTATCGATAACAGAGCATGTCATGGACATCTCTTCTGTTATACACAGTGGAGCTGAGGAATCCTCAGCAACGAACAAATCAGAAACCACATACCAGATAAATCCCCCTCCTCCCCTCAGATCCTCTATTCATACCTTGAATTAGGGAGCAATCGAGTCAGTTGGCTGGCTCTTTCACTGGTTGACTTGCACTTAGATCACTTGGGGCTTTTTAAAATAGTGAAGCTTAAATAGCGAGCTAAATTTCGGAAGTAGTACAAGGCAACATTTTTTTTAATTGGTTAGACAATATAGTACGAATCCTGTAACAAACTTTGCTATCATCTCCAAGGTATATAAATGAGGAAGAACACCAATGTAACTAAAGATATGAGTTATTAAATTGATCCCCTGACTTTGTTCCATTTATACTTTTCCTAGTTAATAAAACAAGGAAGTGGGGAAAAAAATCCTTCCAACTCATGCACAATTCAAAGGAGGAATATTTTAAAAGGACAGAACTGCTACTGATTTAAAGCACAGTAGAGAATTTCCAAGGAAAGGAAATGATGGAGCTAATTCCCGAGGCAATCTGTACATTCTTGGGTGAACAATGAAAGATTGATGTATACGTTTGCACAAAACCATGAGAGTTTTGGCTTCCTATCACACATAAAAACTTAAACGTGTTTGTCATTTAAGTTTTGCAATACTTTTTTTTTTAAGTCTTAATTTCATTTGGCAATTTCACTGCTGCCACCTTTATTAACATTAGCTGTTGCTCTTACTTGAAAGTATTCATTTCTATTCAGTCTTGTAATGTCACCTGAAAAACAGCATTGCCTTCCTGCAGAGCAGGACTCCTTGTTTATTCTTCAGTTTTATATTGTAGCAATGAATTAAAACAAAACCACTGATCAAGAGTATTAATTTCACGTACTTTTAACTGTTTTTCATTGTGATGTATGTCATAGCCTTCTCTCTAAAGATAGTAAAGGGCATCACGTGAAGTGCTGCCAAGATATTTACAATGCAAGCGTTTAAAAAAATTCATAACAGAAATAGTGAATGATACTTTCAAGAGGTCTAGACCAGTATTTTGTATGGGAATACAAAGTCTTTTAAAATTGCTATCCATTCTTTTTGATCAATTAACTTAGACTGATCACATGAAAATGCAAAAAAAACCCTCTCTTTTCTCAAAAATATTATGCATCTAGTAAACACAACTGTTGTTTATATCGTTTGCATTTGGATCATATTGCAGGAACACTGTCTAATACAAGTAAATACTGCCCATTTACTGGGGCTTAAGCATTACCTTTGTACCACACAGAGATATAAAAATGAGTAAAATATAGGGATATGATGTCATTTTGATGTCACAGATAAACTAAGTGAAAGAAGCATGTGGGTCAGTTCTGAATATAAGTTAGTTACTAAGCTACTGGGAATTTTATCTACTAAAGTTAGCAATAACATTTATATTAAAAAGCGAATTAAAGCATGCATGTATGCTGTAAGTATGTCTTGCAGCAAAGCAGTTTCTCTCTCCAATTTAAATTGTGATGCTTCTTTAAATACTGTATTTTTTAAAATGATAGTAATGCTGCAATGCTTTAATATAACATGAATTATTGCATAAAAGTTTTAGCTTTTGACAGCATGCAAAATGCACAATCCCATATATTCCTACTTCGGGTTTTTTTAGTGGCCATGGTTTTTTATGCTCTCCAGGTAGAAAACTGGCTCTGACACAGTGTAAATTTTCAAAAGCATTTATCAAAAAAAGTGCAAGAAACTTGTTCAGAATATGAGTCACATACTGTAAATCGTTACATATGGGATAATACTTGTTCCAAATACTACAAGACAGGCTGACTTTTGAAATAGTAACAGTGAAAGCCAACCCAATATGTGTTTACCATCTTATAGAAATCCTTAATACATACATTTCCAAGTGAAAGCTGTTAGATAAGATTAGTATTTCAGAGAGGCTGAGGGATGAATTGTATACCTATGCAAGTTTAAAGATGGATTTTCTTAGTTAGCCCTTTATGTCATGAAAGTGTAAATAAATCAAGAGAACCTCAATCTTTTTAAAATAAATTCATGTAAAGTATGTCTGTTGGATTACTCTGAGTGGTTCTTTCAAACATTCATATGCATATACCGTTCATTATAGCAGAATAATTGATTCCTATCTGTATAGTACTCTCCTTCTTTTTATGGTTCTCCTCATTATTTTCATCCTTTTTATTGTATCCACACATACACAACAAAGTTCTCAAAACATCTGCAGTACCACAGAGCAGGGAAGGGAAAAAAAAAAAAAGGAAGACTGGAGAAATTGGACAGAACATTGATAGAGTGTTGAGAAGACTAAGAGGGAAGAAAGGATTGATATGGTGAAAGTCAGAGGCAGAAGAGTGGACCGTGAAATATAGTTGAGACTAAATTCTCTCCTCCCATCCTGCTCCCACTACGACTTTTCAATTATCCTTACATCAGCTCTATTATGTATACAGGTTAAAGAATGGAGAATAGGCAATCAGTTACATATGTCACACTTACACTTTGAAGCTGAAGTACCATCAAGACTCAGAAAAAATTTATGAAATCTTTTCAGTGAAGCAGATTCAGTGATTTCATACAGAGGATAGAAAACCTATCTGCTCCAAAAGCCCTTCCAAAGAACCCAATTTAGAAGAAGAATGACAAAGGCAAGGATACTAATAGTGCAGAGGAAAATACAGAAAACCTGTTTTGGTTTTTTTTGCACCACCTAAGAAGAGAGCTGCTAACGGAGGAATCTAGCATGGCAGAAGGAATCTCACTTTTCTGAACACTCAGAAAACTGGAATAAATAAAAGAGCAATAACTATATTCTAAGAGCTTGCGGATACTTCCTATATATATAGAAATCGTTAAAGAAGGCTTTTTTAAATACAGCAAGGCAAAAACCTATTAAATACAACTGAAGACAACTAATGTTGTGATTCATATAAGATCATGAAAGTAGTAGTGTTTTAGACAATGCATCTTTCTTAGAAGTACGGGGAGAAAACAGTAGTAATAACATGACACAAGCAAACGTTTTTGGGGGAGAAAAAAGCTGTTTCTTTTAACAAGAGTTTCAATCAAAGCAGAAAAACTATTATAATTTCAAGAAGCAGTCATTGAGATTGTATAGCACAGGATAATTACAAGAAGGAAAGATGGAAGGAATGTGGTTTCTGATGTTAAGTCTATCCTTCAGCAGGTGAACGTTGCTGCCGCCTCAAAAGTATGTGACAGTAACATGCTCTTTTATAGCAATTAGTAAGTTCAAAGGTCATGATTTAGTGGTGGGTTGTTAGAGTAGTATGGTTAGGTTGCGGTTGGACTTAATGATCTTGAAGGTCTTTTCCAACATGAGCAATTCTATGATTCTATGATTCTATGATGCCAATTTATGTTCTGTGGGTATGATCATATTTAATGATCAAAATTATTATTTCAGTAAATGGATACATAAACACTGTGCACCAAAACTATCATGTTCCTTTCAACCAACATTACCTATTTGATCTTACATAAAATAAACTTGATATTGAAAAAAGCTGGACTTAACTTCATTAAATACTACCTGCTGGGCATTGCCTTCTAGGCAGTTCTTTACCCGAAGAGTATACCTGTCCAGACCACGGGCAGCCAGTTTCCCCATGAGAATACTGTGGGAGACTGTGTCAAAGGCTTTGCTGAAGTCTAGGTAGACCACATCAACACCCTTTCCCTCATCTACCAGTCTGGTCACACGGTCACAGAACCATACATATAACAGTAGCAGGAAGTACCAGTGCTTTTAATTAAAGAACCACATATAATAAGACGAAATCTGGGTTGATAAGAAGAGACTTGCAGTCCTGCACTATTTCTGACTGGGAGGTTTTGCTGCAGTCCCTTTCCTTACCAAAGAGCACTGCTGTCACAGCGACTGTCATGCCAAAGTTGTATGCAGAAAGCTCATGGTGATCACAGCTCAGAGGACAGCCATGCTGCCATGGAAAAAACAACGGCAGTAAGACACTGAAATTCCCTGTTTAGGGAAGATTCAGTATTGCATAACATGTATGTGTTCCAGCAGGATACAAGTTCCACATGTGCTCCCATGCCACCTTCCAGATGATTTTACCCCTAGCCTCTGATCTTTGGGAGATGGCTGTCCATTAATCTCAACCTTGATTTTAACAAAAGCCCAATGAAAGGAAAGTATATATTCAGGTGTTGGTTTACAAATGACAAATATTTACATATAGAGATGAAACAATATCAGGCTTTACAGTATTTCTTTCAGGATCCTGTATTTCTCCATTCCCGTATTTAAGGGCAGTGATAGTGATAGGACAGGAGGGAATGGTTTTAAACTAAAGGAGAGGAGAAGTAGATTCGATGTCAGGGGAAGTTTTCTTACTGAAAGAGAAGGGAGGTGCTGGAACAGGCTGCCCAGAGAGGCTGTGGATGCCCAGAGGTGTTCAGGGCCAGGCTGGATGGGGTCCTGGGAAATCTGATCTAATACTGGATCCAGCAGCTGGCAGCCCTACTGTGGCAGGCAGTTGGAACTTGATGATCCTTGAGGTCCCTTCCAACCCAAGCCATGCTATGATTCGGTGATTGGACCTATCTGCTGTATTCTAACTCATGCATTCAAGACAATTTTTTTTTGTAACTTTCCTATTTTGGGGTACTCCTCTTGCTGTGAGATTCCTTTTGTTACGTTCAGACCTGAGGCAGTGAGATTCATGTAGTGGTCTCAAGACTTTTTGCCTACATATCCCAAGGTAGTTGTGGCACTCTCTGCTCTTGATTGTGGGCCATTAAACCCATTCTGGAGGAAATTAGGGGCCGCTAACTCATAACAACATCCTGATTGTATTACCAGCTCAATTTCCTTCCGTGTCTGTTTAAATGTGAAGTATCTCTACTAACTGAGCAATAGTACAAATAAACTTGAAAATGAAGTTGAAAGGAAATGCTGAATATAATTATTTTAATAGAATGGATTTATTAATGAATCTCACTACTGGCTTTTTGCAAGACAGCTTTGGGCTGGAAATCCATTTGTGCTGGAAACTATCAAAAATCTACTTTTAAGGGATATTTCAATAGCCTCAAGAATCATAGAGATCTTGTTACAAACTTCTGATTTTTGAGTAGATTTGACCACTAGGTACTGAAATAGATTTCAACATTAGGGACAGAACTTCAGCCATATTTTTAATTTCAGCTGTAGTACAATTATATTTTCTAAAAGATATTCTGAATAATCAATTTATTTCAAAATTAATTTGACTTTCAGTATGGAAATTCATGAAAAAAATAAAGAGCAACACAGTAATATTTGCTGAAAATAGCAGAATCTGGTGCTACAGAGAAGTTGGATCATTTATTGTAATACTATATACCACTAAAATATAAATTAACATGAGGATGATAAAATTAAACAACTGTACAAAGAAATTGATAGAAATGCTGAAAAGCTTTTAAAATACTAGTAAATGTGCATATTTCTCTGCATATAATTAATTGCAAAGCTAACCCATATGCGTGAAACACATGAATATGTTTGGGCTGTTTACTTTTCATGCTCTAGTATTGCATTTCAAGCATTAAATACACTTCTACAGATGTTCTCTATAGTGTATCTTAAAGTAGCTTTTGCATTTAGCATATTTCAGCCTAACAGATTTCTGCAAGTAAATGCGCAGGTTTTCACAAACTGCTTAATCACTGACACATTCCTCAGTGTCCCACGACAATGCAGAGAAGTACACAAACTAGTGACAAGAAGTGAGAAGCATGACAGGAACCTCGCATTCTCTAAAACTTTTACCTGCTGCAAACGTCGATGTTATCAGTAGGTTCAGATGCCTGACTAGATGCAAGTCAGGAGCCCCAAATCAATACAGTGCCATATGCTTTACAAAGAGATTGCAATTACTGACTTGCAAAGTACTCACAAATTTCAATATTAGGTCAATATACTAAATGCCTCTATTCTAATCCATGTTGTGTTAGCTCAAATGAAGAAATATATTTTAGGCTTCTTCTTCAAAAAGGCTACTTAGTATATGCAGAGATTATTACAATAAAGCAAAAGTGGAAGGAGTGTGACAGCGCACAGCAAAAACCCTCTTCTATATTTAAAATAAATAAAAAATTCAAAATGTTTTCAGTGAAGCAAATGCCTTTTTAATTTTAATGCTTCTTTGTTATATTGAGGTGAATGTTTACAATTTCATTTATTTTTCTCAAGTGAGAATTGGTTGTGTAGAAACACTCTTCAAGCTTACTGTTTATACATACATATAGACAAATAGAAAACATTTGGAGTTTATGGTATTTTGAGTGGGAAACTATGATGACTAAAATAATTCTTTTCAAATAGATTTAACTATTCTGCACTCAATTAGGAACAATTTTGCTCTTTTTAAAGTGCTATTTTTTCTAGTCACTAACAGAGAAGGCTGTTTCAGCATCAGGGCAGTACAGAATTCAGCACCTTTTTACTGTGGAATTCTGCCAGTTTCCAAATGTAGACAACAAAAGCAGACCTACAGCCAGTTAGCCTGGTGTCATAGCCCAAGCTGGGGACGTCCTGCCAGCTTTACCAGCTGAGAATCTGCATCAAATCTAAGTGTGTGCTTCCTCCAAAGGAAAAAAAAAAGTTCAAAACTGCCATTTCCTACCAAATTATCCTGAATGAATAGTGCCACCTGCTGAAGCCCTAACTCAATGAATGCTTAACTGTAAACATAAGCTTGGATGCTTGTCAACGGTTTACAGGCGTTAGGCCCGATTCCGTGACAAAGGGGACGGGGGACCCAAGGGCCCACGTCCCGGGAAAAAGGGAAAGGGGAAAAGGGTAAGGAGATGGCCCTCAGAACAAAGAACAGCAGCAACAATCTGAGGAGAAACAAACTAATTTACTAAATAAAATATCGGAATGCAAAACAACACACTATAATACAATATAATTACAATTTAAGCTGATAAATCCAATACAGAGAGAGAGAATGTCCCAAAATCAAGGTAGGCCTTACTCTACTACCGACGATAAGACAGCTGGAGAGCGAGGTGCTGCCAAGACGAGAGACGGCGGAAAAAAGGGACGAGGTCTCGTGATCTGCAAGTTTTTATACTGAGAGCTTTTATCTTTTCCCTCCGGCTGGAAATGGTAACGTAGGAGCAAAGTACCGTGGGGACTGTAGTAGTCCTTCTCTTCTGAGAACTAGGTACATCCACTACATGATGTTGTGATGTGGAATACCAATAACCGAAAATCATAAAACCATGACAATGCTGTTACAGTAAGTGCCATACTGATTTAAGGCCAGAATTGCCATCCTCATTCCCAGAAGCACTTCCATGTTCCAAAGGACTTTTCCTTCCAAGTTAGAGCTCCCTGCTCCCTCTCAGTTTTGTAGCACTGTAGCTGCCTCACATACCAGCAGTAGAAAAAAATCCAACCTCTTTCTGTTAAGTAATTGTCTCTTACAGAAAAACGGTTTTAGATATCTGCAATGCATAAACTAAACCAATAATATACAACTTCAGTGTCATAAAGCATTCAGATATAAGATGTGGAAGACTGAAAATATTAATTACCATTTTGGTAAGTTGCTCTGAGTAACAACTGCAAAAATTTAAATCGCTAATGCACACTTAAAAGACTTTTTGTGTTTATTAAACTTTTTTTTTTTTTCTGATGCACTTTCAAAATAAGCTAGAAAGGAAGAAGCTGTTTTAGTGAAGAATTCCCAGTTTAATCATACTCTTTAGTCATTCATACACACCTAGTCATTTGCAGTAGGTTTGGGTCACTTTGGAGGAATAGATGGACATTTTCAAAGATGATGAAAGAACTCCTTTCACCTCCTTTCAGCGTGCTGCCAAGTGAAGGCTGCACTTGGGGAAAATTAGACTTCTGTCTTCTGACGCACGTTGACTGAACCAAAGCTATTTAAAAAGTAGAAGATATTCTCTGGAAATTATTCAAGAGGATAGTTTTGGTTTGATGGAGTGCCATATAACAAATATACAGAAGATATCTTCTCTTGTTTGGAGCCACAAAACTGAGTGCAAATTGAAATCTATTTACATCTCTAAATAGACATACATCCAACATCTCCCCACATAGGTATTTCACAGAAAATATATCTCACAGAAAACTCAGAATTGTGTTTAAAAAAACTCTACAGAAAGAGTGTTCAGGAAGAATAAATATAGGTTAAAAAATTGAAATGTCTTGCTAAATTGATTTCTCTCACTTAGTCTTTAGAACTCATAAGAAATACAAAATGCCATCATCAAGTCTATTCGTGTTTCTGAAGTTCAGAGAATTCATAGATAAATATGAGGTTTTGACAGGGCAGGAACTATTGCCCTAGTGAAATTTCATATAAGGGAATTAATTTAGTTAGCTTCCAGTGTGAATATATGCAGACCCACCTGGACAATGCTGATGTTAAAGAGCAGAAAACTATATGAGTGAATATAAGAAATGAAGTGAAAATAACTTCAGCAAGGCTTTCAGATGTGAAGGTCTCAAGTGCAGGATTTATTATAAAGTATCTCTCAACAAGTAAGACCAGACCTGCAAAAAGACCAATGGATGCAAATATGGCATGGAGCTTCCGAACAATTACTGAATCAGTAATCCCTTGTTCTACCTGCAGGACTGCAGAATAAGATAGTTGATTTTAAAAGAAAAAAAAAAAAAAGAAAAAGGTAAGTTTCAGAATAGCTGTATCTTTTAAGAATGCATTACCTGTGAGACAAACAAAAAATTCTACAAATTATTAATAGAAAGTAGAGCTCTGGAATTTTAGGTATCACTGTAATCCTAAGTAGCTAATAAAAGCAGGAAACCTCCTAGTTCCAGCTGCAGCATTACAAATCCTATGAACAAAAGGCAACATTTCAATCACTGGAGTTGTAACTAGCGAGTAGATACACAGTTCTACTTCTGAGACATACAACAAAAGGATAAAAACAATCAAAAATGGATTGATGGAAAAACATATGTGAAGACACAATCTCAAATGTGTTTTATAAAAGAGTGCAGCTTTCGTGTTTATGCACATACTTTTCCACTCTTGAGGCATGTTTGCATTAACACAGATTTTACAACATCATTAAAAGTATCTGATGAGAAATTTATGTTTAAGTGGAAACAATTTCCTCTCCACCCAAAACTGCCCTGGACAAGTCTAAAAATGTCTATAATCAATTAATTACACACTTCAAATATATGAATAAATTAAATCTCCAAAAACAAAAAAGTATCAATAGTAACTTTATAAATGTGTAATTGTAAAAACAATCACATTGTGAGCATTCTTGAAAACAAAAAAAACCTTATTCACAGCAAAATATTTCACAGACCTAATGACGTAATTTTTTGCATTTTGACTTTGTGTTTCCATGACTTACTATTAAGTCTGAAGCGTTTGTGGAAAAAATCAGCAGCCAATTTATATTTTTGACAAATATGTTTACTGTGATGTTGGTTTGTACAGAGCATTTAGAAAAGCAGAATCAAACAGATCTACTGAAAGAAGATATCAAACTCCATGAGAACATCCGCTCTCCTTCACTGTTATTCTCAGAGCTTCTACCCTTACTGAATAATAGACCGTTATTGAAAATCAAAGTACATTTTTGTGGTCTTGCCAATTAGTGCATGCTGGGCCAATGGCCTGGGAATGGCACACAATTATGCATCTCTGCATCAGTTTTCAAAAAAAATTGTATTTAGACTACAACAGCATGCTAAACACATATGAGTTGGATGCAACGCATTTTTGTTTTTCTTGAAACTTGCAATTTTGATTTTGTACTTTGCTAAACATTCACCACATAGCAACACATGCAATTACTGGAAAGAAAGTAGTGTGCTTAAGAAAATGCAAACTGCATAAACAAAGCAAAAAGATAAAAGTGCTCAGTGCACGTCAGTCACCTAGAATTCTATGAAATAACATCTCAGTCAAGAAAGGAACAAGACAAAGTGCAAATGTTTAGGTTCTTCAGACAAAGCACTCTGTAGTATATGTATCTTGTTTCACAGTACACAGCGTCACAAACAAGCCAGACAGATTTTTATATATTGCTACTGTACACAACATAATTTTGTAGGCAAAGACAGAAAGTGTTAACTGATATACGATCTGAATCATATATCATGAGAAGGTAATTTATTGAACTACTGAGGCTGGAGAAAAAGAGATTCATGAGACAAATTTAGGAAGGATGACTTCATAAGAGTATTAAGAAGTGATATGATGGACATTGGCAAGATATAATTATCAGTCTCAATAATAAAGTTTGACATACTGATAAAAACTGCTGATTCATATTTCAATTCAAAACTAATGGATCTGATTAAGCAGTCTGATAATGTCTGCATCAAATAGAATGGATATGAGGATTGTAAGAATCATCCTGATGCATGTAATGCATTTGAAATTTCATTATCGGACATACAAAAATTGCTTTTACATAATCAAGACATTCTAATTCCGCTCATAAACAGTATTTCTGGACACAGATCATCCAAAGACAACTATCATTTTCTTATATCCAATCAATGTAAATTTATCTCTTTTTTTTTTTTAACCACTTTTTTTCAAGCTTTAAAATATATTATTCTAGTGGTAATTTCAAGTATTTCTTCAAGATCTTCATATTTTCTCTGAAGTTTTACGTCACCCCTTTCCAGTTCCACAAAATCTCCGGTTACCCATCACGGCATAAATATCAGTGGGATTATGCAGTTGCCATGGTTCCTGTGCAAAATATGGAGTCTGCCCCTACTCCACTGCTCAGGGAAATGGCAGAAGTTGCTGCTTCTCTCTTCTGCACTCTAACAAAATTATACTAAAATTCCACCATATTATGTACAGCAACACAAAAGTAAATGCATTTTTTTGCTGTTACAACCATCCAAATAACATTGGAAGTGACTCTCTCAGATACATGTTTGAAGGCAAAGTGTACAACACAAACGGCAGCTGAAAGTATAAAACTAGAAAAGGTGATGGCTTTGGAAAGGTTGACAAAATAGCTTGACATGCTTTTTTGGAAAAAGCATGTCAAGACCATAGAGAATCTGTCTTATTCACAAATAGAGGAAAGCATTCTTCTTCTTCAAAGACTTGAATGTAATTTCAGAAAAAAAATGGAATTTAGAGAATAAGAGCATAGGTATCAGAAGGGGGTTGTGCAGTTTCAAAGGTTAAAATCTTCAAGTAAGACTACAAATCGGCAAAAAGTGTATTCACGGGGAGAACTTCAAACTAGAAGAAGTGTTTTCCAACTCAAATCTACATTGCAAGTGACAGATAAAGTACATTTATACTTTCAACCTATAAACTTCATTGTTTTAATTGCAGTGACATAAAGACATTTCAACTACTATAACAGCAAAGTAGATTAAGAATCTTAATATAAATTTCAACAACACAAAATGCTCTTCTTAAGCAAAATATGTAAATTTGTCTTCTGCCTTAGTTTTCAGTCTAGCTCTCATCACCTGTATAAAAACATAATTACACAGACAATATAATTGTTTAGATCACTTTGAGTTCTGTTATCACATCTAGCTACATAGTATTATTTTTTTCACTACCTATTGAAGAAATATCATTATTCTATGCACAAAATGTATCCAAATTCATCAGTGTGTTTCCCTGCACCATTTTCAGTTGCCAGTAGCACAACGATACCAATTATGCATTACTTAGATCACTATTTTTAACACAGTCTTTCCTGTTGACATGTATTGTTATTTTTCACGATATGACACACCCAAGGGTATGCTGGTATGTACATCATTAACACATCTGTCTCATAAGCATTCACTTTGATCCTGAATGGATTACACAACACCACAAATGCACTTATTCTGCAATTACATACCATATTTCTGTAAAATTGGTTTTGGCATTCTCTTGAAATCTGGTTAAGTTAGAGTTTTCTGAGCCTGGAATTAAGTATTTCTTAACAGGCATCAAAAAAGATTACTTAGAGTAACTTTAAAATTTTCTGCATTTCAGTAAAACTATCATTTCTAGTGGCATAACCACTCCATTTCCAAATTTCCCCTATGAAAAAGAAATTAACAATAGTTACACTCTTGTAATTTACAAATGTTATTATATTACTGTGCGTGTTCTTTTAAAGCTGAAAGGAAGACTTTATTTACCAAATACTTTTGCTATCAGCCCTGTGGTATTTACAGGTTCTTCATTTTATTATGCATAATTACTCACCATGTAACATCAACGCTAAAACTTTAATTTGGTTGACTTCAAAACAGACTTCCTTTTTTCCTTCACTATGAATTTCCATCTGCACCCAGGATAGATATTTCTACTCCTGTGTCTGAGAGGTTGATCAGGAGGCTGATTCTACCTTTTTGTTTGACGTTAATTTTTAACCTAATCAGATTATTGACCACATTACCCCATGGATACAAACTCTCATTAAAACAAAGGAAAGAGAAAGCACATCGAAGTATACTTCTGGGAGGTCACAAGGGAAAATAAGATCAATGCTTCAATATTTATTTTCTGAAACTACACTTAGGAGACAGCCAGATCCAGAAAGGCCTCGAAGTTGATCTCTATTCTCATGCAGTCAGAATTCAGTTCATTAGGATACACAGTAGGAGTAAAGGAAGTAAGAGAAAGATAGCTGAAAGGCATGATGAGTACAGATGTCAAGAAAGCTGTGCTGACAGCAGCCACAAGCAGGATGCTGAGGATCTGGGGATGAATGTGAATGAGAAACATAGGAAGGGAAGAAAAGGAACTGGGGAACGGAGTGAGAACTCCAACAGAGATTATCAAGCACTGCACTCTTAACTGTAATTATGATGGAGAATGTTGGAAGACTGAGAGACGGAGATGTTCCTCCCTCAGTATGCTCCTACTGCCAGGTTTCTGCTTCAGGCACATCTGCAAACTGGCAAAGAACAGAGTTGGGCAAGAAAATGGGGCTGAATGACCTGGTGGGAAGGACAACCTAATCTGGACACTGACAGTGGACTAGGAGGCAGGAAACAGTAACCACCTTCCTCAAGGAAAGCAGGGATCTGTGCAAGAACACTAGCCCCTGGACTACCCAGCACCTCCTCAACCTCTCCCCACCAGGCAGCGACCTGGTTTTTCTGCAATCAGTAATGGCATATTGATTTTTTTTAATCTGTCCCTATGCAAGGTAAAAATAAAACTCCATCAAATAGGGCAACAATTGCAACAAAATTCAAAATGCCTGTAATGTTATAAATTGACTAGTACTTGGACACAGGGATGCAGCAGATGCTTCATTGTCGTCTTTGTTCTTAAAAGTTCATAACTTGCTATTGCAAACAGCAGGTATTAAAGTAAGACCTCATTCTCATTCATTAACTCTTCTACAAAGTTCCTAATAAAATATGCACTGGATCTGAATTCAGAACCACAGGAAAGGCCTCCATGCCAAACAGACTCAGTAGGTTGCAGTGAGGCAGCTATATGATTTGCAATGATTTTGAGGCTATCTAGTGATAAACACAGTATTTATTTGTGATAAATACTAATTTCACTTACTATCATTCCTGGATTGTTTAAATAAAGATGACATACATTTTTGTTTATCAGAGGAACAAGCTGCCAGGAGCTTTAAGGAATATACTAAACTAGTAACTTGGATTATATTATGATCATAAAATTATAAAAGAATTAACGTGGTGGTCACATTCACAATAATAAAGGCCAGGTGACAGATTTCATTTACAATGACCTTTTGATGCTCTCTCTCAGTCTTTACCTCCTATTATATCTGCACACTCGTGACATTTTTCACAATTCTTAAAAAGAGATATTCATTCCACTTCTGCTAGAAGGGCCACATTTCAATTTAGCTATTACCAGCCATGCCATTTTCACACTACAGTAGGACAGGAGTGCTTTTATGGGATATATTAAACACAATTTTTTTTTAATCTCTCAACTCCCAGTCATTTAAGAGATTGGACTCTCCACTGAGCCGTGTGCCTAGTGACTGTTTTTTCCCACATTGGCAATTTTCACACACAAACATAATATGTATGATTCATGTTCACTGGGTCTAAGATTCACTTCAAAGATAGATAAATTTTTGTGTGGGGACCAAAATTCCAGAAATAAACTGTTCTACTCTTTCAGAAGTTAGGATGGACCTCAGCTCTGCTCCTTATCATTTCCTGATGCAGAACTCCCTCTCTTCTTGCAGCTATCCTTGCTTTTAACCTTACTGTGACTCAATTGTAGGACTTGAAATCGTCCAGTCACTGGACCTCATAAGAAAAATCAGTGCATTGTGCCACATTTGAAAAAAATGTATGAAGAGAGACAAATGTCTACAAAATAGTCATTGGCTAAAACAAAACATAGATGTTAATATATTACTGTACTTACACTTCTGTGGGGCTTAGAATTTGTTTAGGCTCCACATTTACTGCTTCTCATTAGCTTACTACTGATGGAAAAACAGTCCTTGGTCAAAACTGAAGGGTGACTTTGTTTAATTCTTACGTTAGACTGTCAATCATATATTGGTTCTCATACTATTTAATCATCAGCTCATTACAATAAAAACTGAACCACAACTAAAAACCACAGCTCTGACGATAACAACAAAAGCAGGATAATTCCTACCAGAAAGCGGCAAAGCATTTCACACATCACGTGCCAAAAATAAAAAAGGAGAAAAGCTGTTTTTTCACAAACTCATGCTCTAACCATTCGGGATGCAGGATGTCTCAGGAAAATCTCTCTGTGTGTTCAATTCATCTGTTGTGAAATATTATCCAGATTGCTATCGCTTTAACAGCTTGCTAGTAAAACTAAAAGAAAACAATTTACTGACCACATATACACAGAGTATTTCCTCTGATAAGCATTACATATAGCTACACCCACGGAAGCTGGTGGATGAGAATAAAATTCAACAGGCTGGAAAAAAATGGTTTTGATGAATACCAGATGAATCTTCCCAAGACATTTTCGTCCCATATAGCATGCTATCAGAATTTTTTACTCTGCTCTCAAATACAGATGCAGGCAGAACAGGGTAGAACAGAGACACCAACAGATCAGTTGTCTCAGTCATAATCTACAAGTATTTTAAGTTACAATTTAGAGTTCCTAAATACGTGAACACCTTCATCAGCTATATAAACTTAGCTCTGTACTAAGTTAAGGGAATAGTATACCATGGAAGATGAACCAATTTGACGATGGCAAAAGACAAATCTGGAACCAATCTAGTAAAATATACTCTCAGAGGATATTAAATATGACTATAAACATGCATGTCAAAGTTCTCATTTCCCCTCATGTCCTAATTATATTCCACAATTGCTGACACAAAGGGAGGGTGCTAATACATGGTTTTACATACGAAAACTGCAAAAACTCTGCACCAGAACTGCACAGCAGGCTGCTTAGTTCTTCACATATTTTATTATCTGAAATAGTCTCTTGTTAATTATTTCTATTGCTACTAGTATGAGAGGAGTTACCTGCATCAGTATCTAATGGCACCTAGAACATTCTGTCCTTGGAAATTCCACCATTAAAACTAAGTTTAAGAGAATATCAATTATACTCCAAATGTTATTTAAGGTATAGGATTGTAAGATTATTTTTGTCCATCTACAAGTTTTAGGAATAAGAAGAATCTTTGTACAGAGTTACTTGAATGAAAAAAAGATCTGATATGCATAGTTACATAACTTTACGGAAAAAAAAAACCTGAAGTTTCTGTG
The DNA here is from genome assembly GCF_002078875.1 of Numida meleagris. Classification (NCBI taxonomy): domain Eukaryota; kingdom Metazoa; phylum Chordata; class Aves; order Galliformes; family Numididae; genus Numida; species Numida meleagris. The sequence continues at coordinate 46,390,430 of NC_034412.1, forward strand.
ATTATATCATTTCTAGAAACTAAACTGAGAAGGAATGGGCATTCTATTAAAATCACTTAATTGAGCTTATAAAAAACTCTGCAATTGTATACCTTCAAGAATGATAACATTCCCCAGAATTCTGATAAAAATAGTAATTTGTGTGGATGAAATATATTATCTTAAATTTGTTCAGATAAAACTCTGTGATTTAACTGCAGCATCCATCATGGTAGTATGAGTGAAACTCTGAAAATACATAACTTGATACTTAATTTTTCACATCCTCTTTTCCAGCTACAGTATCTAAGCCAGAAATATATCTTTAAAAACAGATGCTTTCAAATAGCTGTTGCTTTTTAAGCACAAAGAACTTGGCTCTTGTAGGCTGTGTGCCTATCTTCAGCTCAGCTTAGTCCTGATGAGGCACTTGTACCATCTTCAGTGAATGGAGCCTTTTCCCACAGTAATGAGACTCCCAAAGAAAGCAGATGGTGCTCAAGAAAACACATTTCAATAAAGAAAGGGAAAATCCTAACTGTTGAGTTAGACAAGTTTCCTACTTGGTTGAGAGTTGAGTTTTATCTCAGAAAATGCAGGGAAGTAGGATATTGGAAGAAACAGAAGCTCAAAGAGAGAATCGGAATTTTCTCTGCATGTTCTCTTTCACAGAGAAAAGAATTCTTAAGTGACTAAGTTTGATCTTTCCTTAAGGTTATCTGAACATCTGCTCTTGCTGTAGCAAAATAACAACTTGAGTGTCATGCCTTTGTTCTTCAAGTTTCAATTTTCATTTATTCTACAAGGAAAAAATATAAAAGAATTCTAATTTTTTTTTTTTGTATGATATTCCTTGCTAGTGGAGGGCTTGGCTCTATTTTCCTTGAGAGAAGTGGGACTTGCCTGCATCTTCTGTTCCAGCAGCATAAGGAGTACATCTTACCAGCTGCTGCACAGAATAAAAGCAAAATAATAGGAAAATAGAACAAGAAGTTTAGTTCTTTATTCTGCAGCCATGGAAAAAAAGATTGAAGCTCTGGAGTGAGTGGCTATTATTTGACAACAGCATACCTGCTAGGACAGAAGAGCCATGATAAAACTAAGCAATCCTAGCAGGAGTTCTGCGACATTTATGCAATAATACCAACACTTAAAGACTGAATACAGCTCTGTTCCTTTCAAATCAAAACTTTCCTATTTCTATTTAAGTATAAATTTATTTCTGCATTTATATCCATTTCTAAATAAATTTTTACTATTCTTTAATAAATATATTTTGTTTTCAATTATGCTTTCATGCCTAGACAGTAAAGTTTATCTATGTGATCAACATTTTCTCAAGTCATCACTATGTTTAAGTGTAAGAAAGGGAATAAAGAGATCTATTCATCTAGTGCATATAGTGCAATAAACCTTTAAATTTACTGGATCTATGCAGAAACAGGTATAAATTAAAATCCTATCCTGTTCACAGTTCATTACAATCCATGACAAAAATATGTTGTATAATTTGAGGTTCAAAAAGTAACCTCTTTGATGTATATAAGAACTCTGTTAAACCTTGATTTTTATTTATGATTAGTGAAATTAAGTACGCAACCAGAACACATCAATATCGATATCAATTCTATAAGCTACATGCTAAAATGGAAAATTTAGAAGAAAAAAATCACAGAAATTTGAATTTGTTGCAGAAAAGACACAATGTAAGCTGTTTCAATAGCATTTGCGCAATTGATATGAAAGTCTTATCACACATCTTTTGACAGTCTATGAAGAAAATCAGTAATTCTCCCTTTCCATATTTTTCCTTATTTAATCTCCAGCCTAACTTAATTAGCTAACAGAACAAGAATACTAACTTCAGATTCAGCTCTGGTATACATCTATAATGACATCACCTATTTCAGTGGATTAACTCCAAATTTATTATTAGTTATTGTTAAAGCAAAATCTGAACAATTAACGTCATAACTTTGTTAACGCTCAGAAGAATATCAAAGCCCAGGCTGATGTTCACACTATGTCTAATCTGTCAATATCTGATTTTTATAGCTCCAAGGAAAAAAAGAAAAACATAAACAACCAAACAATAAAACCTCAAATACACCATGAGCAAAGCTCAATCATGTGCTGCCTTGTTGGTCCCCAAAGCTGAGGGAGGCTTCTGCTTACTTGAAGTTCTGTCTCCTCTTTTAATATCCCATAGAAAAAAGGGTGCTGAAAGAAGCTTAGAAACATATAAATATGAGAAATGTTAAGATAAGTTTCTACTAGCTCTGTGTAATTTCCCTGTTTCCCATTTATAAAGTCTAACCACAAAATAATTGCAACAAGAGTTTAGAATTGGAACTTCTTCTGGAGCACTAGGTTTCATAACTGCATACAGAAATGAGCAAATCCATTTTGATGCAGAAATGCATTTCTTCTTAACACATGCATAATCATCCCAGTTGACCTTAAAATAACTAGTCATAAGGCTAATACATAAAAACCAAGATGAAGTTAGCAATATTTTCAAATACTGATCCCAAATTACGTACAAAGCAAATTTTAAAAATGTATTTTTATAATTTCAGTGGCATTATTTTTTCTTGCATCATTGAAAAATAAGATCCAATTTGACTTATGAGAATTCTTCCGGCTTGAGTGAAAAGTATTTGACATTTGTTCCTACTGGCAACAGAGAAGATAGTGGAAACCATCTCCGTCAAACAAACTTTACACATGAGAATTGTGAATGCCATAGTTTCCTTTTGGTAGTACTCTTCAGTCCCATTATTATAAAGTAACCTTGAAATACAGAATAATCTGTATGTCACTAACTTGTAAACCCAGCTTTAAAATAATTATTTTATGTCCACGTACATACTAATACAAGCATGATTTATGAAGAGGATTTCATATTTTAATTTTCAAGATTGGAAAGCTGAGACAGAGAGTGATTAAGATCAGTGTCTGCTGGAACTGTAGGAAGCCCTTCGAAACTATTTCACAACTTTGTGTGTTGTGCCATTGACAGAACCAAAACTACACTACCGCTGTTTATACTCAGTTTTCTTAATTTCATAAGTTTGTCTTTCCTTAGCAATTAAGTGCCCTTCTTTTCAATAAGACCTGGTTTTGGCTGGGATAGAGTTATCTTTATTCATAGTGGCTGGTGTGGTGCTTTTTTTTTTTTGTCTTTCCTATTTAACTGCCCTTATCTCAACCCAGGAGCTATCACACTTCTACCTCTCTAGTTCTCTACCTTATCCCACTGGGGGCAGAGAGAGCTGGCTGGCTGGTGCTGAGCTGCCTGCTCAGGGTAAACCACAACACTTATCCTCCCACATAATAATCAGAGAATTCGGAAACATTTCTGTAAATGCTGGCTGCCAGTGGATCAATACACTCCAAATGAAGTTTCAGGCCGACTAGCAAATCTGATCTGCACTACAGAGCTCTGCAAACTGGCTAATTCACATTTTTGGGGCAACCTGAAGTGGCAGGAGATTGAAAACTCTATGGAATCCATTATTACATTTCTAAATTCCTTCCATTTGTATTCACTAAAGATTTTCAGACTCAAACTGTAGTCATTCCAGATGCATGGGGAACAAGAACAGCGGAAAAATCTGTTCTTACAACTGACTGACTCAAGATTTAATTCTCACAATAGATATTTACAATGAAGTGCACTAGAGGACTTATTACTGCTCTGATAGAAGGTTACAGCAACACTGTAACACTGCAAAGCATCTTAGTATTGGCATTGATACAACATTAATACACAACATAAAACTCCACAACCATCACCCACTGTTTATTTAAATCTGATCTGACAATCTGGATTCATACAGCTGAAAAAACAACACACCTTAGCAGTCCCTAATGTCTCAGCAATAAAAATATCATAGCGTTACATACTCTTAGCACGTTACAAGTGTATTATATTGTCAAATGAAGTCGTTTAAAGTGTCTTGAGATGCAGTATTGAAGTTCATACTTCTCAAACTATTTCCTGTGAGATTCCACTTGTTCATTCTAAATGTTTTGGTAATAAACAGAGCAGGCTTTTGTTCAGTGTATTCTGTCACATACCTGAGAGAAATAGACTCTAAATTGCTTTTCTTAGAAGGAATGTTAAAGCAGACTATACAATTCTGTATGCCTCCATCTATATACCAGTGGTGTCTGTTGTTAATCACTGTGAGTGTTTCTGTGGTCATTACACATATTAAAACATGTTTCCAATTCTTTTCGTATTGTTTTTTTTTTTCTTTCCTTTTGTTATCTATAGTAGAGAGAGAGCAGTTTCTGGTGGAACTATGAAGCACCTTTTCATCAATGAAAAAGTGAAGTATGCTTGTTCTCAGACTAGTTTATCAGAAAGCATGAAGGTGGGGGGCTCTTGCATGTACCTGCTTGGGGGTAAAAAACTGCTAAAGGACTTCTGTCCTCTAGACAGAGATCACCTATTGCAAGAGTTGCAAATAACATCCAGTGAAATAAACATCATCTGCTGTGTTTTACAAAACCAATGCAATTCACACTGTTAATGTATAATATTCAGGAGTGCTACAACAAAATGCTAGTAACTTTATTTTCTTTTGATTTTACTTATTAATCAAATAGCTAGCTACTGAGTTAATACATGTGCAGTAAAAGCTCCAAAAGATTTCAGACAAAAGTTTGCTCATTGAGTCCCACATAGTTAAACAAAGCTTTGATCTAGATTTAACTTATTTCTCAATGCATTTAGCACAGCGAGGTATTCAGAATGTATTTGGGAAAGCGTTCAATTTCTTCACAGAAATATTTTATAAAAAGTACTTTCCTAGCTTTCAAAAATAAGTAACAGTATTTAAAATAAAAACAGAGAAGCACGTACAGCAGTATCTCATTTAACAGACTTAATATATTAAAACTTCTCCTCAATAGCTTCAAAATAAAAAATGTGGTTAATTTACACAAATTATTACGAAAACTGATGACACAGTAAAATTCCTCAACACTGCATATAGTGCCTAATGATGGCTGTCGTGATGTAACAGAAAAGCTATCCTAGGTGTCCTCTCCATGTACAAATTATGCATAAGATACTATAAAATTTGGTATAAACTGTTTTTGTAAATACATTATTTTGATCAGACACCAAGTGAGGACGTTGGAAACACAAGCGGCCAAACTTAAAATAAGGAAGAGATCAACTGGTTCTAAAATCACTCTAATCAGAAGCTAAGCTTATATCAAGAGTAGAGGCTATTTAACAGACTGTATAAGGTTTTGAAAAATAATCAATAAATAAGGCCCACCAAAAAAATATTGGTGTGGTTTGGAAGCTGAATCTTAAACACGTGAAGAAAGAAGCCTCAAATGGCTCAATTAACAGATTTTTTTCCAGACACAGTTCTGTTTGTCTGAACAATACTTTCTTGGAGCTAGGAAAGTGTTTCTGAAACATGCACTAAATCATGATGAAGAATGACAAAACTTAAGTTATAAATAATTTTAAATATTTGTTACACATACAAATCACTTCTGTTCTTTGACTTATGCTTAATTCTATTCTGACTTTCCCTTGAGACCATAAGTCTCCCTATAAAGATCTGAAAAATCCCAAATGCTAAAAAAAAAAATTCCAGCATTTTATGCTGCAAGGTTGCAAGCAAGGACAGAAGCTTAACGAGGCATGAAAGAGAAACAGAGAAGTGATACAATACTATTTACAATACTATTTATTTAGTTTACTTCATATAAATTAAAAGTTACTGGCAACAAACAAAAGAAATAAAAGAACCACAGGAAAGATGTAGTTGCAGACTAAAAATTCACTGATAATTTGTTTTGATTTTCTTTTTGTCCCATAGAACCACTTTTAATATTTAAAATAAGAGAAATAGTTATCTTTCATATAAACTGAAGGTTTATCCCAAAGATACCTTGAATTTGGCTTATAGAGTCCTACAATGAGAAATCTGATATAAAAACTGGGCAGAGAACAAAGTACAAATTTAAGAAAAGATCTGTAGGGAATAAGAGACAAAATCAGCAGGGAATCACTAGTGCTCCAAACAACAGTCCAAGAAGCCAGTTAGTGATCACCAGAATACAAGCAAAGTGATAAAAAACAGCAGGGAGATAGGAAACAGCAGTGGGAAACAATGCAAGCTGCCAGGGAGTCCATTGAAAAGTTAATTGAAGCAACAAGCTGTGAGGCATGTAAGGCAGATTGCATCAACACGGAAGAGAAAACAAGCAGTCACTGAAACGGCCAAGGAAAAATGTGACGCCATTAAGAAGGAAGTAAAAATAGTTAAAAACAAAACTAAAAAACGACAAAAAAAAAAAAATCACACCAAAGCAAGTAACAGGACACTGCCAGACATACAAGTCTATTGCAAGTGACACCGGCTCAGTACCCTGAAATAAAATAAAGCAAGAGTTTAAAACACATAAGGCTAGATTTTGGTTGAGACTTACTCAGACTTACTCCCCCTTCTCCTGTATAGGCTTTACATGTTGGATCCAAGCACTACGCATATGTCAGCTCTTTGTACTCAGGTGTCAGCGGTTTACGGGCGTTTGGCCCGGTTCCGTGACGAAGGGGACAGGGGATCCACGGGCCCACGCCCCGGGAAAAGGGGAAAAGGGAAAAGGGTAAGGAGATGGCCCTGAGAGCAAAGAACAGCAGCAACAATCTGAGGAGAAACAAACTAATTTACTAAATAAAATATCGGAATGCAAAACAACACACTATAATACAATATAATTACAATTTAAGCTGATAAATCCAATACAGAGAGAGAGAATGTCCCAAAATCAAGGTAGGCCTTACTCTACTACCGACGATAAGACGGCTGGAGAGCGAGGTGCTGCCAAGACGAGAGACGGCGGAAAAAGGGACGAGGTCTTGTGATCTGCAAGTTTTTATACTGTGAGCTTTTATCTTTTCCCTCCGGCTGGAAAATGGTAACAGAGGAGCAAAGTACCGTGGGGAATGTAGTAGTCCTTCTCTTCTGAGAACCAGGTACATTCACTACATGATGTTATGATAACCGAAAATCATGAAACCATGACATCAGGTCCTTCAGACTCTTTGGTTTGTTATAAAACATTTTCAGAAGTCTTATAAAGAAGGGAGAGGGATATAGCTGCTGCTCAAGAATTAAGTTCCACAGAGATATGAATGACAATACTCTGAATACTTTGTTGTTGTTTTTTTTTCATGGAATGAACTATGAAATACATCTAATTAGAATAACCACTTTACTATAGTTTTATCATAATACTTCAAGTGAAGTTACATATAAAATGTAGGAATATATCTATATTTTTAGTGTAGCTTGTGTAAGATATCAGACATGTACCAAGTCCTGGACAAGTCCATATAGATAGGGTATTTTTTATTGAAAATATTTTTTTAAATCAAATTTGCATCGAGTTCCGGTTAGATATCTGCACAGCTGTGCTTCTTCCACAATAAGATCATTTTAGAATCTCTCAGCAAATCAAATCTAAACTTTCAGCAAATATTGTGCACATCTCTAGGCAGAATCCAATTTGATTTAGACAGGACTCAAAAAAGACAAAGGACAAGAGTAGCAACAAGTCACATACTGCTTCCTCCACTGTAACCATGATAAACTCATATTCAAATGTTTATTAAATGCAGCCATTCAAAGCATCAGCAGTTCTCTGATGGCAGCAATTTTTTATATAGTAACAAAATGAAACTGTTATATTCATTCCCTCTCATGTTTCAGTACTTTCCCAATACAGTTTATTTTGAATACAGATACCATAAGTTGTAAGCAACAGAGGAAAAAGAGAAAATACAGAATTTTTTGTCTGAAGGTCATAAGAATTCTGTGGAATGCCTAAAAACAAAGATGAGAAGATGACATGTCTGAAATCTTTAAAGAAGGGAAAATATACTAAGGCAGCCACACTCAGGTACCTCAGTCTGGAATAGGTTGTTAGTATGCTCTTTTCTCCAGAGGATAACCACATCAATGTTGTTTTCATTTGCATTAAGATGTTTTATCTTATGAGTTGGCATTTGTTCAATTCATATACAAACTAGTAGAACCTTAAAACAAGCTCTTATATGAGAGCTTTCTATTAATTTTCATAGTTTTAACACTGATTTCCATGCTATGTGTTGTCCTATGTAATTACATTTTGCTAGCATAAATACAACTCATATTGACCAGCAGAGATATCAGGAAAAAAAAAAAAAAAAAGATGCGGAAAGGTTTTTGAAGTTCAGATGGAATTTCTAGTATAAATTTGTCAGAGAGAACAAATGTTTGTGTGAACCGGTGTGTATGAGATAATATTTTTGTCTGTAAAAACAGCTAATTAGGACATCTATTTCAGAAGTAGGATTTTCAGACTCAAACAAGAGCCCCAGTGTGAATCTGGCACTGTCATAAGGGTGACATGAAACTTTGTGTACTGTGTTAGCTCTGGGTTCAGAAAGACTTTTTCTGCTTTCAGTAGGAAAGTCCACAACATGCAACAGTTATATCTTGGATCCAGTAAAGCCATCAGACATTCATGAGACAAAATTTAATAAAGAAAACTGACAAATTAGATCACATTAATTCAAAATCAAGCTACTCTGTTGTATTTATGAGAAGCTCATATTCATTTGAGTCTCTTCGCCCTATTATATACTGCAAACACATATCTCTCCAATGCAATTTACACAACAAAAGCTATGTCCTGCTCAAGACATACTGTTAGGTTATGTGACAAAGCTGCTCTGCCCTCCCACGAAGGAGCATGGAGAGACAACACCAAGGGGGGTGAAATCTCAAATAACTACCCACAGGACTCCCTCCCAGGCCCATCAGCCCACCCAAAACCCATCTCCACAATCCTATAAGAGAACAGAAGCACAAGGCGCTGTTGACCAGGGAGGCCTGAGTAAGCGACACCAAGTGTCAATTCCAAAGGTACCCAGTGTAGCAAGGTTTGGCTCTTGTATGGGGCTTGTATGTGCAGATGCCCACAAATTACACATAGGAAATTTCAAAGATGTAGTAGCCATCACTGTGATGAACCCTGTATCGGTTCAGCCACACCCTCTCAGTAGTCAGAATTTAGCAACTAGACACTGACATGCTCTCTCCACCAGTGCTTTAGAGTCATACTATCTGATCACTTTGTATACCCAGCCAGTCTTCACAAAATTACACACGACATGTAATATTACTACAGAAACTGGATGACAATGAAGAAAGAATCAGACTCTACAATCAGGAAATATTTTTAAAGTACCTTATTTATGGAATGCAGTAAATCCTTTAGGCAGCTGGAGAGTCATGTAGAATATAAAATACAATGAATGGATTTTAAGGTAATGAATCCGGCAAAGGAAAAAATGTGCTATTTTGAATGATTGCTGCTTGATGAGACTATAATACAATCTCCAGCTCCATCCTATTAGACTAAGCAGCAAGGTCAAATATGCGACAGAAATTGGATTGACAAGATGCAGTTAGCAAAAGGATCAGTAGAACCAATTCTGTCTTTAATTTTGTGAAGTTTGGATTATATTTAAGCTCTGCAAAAATCAGAAGCTATTACAACAGCAAAAAAAAGAAAAATCTTCAGACCTATACACAACAGGTAGGAATAAGCATATAATATATCAGAGAAATGATGCAATAAATTAATACAAAGCTCTTTTGTTAAAAATTTCTCATGGGAAAGACTTATGGTTGCATATTTAAATCCTCGTTTTTATTTAAAGGCCCTATTCTGAAAGCATATAAAACAGGTCAGCTATATATATTATAATATGAGAAAATACAAGGGCTTAACTCCACAGTCATACCTGTCCCCACACTGCGAGTCTCACAGAATTGCAGGGGTTGGAAGGGACCTCACAGAGTTTAAACCCCTGCTAAAGCAGGTTCCCTACAATAGGTCACACAGGTAGGCGTCCAGACGAGTCTTGAATATCGCCATAGAAGGAGACTCCACAATCTCTCTGGGCAACCTGTTCCAGTGCTTCGTCACCCTTACCGTAAAAAGCCTCTTTTGAGTATTTGTATGGAAGAATATTTGAATAGATGTGAAATGAGGGACACTGCAGTTTTAAGACAACTTTACATTCCAATATTCTAGCTAGCCCCCTCAGGTTTTTCTAACTTTTGTCTCTGCTTTCCAGGCCCCTCAAGCAGAAGAAACCACAGAACACTGAAGTGAGCACTCACTGTACCCTGAGGGGTCCATCTCCCTCCATCTCCCTTCATGCCCCTATTCTGCTGAAACAGTTTAACAGCAATTTAGTGTAACTGAGAAACAAGTCTAAGATCTGCTTGTATTCTGAGCTAAGTGAAACTGGTTAGTTTGGTTATTACTAATTAAATTAAAATATCAGGATTGTCTGAATATGTGTTCAGTTTTTCACCTTCTTGGGGGAAACCGAACATTGCAAATATACTGCAAATGCACCTCAGTATAAATGTATTCCAGAATAAATGTTGTTATTGAATTAACACAAATAGGAACATAGGTAAGCATTCTAATTTTTTTTTGTAGTACTTTTCAGAGGCTTTTATTTTTGTAAATTGTACTGAAACTGTATTTTCAGAAAACTGTAAAAGACTGAAAAGCCAAGAATGGAAGTTCTTAAGTCGCAGAAAGCAAGTAAAGGTCCTAAAACTCATTCTTCCAACACATGCAAAGATATGTACAAACAGACATAAGCATGTACATATTTTTAAAATATGTAACCACTTTGACAACTACTTACCGACTCTGTTGAAAATGCTACATCATTGTGACAAGAGAAAGAAAAAGGATTCATCTTTGTCTGAGAACAGCCTATAAAGACAATTATTTTCTAACTAGCAAAATTGCCTCTAAGACTAAGGGAAATAAGTGTGAAGTTAGTCACATTATTAATTGAATATATAAACATAACACTCTACGTTGTTTTTTCTGTAAGTTTTTAAGGCAAAAAAAATACTGGATATACAACTTACACTTTAAGAGGATAGTATTCAGAGGTATGATCTAAATCTGATTTGTTTATAAAGTACTACTTTAACCATTTATGGGATTTCTAGTGTTCAACGTCTAGATCAGGGTCCTGGAAAAAAAACAAAAAGAAAAAAAAAACCCTATCCAAAATGTTCTTGGAAATATAATCGCAAGGTAGATTGCTGAAACTGATTTTTGTATTGCTTAGCTATTACACTTTTTCAGTAGAAAACTACAAAGCAAACCAAAACACAGGAAAAAGTAACAGAAAGAAATAAAAAATGGAAAGCGAAACATATCAAGGAGACTTGTTCATTTCTGTAAGCCTAAAGTAATATTGTTCACATATTTTATTAACTTGCGAGTTCTGTGGAGACTTCACATTTCTATGCAATAGTTACCTGTCAGAATCTGTCAAAGAAGATTTCATGGTGTTTTGTTTGTTTTTTTTAATTATTGAAGGCTGATTCTGTTGGTCATCTAGATGACGTAATGAAATAATGACTTCAAGGGAAATGGAAAAGAGATATTCCACTTCAGGAACACATACAGTCCTATTCATTTTCTAGCTACAGAAGCAAACAGGAGAGGTTTGAATTTAATAGAATAAAAACATTAGACGATCATGAATTTAAAAGCTGAATTATTGTCATAAACAGAATGGGCAAATAAAAACAGTAATGCCAGCAGATCACAGGGTTAGGCACTGTAAGGCTAGCAAGGCCAGAGCTAATACTTCCCAAGTTAACTCCAATCGTTTTCCTGTTGGCCATATTCAACCTTTGCTCTGCAAAAGTAACCATTTAAAAGGTGGTTCTGGCACCTGGACACCAGGCTGAAATGCATGAGAACATTTCAGACCTGGTGTACAAAAATATTTGCACCAGCAACCAGAATCACACCCCACAACCTTCACCTTGCTGTCATAATAATGAGGAGCCAAGATGACTACTTGGGAATGTCACTGTTCTCTCTCAGAACTAGTGTTTTGTCCAAAATACAGGCAATGCTGTTACCCAAGAAAACTGACAGACACAATGCCAAAAATAACTAAAAACAACCATGAGAAAATGAGAAAATTAATCCTGAAACAAAAACAAACAGTGGTGGTGACAGATGACAAATAAACAGAATAATAATAAAGTATCTGAAAACTGCCCTAACCTCCTCATGGACTCACTGAGACAGATGTACTGTCTTTGTAGTTCAAGCACGTGTTAGTTGGGTGACAACTGCAAAGGAGTATGATATTTATGCAAAATGAAAGCATAAGAGAAAATCTGTCTTAAGAGAACTTGTGTTGCAGTATATTTTAAAAGACTACAGCAATTCACCTTCAAAAAACTGATTTCTTTGTGCTTTTATCTACTTTCAAAATGTAAATATATTCAGCACCCACATTTTTATGGTGAAGTTTTAGTAGGCATTTGTACAAATCAGAATGGGGCTACAGAACTTTGTTTTCTATAGAAGATTGGCAAACATTGCAAATAAATGGAATAACATTAGCTTTAAGTGGTACATATGTATCATCATATTTTACAAGGTATAACTGCTTTAGAGGTATTGAGATAATTACTGGAATTAAGCTTTTTTTTTTTTTAAACTATGATCATTCTAAAGGAGACTTCTCTGTCTTTTAAACAGCAAGATTTCTCTAATACTGTATATGCCTTTATAATTACTTTACTTCAATGTAATACTTTAATGAAGATCAGTTTAATTAAATTAAATTTCTCCCTAGTGGTAACTCAATCAAAATGCATTCTACCCTCATTATGTTATCTGTAGGAGTCCAATATTGTAAGTGCCATAAGAAAAGCTGGTTTTAATGAGAATGGTCATAATGTATTATGCTTGAGAGTCAAGTTACAGAAAATTTAAATGTCAAATAGCAAAGAACTATATATTAAGAGGAGAGAGTAGACATTTCAGTACTACTTGGTTCTAATACTGTCATTTAAATTGTCATTTATTGCTTATTTATGACACATCTACTTAGAACGTTATACTGAATGGAAGTTACAGTGATTAAACTTTCATAGATAAATATTTTTTCCCTTTCTTAATGATTAGAATAGAAACTATTGAACTTTATTCTGACACAATGTTCACCTTCACTTCCCATAGAATTATTTAACAATGACATATCAGAGGCATTATCATTTTTAAAGGCTCGTTTAGAAATTTTTGTAGCAGATGTCCCGGTAATGTAAATACAGTCCCTTTGTAAATTAGATGTCCAAAGACAATATTACATACTCTTTTTTGGCTAGTTACTAAATTCTATTTTTAGTTAATGAACGTATTCAGTAACCATTGTATATCCAGATGTTGAATTAGGAAGGATAAATGACTGAAGTACTAGATTAAGGCCTCATGGATCTTGTTGCTCTGTCTCTCGTTGACAACAGAATCCCAACCCCACAACTGGAAACATTAATATGATGAAGAATTTTCTCTGGAGTAATTAAAGTAAGTATTTTGTGTAGAATCCAGGAATGGCCTAGAATGTAATGCACAGCAGGGAGACAGCCTCTATCAAACCTGTCTCTGCTGATCTCCTCCAGCTGGCCACGTTAACCTCTACTCCAAACTTCATATTGTCTCCCTTGTACACAATTTTTACAAATCAAAGATAGCTGCCAAGCTGCCCTCTTATTCATGTGCATCTTTGAAGGTCTTTGAATTGTTCAGAGAGGAGATTAGTACTATGGTTAGATCTCTAGAGATGATGCTCACAGTAGCAAGATGCGATACTGAAAAATTACAAATGAATTGTTCAAAAAAACAAAAATGTACATCTCTACTTAAGTCCAGCAATAAACAGTCACAGTCTGTGTTGTTGATGGCTAGCTTCACAATCTTCAGTGGCTGTAGCACACATCCACCTCAGAGGAATGGAACTCCACCCTTATCACGTATCTGTCTTGGAGTCAGCAGTCACTTTTCTCACTTTCATTCCACTTCTAACAATTTGCACCACTTGCTTTTGCACTACTTTCACATTTGAGCTTTCATACTACAAGTCGCTGCACCCCTAAAAGAAGATGGACACCAAGAACAACGCCCTTCTTACTTGTTCTGAACACCTAAAGAAGACACCTAGAGAACACCTATTATACACAGTGGCCTAGCAAAAACAGTATTTAGTGAAAAATAGGCCTGTGTCACATAGCAACTTCGCAGGACCCCAGTTCTTGCCCATTAGGCTTGTTATTGGAACCTGCAGAGTGAACCAGAACCAAGTGACTACAACAAACGATCCTTAACTTTTTAAGAATCTTAGCTGAAAAGTATTATAAGAAGACAAATTGCTTCAGTCATCCCTACAGAATTCACAGTAAGAAGTTTGGGTAATGCAAGACTTAAGTAGTGCATGCTTCCTTCCCACATTTTTCAACATGGAAGACTCTGTAAGACACTGTGGTAAAGTAAGGTTATCTGAATCATCTGCTCAGAAGAAAATGCAAAGTTCTACAGTAATGCAATCTAATTCCTTTTGGTATCTAACAGTGTCTAGTCAGAGACAAGCTACACTGGAAGGTGACACCAGTGTTTTCTCTCAGGAGATAAAACAAGTGCTACTATCAAGATATCACAGTACTGCAACAGAACAAATATCAAACCATACCAAAACAATTTAAGGCAATGCTAGACAGAAGGAAAATTATTTGCAACAGATTTTCAAAAAACAGATTGGGTTTGACATCATTAACTCCAAAACAGCTCAGTGTACATTACAACAGCAGAACAATTCTACAAGAACATAGTTAATGTGGATAGGACATATCCACAACTGATTTCCTAGTCTTAAGAAACCAACTGTTGAGTTTATTAAAAAATCTTCAAAGAATATCTCACGACTTACCAACTATTTCCTATAAGCTTTTGCCATAACCAAAGTGGATAATTTCCACACTCAGTATGGCAGCAGAATAAAAAAAAAAAGCAGTGGTTACAAACCGGCAGACTTTTTGAAATCTAAATATATACAGTGTCTTATACCATTAATAAAGACACTTAAAGGAACAATTTGGTCTACATTTCTCTGTAATTTGCTCTGAGGTTTCAAGGTATGGTAATTAGTAACATCATTTTTCAGAATTTATTTTGCATCAGTTACAGCTGCGTATGTTTGCTAGTTTCGAGAAGCTGGCCCTAGAGAAAAGCCAATCTAAAACTTCAGACAGCTTTGAAAAATTTCTACCTTATCCCAGTGATTAAATACTAGGATAAAAGCTTACTTTGTAATGATGAAGTACCTTACTTTTAATGGAAAAAAAAAATAACCTCTTCTGATAGATTTTACCTGTTATGTGATCTATAAATCTCAAACTAGTTACTAAAATATTTATGTTAGACTATTGGCATAGTGTAACAACAGCATGAAAAAACTCAAAAACCAACAAAACCAGTAACTAAGAAAAATAATAAAAAAGGTACAAAATTAACAGCCCTTATGGAAACAGTTCTGAAGAATGTTAAGGGAAAAGGTGTGAAACATTTTGTGCAGAGGACTACCAACTACTTCCAATTTCTAAAGATAAAAAGAATTAGGCAGATTTTGGAGCAGCAGTTACTATTAGGGGAGGAAGAAGGGAAAATAAATTCAGGATCCCAATGGATTAGGCTTTCCTAGAATAGACTTACGGACACATGCAAATAATCAATTTCACCCTTTAAGTCTTTGAGATTGCCCTTAACCTAGGGACAAAACTGGAGGTACATGAGGTTTACTCTGTATTTCATTCTCTGACAGCCTTGTCATCCTTTTCTATTTCTGTTGTGATAGAAATTATAATTTGAGCATTGTCAGCTTAATTTCATTGTAAGATGTTCTTGATATACATTGTATATGCAAAACATTATCATCTTTACTTTTTAATTTTACTTTTGCAATTCATTTGCTCCATTCCATTGATCTTCACACATTTGTTTTGTTTATTTACAACTAAAACTATTTCTTGTTATGTCTTTATTATGAATTGCCACTTTGCTCTTAACTGTTCCTTATCTTTGTTTGCTTTGTTTTCTTAAGTTAGTGCCCCTCGGATCTTATCCACCTTAAATTTAAGGGCTAGACCAAAACATGTAGGAAGTTGATGGAAAAAAAAAAAATCAGAAAATATATTTAGAGAAGAAACCTTTAATACAAATACAAAAGTAGAAACTGTAGCTTGGAATATGACATGAGCATATCCTAATTTTACTCTATTAAGTTGTAACATACAATACCTAAGGAACAACAAAATCCCATCCACTTAATTTGGGAAAATAAGTAAATAGCAATTTTTAGCTCATACATAGGTGAGAATTAAATCTTATTTCAAGTTCACAGATCACAAAAAGTTTAAAGCTGAGATTATTCTGAAAGATTATTAACAGTATTATCCAGTGAGCTTCAAGGACTGTACATAAAATCAACTGTGTGTTTATAAACTGACTTTATTCCTGGTCTAAACATTATTTTCTAATTCAAATATTTAAATTGAGAAAACAGCTCTCTATTCCAATAATATCCCAGTTACGCTTTTCAGATGAAATAAGAGTGGAATACAAATAACTGAGCCATTTCTGAAGTTCTCTGACCAACAGTATATTGAATATGATCTTTATGTGCAGTGCAAAGTAACCATTATACATACATAATAGCTATAAACTACTGTTACATAAGAAATATACTTAAAACAAACTTGCATTCAGTAAATAATTGTAAAGGTAAGGGTGAAGGAAATCAATTAGTAAGTAGAATGTAACGTTCAATCAGATATTTTGTTTACCTGGAAGCTATACCAAGCCTGCTGTAACAAAATACAGCTGTAATATGACAGTGTTTGGCAGTATTTCTGTTATTTTGTCTGCCACTGCTGCTCAACACATTACTGCCTAATTTTTCTTTTTCTTTAACATTATGACAAAGCAGGATCTCCAAGAAACAAGATGTAAATACTAATTCATGGTTAAGATCAGGGAAGAAGTAGTAGTTAAGGTGGTTTCTCTGTTGGCTATATTACAATTGTGGGTTTTTGAGTAAAAGAGGATGTTGTGATTCTACTCCTTCAAAAGAAATGCAAAAACAGTTTAAATGGAAAAAGGTATAAAATCATAGAAGAACATCTTACATTTGTTTTATTTTCAAAGTACTCTTTACCCCTCAATGGAGTTTTTAGCATCAGGAATATTTTTTTTCTACAGAATGAAATAGATTCCACAGAACTGTTTCATAATCTCTGTGTGGCCTAGTTATAGTGTTCTAAGAAAGTGTTAATTAGAAGAACTTCTTCATCAATTTAGCAACGTGCTATTGACTACTATAATTTACACAAGCTGGTTTTCTCTGGAATGAGCAGCATTCCTTCTGCAGTGTAGTGGGGCTTTTTGTTTGTTTTCCAAAAACATCCTATCCTCAGAATCATCACTAAGATGTGAAAGGAGTACAGAGGTACTGAAGATATTTGTCAGTCATCCACCAAAAGGATGTACGTTTTGTCTTTGTCTCTCTCCTAAGGGTGTAAAATTCCATCCCAAAAGAACAAAAAAATTAACACTGTTATTACTGTTGAACAACAGGTCAAATCAATGCATTTTTTTTTCCCCACAGTTTATGAAATTTTCAGGGAAGAAAGCAGGATAAATCTTCATGTGATTTTCAACACCTTCTAACTAAACTACCAATGAATGAGTTTCCATGGGAAAAACAAAATGAGCATCCTGGTAATAGGAGACTCCTGCTAAGGTTCTGTATTAAAAATCAAATTCTGCTTCACAAGCAGTCATATAGTATTTTAGTGCTGAACACTGATTAATATTGTGCAGCTTGACCTCTCCTGTATGACAAGTGCTCTGTGCTAAACATTGTAACAAATTCCCCACATCAGATTAAAAGCATAATAAACAGTAAATCAGTTTTTACGTCTATCTCAAGTCCAGTACTCACAAGAAGTTTGAAAGAGTCAGTCCACCACATAGTCAACACTGAAAAGAAGAAATTTATACATGAGATTCCAAGGACATTCTCTGAAGATGATATAAGTAAATATCTGTTGGCTTAAGAGTGTCTAAAGGTTTTATTTACTACATGAGGAGTTGTCTGTGGCTAACAATGTTTTTACATCAACACAGTTAAAACAAGTAGGGCAGAACTATTTTGTTACAAATTGAAAACTCTCCCTCTATAAACATCAAGTACA
The DNA here is from genome assembly GCF_002078875.1 of Numida meleagris. Taxonomy (NCBI): domain Eukaryota; kingdom Metazoa; phylum Chordata; class Aves; order Galliformes; family Numididae; genus Numida; species Numida meleagris. Next base: position 46,408,585 of record NC_034412.1, read on the forward strand.
CAAAAAAAATCAGAAACCCAAAGCTAAAGAAGAATCAGATCAAAATACGCTACCAATTGTGTACTTGTGTTCTCATTGTGTACTGCATTATAAGATGCAGCATCAAAAGCAAACTTTAAAAACAGCAATGCGAATATAATCAACATAAAATAAAAATAAATCTAATACCTAGCAAACCAGGCAAAATAGCAGTTACAGTCAAATGACAATTATTCGGACACTGATTGCAAGTTAAGTTTCTTTTCTGGAACACTAGCAAGAACAATTGTTCTAAGACCACAAAATATTTAAATACTACCATAACAGTACAAAGATACTCCTTTCATATTCACATAGGGTCACAGAAATCACAGCCTTTCTTCTCGTGCCTATTTTACTATTCATACAACTTCATTCTAATAAATTTTATTCTGTCATGAAGCCTACATAAAATATACTTAAATTTGGCTTAAATATATAAGAAAAAATAAATTCCTAAACATGTGGACATAATTATGAGTCCTAGATTTATTTCTCTGATATTCAGGCTCCATGCATTGAGTAGGAAGAATATGAAGATAGCGCCTAGATAGCAGAACTACTCAGAATAACTCCTTAATTCTTATGATACAATTTTACTGAATCAAAAACAATTTCTTCATGTAGAGAAATACCATTTACAAGAATAAGACATTTTGTCCTCAAAACATGCTGCTCAACCTTTCTAAGCTCCTCTTCCATAACTTCTCAAGTCTCTTACCTGGCACAGTACTCTATATTAAATCTTCTAATAATAAATAATCCTTTTCCATCCACTCCTCTCAGAAGAACTATGCCAACCACAGCAGCACTGAACGTGATTACCTGGCATGACTCAGTAATGCAAGATCGATCCAATTCAAAAATGTAAAAAAAGGTGTGGTTCAGAGATGGCAGAAGCCATTAAAGAATTGCCAGGACGTGGAGTATTAACAGATATACCCTCTCCCAAATCTCAGAAATAGCTGTGGTATATCATTGTATGTACAAATTCAGCTGTCATTACCAGCCTTGTTGCACTTCCATTACTGTAGCTACATGGTGCTATTGTCAGAACTGTGATATTTGTCCATATCTTTCACAGAGAAATTAGAAAAGCTGTTTCAGGTGCAGATTTCTTGCTAAGGTTGGCAGAAGCCTGTACTGTGCAAAAGAAGTCAGAAAAAGGAAAACTGCAGAAGTGCAGTCCAGAAAAAAAGTTGCAAGTGAAGTCATTAAGTGATTTGTCTTGTCATATCAAATTCAACTTAGGCATATAGCATCTGGCAATGAACAGAAAACCCTCCTGATCTCTGTCAGAAATCATTATTGATGCATTTTGGGGGGCATTATTTGACATATATTTAAATTACTTTTACAGATTTAACTGTTAAATATTCCACCGTAAAGTAACTTTGATGTCTCCTCTTCAAAACTGACATATTTTGTCAGTCCAGTTCTGCTTAAAATAGGTATCTGTTCAACAGAGAGTATTTAAAGCTTATGGCAACAATCGTATTCAGTGGTAACCACTCAACTACAGAAATCATTTTGGAAATATCGAAGAGATCACATGTGTAGAGAAAATAAGCATGCTTAATTTCTTCCTTTAACATACTGCTATTTGTCTAATTTTTACATCTGAAAAAAAACTTAAAAATAGTCTCATTACCAAACTCATTTTACATGCATATAAGACTGAAATAATTCAGAAGTTGTAGAGGGTATCCAATCCACTACTCTCTGTTGGTTTAGAAAGGGCAGATATCTTATTTCTAATATGGCCCATAGAACAAAATACTCATCCACTAAGATTACAAATCAGAGCTCATGGTGCAAATTATATATATCATACAAGAAAACAAAAACAGAAGGGAAAGACACTGCTGTGAAAAGCCTTTAAACTGTTGAGAGTGTGGTCTTCTGCAGTACTGGCTCAAGCAATTGTAAAGTTAATATAAATTCAGTTACAAAGAAATTACTTTCTATTTATCTTCTTATTTATTCACTCAAGAAATATTTGTCACAATGAACATTTTGAGGTATACTTGATACTAAGGTATTCATCTGTGCTTTTAGTACAGCAGCACCAATTCAGGATGGAAATGATACTTTCAGGTAATAGTGCACCAAAAAGATAGCAAATACTTTTTAGTAACATGAAATTAGAAACAGCAATCAAACTAGGAAATACATCACAAAGTTAGTTTACACTGTCCAACATGAAAAATGTTAGGAATTTAATTTCACAGGAGAAGCAAAAAAGATTATAGTGAGAGAACTCAAAATATCACAGGATCTGCACAGTGGATGAGCTTTACAAACAATTGGGAACAATATTTCATTTGCCTTTTTGAGTGCCTCCAAGTCTAATGCGTTTCAAAAAATTAAATTTTATAAGCAAGTTCAAAAAAATCTAGGTTCAGCTTTAAAGATTAAATATGTGTAGACAGATTCTGATGATGTTCATGTCTTATTAGAAAAAAGGGATCAGCTGTGCCCTTTTAGGAATTGTCTTCTTTAAGGCAGTCTAACCCCTGGTTGCTTTAGTAACAATATGCTCTAAAAGTTATCCTTTAAGCAACAGATAGGACTAAGAGCATATCAGCTATATTTAAAGCCTGTAACCTCTTACAGCACTCCCTTTAGTTTTGTGACTTTGAAGTTTTCCTTTTAATTTTACTGGAATAAATGTATTTGCATTTTATGCCAGCGCAATACTTAAAATGTACTTGTGTTAATCTCACTGACCCAAACTATCTTTGCAGTAGACCATCTAAATCATTGCGGAGAGAAACTTGAAAGAAGTTTGAGAATGCCAGGGCCTGCAAAAGGCAGTTTGACAACCAGCATCACTGGCTACCAGAAAAATGAAACAAAACAAAACAAACATTTCTGTGCCCCTACACCAAAAGCCAGGCCCAGCTACATCTCTTGTGGCTCAACAATATAAGGTTTCTAGATAGACTATGCATTCTCTCATTCCAAAAGATGCTGCTTGCCTTCCACTTTCTTCTTACTAAAACAGATTTCTCCATGCTCTTTTAGACAACAGTATATGAGAGTAAGTGAAGAATACTGTCTTGGAATCTTGGTAAGAAAATACATTAAAGAAAAAAAGAGAAACAGTCACACTTCTATTTCATAACAGTTAAAAATAATTTTTCAAAAAGTCAAAGGGGATAACAAAACCATATGAATGTTTCTCTGCTTCTACTAACTACACCAACAAAAATACTGAAGAAACCTAAGCAGTGCTCTGCTCCAGAGACAGGCAAGCCATCACTTTTGAATAAATAGTGCTATGCATCAGGCAAAAGAAAGATACTTTAGGTCAGAAATATATATTTAAACCTATACTGAAGCAAGCAGGTTGCTAAGAAAAGAGATATTAATGAAAGTGAAGCTTACAGAAAGATTTTACAAAATATATGAGGAAAAAGGGTAAGAAGAGACATAACAGACAGTCTGACCTCATGACCTCTTGTAAAAATCATATAAATTAAGATATCCTAACAGTAATTCTATAAAAGTAAATTATAATGTATTTAAAAGACCTGTATAATATCATATCCGGATTAGGAAGTCTCTACTTCTTACTATCTAAAATAAAAGAAATCTATGTCTACTTCAGTATCACAGTTTCACAAAAGAAAAATAACAGAGAAATCAGGGTAAGTACATTAATTTTAATTCCACTCTCCTGATGAGGATAGTTCACAAACGTATCTCAACACAGATGGAGGGTTAGAATGCTGATGAATAATACATATATTTTCCAGCTTCAAGTAAATCATTTATCCCTGCAATTACAAGTCAGAGAAGCTATTTAGAGATTTTTTTAACATGATTCTTGACATGTGTTTTCCAGAAATACGAGCAGCTCATTGACCTTATTCTGCATTAAATGTTTGCTAATGAGATTAGTTTATTTTGCAATTTAGCTAATATTGAAGCAAATAATAATTGGATATTCTATAATATATAATTCTTCTCATTCACTAATTTTTACAGAGATTATATATGTATTTTTGATTTATTACTGCAATAATGCAGTGGGATAGATATATGAATGAAGCTGCATGATAAAATTGAAATTCTTTTTGCTTGTATTAGTATGTAGAGAAAATCTTTCATGCATCACGGGAAAAAAACAAAACAGCTTCCTTTCATTAAGGGGTATGAAAGATATCAAGGTGAGTCTGGCTGGCTAATATTAAGATTCAAAATGTTTCCCCTTGAGACTACAGAATATACTTGTTCTTAACATTACTCCTATAGAAATTGGTCTTATTCTACACATCTGTGTGGTGCACCTCTAAGCATAGTTGAGAAACAGACGGCTGTATGTGCTCTAAGATGAGATAAGTGATTTCTGGTTAGTAAATATTGATTCACAAGTCAGTCTATATTATATATTTAAAAGCACATTTTTATGGCACCAACTCACAGCTTCCTAGACAAGAAAAATTACTAAGCACTGCAAGTCCAAACTTTACCATTGTCACAGGAATGGTAAACTAAACAAACTAAAAAAGAGAAAATCATAAAAATTACAGAGTCACACTCTTATGAACCATTACCTATCTGTAGTAAGCTTGATTCATTACTATTATTTACTGGGGAAGAGTTCTCTTGAAACATTATTCCTGGGTTAAGAAGTCTGGAGGAGAAGTTTTTGAAATTATGTTAATCTCACTAACGTAAGAAATTCCACAAATGCGGATAAAGCAGCTTTCCTGAAATAGATACCACTGTTTTCACCCTTTAAAGCAGTTTCCCACTGCTAACACCCTGTACTCATATTCTTGGATAAACTCCAAAAGATGTTACATATCTTAAAAAAGTGCATGGCTCAGCAGTCTTTTTTTTTCCTCTCTGTTTACTTTGCATTTTACTTTATGCTGAAGAGTTACGAAGGACTGAAACTAATTTGTTTTCTGTCCTAAATTGATGTTTCATACTTTTAAGCAACCAGTAAATTATCTGCAGGAGGTTTTGTAGTTTTTCATATTAAAATATATTCCTTATACTGCCATATAAACACAGTGGGATACTGTCATTTCTTGTAAAGCAACTAATGATTTTGCTATATATGCAAGATTTGATTATGTAGGAGTAAATGTAATCAACTTTAAATTTCAGAATAGGATTTTTTTTGGCTCAAGCTAATCCTATGTTTTCAAAAAAAAGTGATGTGAGAATTGTTAATCATCACAACAGAGAGCTGCTGGCTAAACTGACAACCCTGTTTTCATATTAACATATTGAGAAAATGCACAATCATATTGAGTCTAGGAAATGTCTTTCAAACAGTGACTAGCCAATATAGCTACAGAATATACTTGTCTTTATGATCCTGGTTCCATTCTCATGCACCACAGGGTTTCCAGCTAATGCCACAGTGCAGTGTGACACACAATAGCTACTGAGTGCAGTCGCTTAGCAGTATGTTTTCTAAATTATCTAATAAAAAATTAAAAGCTAATACACATCTAAAAACAACTGTTTACACAAATCTAAATTGATAATATCAAAATAAAAGTAGGTTATATTAAGTTATATATAACGTAGGCTTTGTGAAACATGATCCCTTAATAACACTTGCAGAATTCTGATTTCCAGAACATAGGACTTAAAAATTAGTTTTCTTCTCAAAGCATGTGGGATAAGAGCAGGATTGTAATAATTGTATCAAAGTATCACTAATATGAAGTCTGTACTTAAAGCCAAGAATAACAACAAACATTTTTATTATATGTCAAAATGTATTTCAAACCATAATTTAAAATAAATTTAGATAGATATAGCTGCTGTACTTAACACACTGTAACCATACACCACTAAACTACAGGAAAGCATGCATACTTATCTGAAAAATGAAATTCATTGATATGATTCTGACATCAGTTTCAAACAGGCCTAAACTACGCCCATGTTCTTTCATAGTGACTATTACTATTTGATATATCTTCTGTAAAATGAATCACTACCAGATACATCTATTCTATATGCAATAGGAAAGACAAAAGCTACTGGTAAAAAAAAAAATCATCATCATAATGAAATTCAGCACATGGAAAAGCTTTTCTGAGATATCTGTGGTGAAGGGGAATTTCCATCTGGAAGCAGAAAAACTTGATGTGTCGTGAAAAAATTATTTTCAGCGATAATTAAAAAAAAGGTTATGAGAACTCCAGATTCAGGGCAGTCTTCTCTCAGTGAAAATAATCATTCTGCTCATCCAGACCACTATCATAGAAATCAGTAAGAATCACATGCTTATGTCTAGCAAAGTAATTTTACCCATAAATTCAGTTGATGCATCTCTCTTGACTACTTAGTAGATGAAGCACTTCAGACTCCCTTCTAAAATCTGGTATACTTAGGAAATAAAAAAAATATTTTACCTTTTCACATTTGCAATCATCAAATAATTCTAGGGTATTTCCTTAGAGTCCATCTAGAATGTTAAGTGTAAATCCAATGTACTCAATAATAAGAGTTCAACAGAGAAAACTTCGGATACATAGTAACTATACACTTACAGATATTAAAGTTATATGAAAAAAATCAACCCCCTTTTTTAAGCAAATACACAATAATTTTAAAGTATAAGTAAAATCATAAAGTGGAAAAGAATATAGTGCACATATGCACTATATGGTATGTCTCCAAGCCATCATCCAGAAAAAGCAAATTAAAGAAAAAAAAAATACGTAATAATTCTATGCTTTCAATACAGTTCTTATATAACATGAATTACATTAAAATTTAACATAATAATAGTATAATTTCAGTTTGAGAAACATTGCACTGTGTATCTGCGAAGATTCACTTTGATGAATACCCTATTAAGATAACAGCCCAGTCAGCTGCAGCATTGTTTAAAACCTTAAAGTTTTTTAGACAGCAATGAAGGAGCATTAATTTTGTTCCATTTCAAATGAAGTAACATAGAAACAACTGACAGGCATTAATGCAAACAATTCTTGTTATTCATTCTTTATATCTCTATTTGATTACAGTGACTAGATTGCACTTCTTTGTTCCATAAAATAATGTGAAAAAACATCTAGTGATATTTGCTTACCTATAACAAACTTTTTCCATTACTTGAGAGCTTAGCCTTAAATCTATGTGGAATAACACAATGACATTTACTAGGTAGGATTGCCCAGCTTTAACTAAGCCTTTGTTTTCACTGACTTAGTGTAACCAGGACTAAACCAAGTGCTTATTTAATTGGGAATCAGTCTGAAAAACAAGAAGTTACAGCAACCACTGGATTTGGGACTTAAATCCATGGGAAAAGTTCAGCTACCAAACTATTAGAACTTCCAGTGTGTTGCCTTATTCTTGGAGAAAAACTATTCAAAGATTTGCAAAATTTGCCTTTTAATATTATATACTTCTAAGAATTCATAGTTGATGTTACCTTTACACGAGAGAAGCTTTCAAAGAAAGGTATTAACTCCTTACATATTGAGTTGATAGGCAACTTGCACATTTATACAAAAGAATATTTAGAAGACAATACATGCAGTTATATGAATCTGATCTGTCAGATGACGTTTTTATTTCGTCCACTTCCCTCCTTGTTCTGAAAAAATGTACATCATTGGCATCAACAACACTTATATCACTGATGTAAATACCTCAAGAATATAAATTTCAGTCTAATACAGTAATCAGCACTTTAAACCATGAACTCATAAGCTATACTTGTAAAATTCCATAGGCACTGGAACTCTGAACCAACCAGAGGCACTCTTCCCAGCAATCTCTAAAATAACCAGGGCAGCAGAGGCTCAAAAGCATTCCCAACAGACAGTCTGCATGTACCAGTTACCTTCTAATTGTATTTCGAGAGTGATTTTTCCTCATTGTTCACATTGCCAAAAACGTAGCATCTATGGGAAATTCACTTCTGTCATTTGGTGGAAGGACCTTGGTTTGTGTCACCTATGAGACCACCCGCAATATCATGGAAGATTTTTCCATCTTTCCTGTGGAATCAGATTCAGTAGGAAGGCAGCAATAGATTTGGGGCAGACCTCTTAACCTCACTCACTATTTTAAATAGTTATGAGTATCTCCTATTGCCAAAAGAGAGAAGAAATCACACTAACAAGGTGCTTTCTTTTTTTCACGTTCTTTTCAAAACAAGTATTGACACTGCTGAATGCTCCATAATACTAATATTAATATGATATTAATATTGAAATATAATTAGTATTTTCAGGACTGATTGGGGATTAAGTAATTACATTCTTCAAAATTGATTTATCTATATTTTTAGGTGTTGTTGAGTTCTAGTTGAAATTACTTCAGAATCCATCTTTTTAATCAGTTTAATCGTGGGGTTTTTTTGTTTTTGATTTATTAAAAACTTATTTTAAAACCTCACTACACTTAAGTTTAGAATTAGTATCATCTCAGTAAACAGTAGTCAAAGAAAATCTAACCACTTATAGGTATCTAGATATTTATAAAGATGCTTAAGCAAGCATAAATAAAAATACTATTCTATACTCCAATCTTTCCCTACCTCAGCGTTTTCCTTCTTTCTGTATTAGAAAGTTCTGTTATTGCCATTTGATTGATTAGCTTGGTCATATTTTCTGCCCTTTCAGTCTGAAGCAGAATGTCAAGTAAAGAATATTACTTACTGCCAAAGGTTTACAGACAGTGTAATTAAAAGTTTGTCTCCTTGTTTTTATTTAGCTTTTCCTGGCATTTGACTAATTTGGCAGCATATGGTAGGTTTGTTTATTAACTTCTGCATAGTAATTAAAGCAGTGTTTTAACAGAGACACACAATAAATGTGTTCTATTTATATTTTAGGGAAAGACATTTCTTTAAAAATCTACACAAAATGAAAAGCATTTTCCAGTTTAACTCTGAAATTTGGTGCTATCTGGGTAGATCTACATTAACTGACTTTCTAGTAATGTATTGTAAATTGTATTAACAGGTATTTTAATTACTGTGCTATAAATGTGTCCTTCAGATATACAATATGTTACTCATCTTAGGACCTACTTGTGCCTAGAAAAAAATGTCCTCTGGCACAAAGGCTTCAATGGTTTAAATAGTCTATATTCATTGCTTTGTCAGCATCAGTCTTCAACATTTGCACTGGGAAACAGATTTATGGCCAGGTTTGGTAATTGAGAGTACCGTGTCGATAGTACATTTATTAGTAACATGCTGATAGTTAGCAGTCATTTCTTCTGGACAATTGAATTTGAGAATTACATAAGAATAAATGCGTACCACTACATGAAGCAATATAATTAACAGTCCAGATTAAATATCTTTTTTATTAATATACCACAAGCTACTTATGATTGAACTTGAACATTCCAGTATTTATTAAAGAATAATGATAGCTATTATCTTTTTAATCTTAAATACATTTTGTTCATTGCATAACCTAAAGGAGGGATGGATTTCTACGCCATAAAGCTACATAGGTCACTCTGAAAGTAATGCCTCCTTTTTATTTCCATGGAAACTACAACTGATACAAAGAGTACAGTGCACTATTTGATGGAGCTACTATTCTCAGCTACAAAACACTATTTTTCAAAGAAGTCAGCACCATCAGCTATGCATTTTCACCAGCAATGAACAAGAGCCTGCATGCCACACTCACCAAAGTCTACAACACTGAAGGTAACACACAGTTTCACAGATGCTACAATGGTGTCATTGCTAGGAAAATGTTGCCATCTCTCACTGGCCTGAACAGATAGACAGCAGAAGAAATCAAATCTGGACTATATAGTAGGGGCAATAGTAGAGTCCAGCCAAGACTGGCAACATCCTCTATGGTCTTCAAACTTGTATGGGACCAAGTGTTATTGCGTTGCAAGAGAAAGGTTATCTTCTTCACAATATTCTCCTGAGGAAACTGGCAGCCTGTGGCTTGGACAGGTACACCCTTTGCTGGGTAAGGAGCTGGCTGGAGGGCTGGGCCCAGAGAGTGGTGGTGAATGATCCAGCTAGCGACCGGTCACGAGTAGTGTTCCCCAGGGGTTGGTGTTGGGGCCTGTCCTCTTCAATATCTTTATTGATGACCTGGATGAGGGCATTGAGAGCACCCTCAGTAAGTTTGCAGACGACACCAAGCTGGCAGGAAGTGTCGATCTGCCTGGGGGTAGCAAGGCCCTGCAGAGAGATCTGGACAGGCTGGACCTCTGGGCTGAAGCCAATGGGATGAGATTCAACAAGACCAAGTGCCGGGTCCTGCACTTCGTCCGCAACAACCCCAGGCAACGGTACAGGCTTGGGGCAGAGTGGCTGGAAAGTTGCATGGAGGAAATGGACCTGGGGGTATTAGTCGATGCTCGGCTGAGCATGAGCCAGCAGTGTGCCCAGGTGGCCAAGAAGGCCAATGGCATCCCGGCTTGTATCAGAAATAGTGTTGCCAGTAGGAGTAGGGAAGTCATTCTTCCTCTGTACTCAGCCCTAGTGAGGCCCTACCTCGAGTACTGTGTCCAGTTTTGGGCCCCTCACTGCAAGAAAGACATTGAGGCCCTGGAGCGTGTTCAGAGGAGGGCGACGAAGCTGGTGAGGGGTCTGGAGCACAGGCCTTATGAGGAGCGGCTGAGGGAGCTGGGATTGTTCAGTCTGGAGAAGAGGAGGCTCAGGGGAGACCTTATCACTCTCTGTAACTACCTGAAGGGAGGTTGCAGTGAGCTGGGGGTCAGCCTCTTCTCTCTTGTAACTAGTGACAGGACAAGGGGGAATGGCCTCAAGTTGCACCAGGGGAAATTTAGGCTGGACATTAGGAAATACTACTTTTCTGAAAGAGTGGTCAGGCGCTGGAATGGGCTGCCCATGGAGGTGGTTGAGTCACCGTCCCTGGAGGTGTTCAAGAAACGTTTAGATATAGCGTTGGGAGACATAGTTTAGTGGGGTTGTTGGTGGTAGGTGGATGGTTGGACTGGATGATCTTGTAGGTCTTTTCCAACCTAGCTAATTCTATGATTCTATGATTCTTCTCTGGCCTGACTCTAGAAGTTTGAGCCTACAGCTTAGTCACAATGTAGTGGTTAGAATTGATGGTTTTTCAGTGATTTTCCATGAACTCTAGAAGGATCACTCGTTCTACACCAAAACTCAGTGTACAATCAATTTAACTGCTAAGGGCCGCATCTTGAATTCTTTTCTTGATGGAGAATTCATGCCATCGCTCCTTGGACTGCTGTTTTGAGTCTGACTCATAAAGGGTGTTACCATGTCTCATCACTGGTAACGATGCAATCCCAGAAACTGTCACCTTCAGCCCCCTATTGGTTCAATAGGTCCTGAGAGACTTGCACATGGTGTTGTTTCTGTTTCTATGTAAGCATTTGTGGGACCTGCCTGGGTTGTGATATTCCAGCACTGCCACCATTGTTTTCACTGCACTGAAGCCGGTATTCAGCTCTGTACACACTTCCCATGCCAAAGCGCATGGATGAACTGATCAAGATGCTCTTCAGTAGGCAGTCTGATCTAGTACTTGACCTAGCAAACTTGCCTGTGGCAGAAGGGTTGGAACTTGATGATTGTTGAGGTCCCGTCCAACACAAGTCATTCTATGATTCTATGCACCTGGCCTGGAGCAACCCCAGGTATTTATACAGACTGAAGGAAGAACTCCTTGACAACAGCCCTGCAGAGAAGGACTTGGGGGTCCTGGTGGATGAGAAGCTGGACATGTGCCAGCAGTGTGCGCTGGCAGCCCGGAAGGCCAACTATATGCTGGGCCGCATTAAAAGAGGAGTGGCCAGCAGGGAGAGGGAGGTGATTGTACCCCACTACTCGGCTCTTGTGAGGCCCCATCTGCAGTATTGCGTTGAGGCCTGGGACTCCCAGTACAAAAAAGACGCAGAGCTCTTGAAACAAGTCCAGAGGAGGGCCACCAAGATGATCAGAGGGCTGGAGCACCTCTCCTGTGAAGAAAGATTGGGGGAATTGGCCTTGTTTAGCTTGGAGAAGAGAAGGCTCCGGGGAGAACTCATTGTGGCCTTCCAATACTTGAAGGGAGCGTATAAACAGGAGGGGGAATGATTGTTTACAAGGGTGGATAGCAACTGGACAGGGGGGAATGGTTTTAAACTGAGACAGAGGAAATTTAGGTTAGAAATTAAGAGGAAGTCTTTCCACTCAGAGTGTGGTGATGCACCGGAACAGGTTGCCCAAGGAGGCTGTGGATGCCTCATCTCTGGAGGCATTCAAGGCAAGGCTGGATATGGCTCTGGGCAGCCTGGTCTAGTGGTTGGCAACCCTGCACACAGCAGGGGAGTTGAAACTAGATGATCTTTGAGGTCCTTTTCAACCCAGGCCATTCTATGATTCTACGATTCATTTAGTGGTGTGAAAGTTGTGCATATCCATCATCTGGAACATGGCTCATCTTCCCTATTGCTATCACCACTTGTGAAACACAACATACACCACCTCACTGTGCTCACACCCACTGTTTGGTCTCCAGAAAAAGTCAGCAAGCATCAAAAAATGTCAATGGGTGCCATTGTTTCTGCATGGAGGAATTCAACGACACACCTTTACTTCACATGCACTTTCATGTCTGATGCCGCTCTGTCAGATTACCCCTCTGCTGCCATCTGTCACATGGCAGCAACATGTAATGGAATACTGGCAGGAAGGTTCAACCTCTGCTGCCATAACAACATCTGCCTTTGATGTTATGGCCAGCATAACAACATAGGAAGCATTACTTTCAGAGCACAAAATTTACACTCTCTACAAAAAGATACTGTCTTCTGTATTACTATTCCTTTTTTTCCCCTCTATGATTTAGTATTCAGTGAAAAGACAACCAATTTGATCCACAAATCTGGGGAAAGAAGGAAGGTGTTCAGGATTTGATGTGTATAGTGACCTTAACATGGCAAAAAATCTCAAAACAAAAACAAAATCAAGAAATTATTAATATCTAGGGTATTTATAATGAGAGGCAATGCCGGTAAGATTAGAATCTTGAGTAAAATTAGTTTGATATCAGCAAAATGAATTATAAAAAGTTTTACAAAAGGTAAATTACTTTCAACAAAGGAAGAATGGATTTCTTCATTAACTATAATAGCAACAAGAGAAAAATCATACATCATAGAATCCTTAGGGTTGGAAGGAACCTTTGAAGGTGATTTAAGTCCAACTCCCCAAAATAGGCTTATTTGATAGTATCTGAATACTCTTCATACACAAAAACACTAGTGACACTTTTCGTGCACTGAAACAGCAATTTACTATTACTCAATCAGTATTTTTACTGTTTTCACCTCTCTTATCAGTCCATCTTAGCAAAACAATTAAAATCTATTAAAACTAGATTCACTAGCTCAGATTCCAAGAACAATTCATGTTAGTCATCTTTTAGATTTTACTACATGACAACAAGAATTCTTGTATTAGAGGAATGAATGACAGGCAAAACTACTTTATATGAGACTCTTGCATCAACTTAATAGAAATTGAGACTCTTGCATCAACTTAATAGAAATTACACAAAAGTATAATGCAATACACAAACTTTATGCTTCTGTATGCTTCTAATCCAGAATAAAACATAGCCTTCAATATGCAAGTCTCAACTGCCTCGAGGTCTGTGGAAAAATTTCAGGCCATTCATATCAACTTTTTGACTCTAACGCACTGCTTATTGCGTTTGTTTTACCAGGGGCTACCAGAGTCTCCAGTCACACTTACATCATACCATTAATCCCTTAGACTTCACGTAATAATGAAAATTAGAATAGTTGTAGATCCTCATAATACTGAATGACATAGAGAAGATTTGCTGTGTTGCTCCACTGAGTCCCATAAGTTATTTATTTGTAATTGCTGCAGTAGAACCTCAAATTGTAAGTACTCTTCACATTAAGACACTTCTTAGGGTGTCTTTAAGTATTTATCACTGCAGGCATTAAATAATAATTGCTAGAACAATATTTACATACAGTAGTTGTTCATCAGTAACTGTACTCTTTAGCAGTAGAAACAGTTGTTTCCCTGAGGTGGGAGCCAACACACATCCATGACTGAATAGATGTGCCAGCTCTTCTTGCTTTTAAATACTGGTTTTAATAGGAAAAGCAGACTTGTACAACCTCAGAAAGTTCCCCATGTAGGTAAAAAAACAAAACAAAACAAAACAACTGACTTAAACCATTATCAAGTCCACTTGCTTACAAACTTACATTCAGGAGTTAGTCTAAATGACTTACTAGGTTACAAACCAGGTTGTTGACGAGATGTCTGAGGCCATATTATCAGGCAGGGCCACCCAGAGAAGGTTGTTCAAGCCCAAATCCGGATAGCTTTTGAATATATCAAAGTAGGGAAATTCTACTACCTCTCTGGGCAACCTCTATAGAGATTTCCTTTTTTTCTTGACTTGTGAAATGCATGTAATCCACAGTAAAAATTGTCCTGGCCTCAGAAACCATGTCAAATCAGGTGTTGTCACGGATTACAAAACAAAGGCTAGTACAGGACCAAGTTACTTTTGATTTTAACCACAGATAAAATCATCCATCAGAAGATTCAAAATACCACAGAAAGAAAGACAGACTTAACACTAAATTACGCAGTTTGCCTACTTAATTATCCAGTTTAAGTTATTATAAATGCTCAGCACTTCTGACAGTAGGGTTTTGGACTTCTAGTCATAATGACATATGGAACCTTGTGACATTTTTCATATTTAAGTTTTATTCACAGAACTAACCTGATATTCCTTCTACTGTCTGGCACCACAGATTTCCCGCTTTGGTCTTGGGCTACTACTAATACATTTTTGTGGTAGTAGATCAATGGATGAAATTTGCAGTACAAAAACTATACAGGTGGAACTTACACTATAGTTTGTAGACTTAATAAATCATCGAAAATCCACAGTTTAACTTACTCCTTTTAAGGAAGTGTATTTTTGTTCCCAGGAGCCAGTACAAAGTACAATAAATGTATTTTAACATGTTTAATGTTTTTAACATTTTTACATCATCATAAAAATTTGCTGCTTACTGATCACATTTTTCAAAAGTGATTATTTTTATTTGGCATATTATGCCTTCTTATTCTTCAGCTAAAAACTAAAATAAAGGGCCCGTTAAGAGTCAGTTTGGTTTTGTTTCCCCAAAAGCTCTCTTTCCTTGATTATTAAAATGTGAAATTCCATAGTTCTTTTTATTTTACTTGAAGAAGGTCTGAGAAAAAATAGTTACAAATTAATTATGCATAATATGAGACAAGGTGCTTCTTCAGTAGATGACAATATTCTTAAGTTACGAGTCACAACAATGGATGTTACCTAAACAAATCGCTTTGTGATCTCAATCATGCGAGATGTGCAAGATAAAGAATCAGACTAAATCTTTCCTCCTTCATTCATAGGTCATTTCAGTGTATACCTTATTCAATATGCACCTGTCCCTCTGCACATAAGCATGATATAAACATGTGACAAAGGCTGATACTCTAATGTGAACAAAAATATAAAGAACTCAAACTGACGTTACTTTACCACTGAATACCAGAAGGTTGAGCTTATGTCATATGCAATGCCACAACAATTATCAGCTTAGGATATGGAACAGACATGTGCAAATTTCAAGTACCAACTTCTGTTATTCAGTACAGTTCTGGACTAGTAAGCAGAGATACTAGTCAAATTTACCAAAGTTTAACAAAAAACAGTCAAAGTATCCAGCAGTGTTTAAGCAAATATAGAGCAATTTTTTAATACAGTCTGTATGTTACTAAAGGTGTCCACGTGAAAAAATCACAAAACACTACTTCACTTTAACTGAAAGTATTGCTTTAGTGATTTATCAGCTGGCATTGAATCATGTTTAGAAGACAATATCACTAATGAAAAATAATAGTTTATATATATACACACACACACACCAGGAGCGAAAATAAGCTGCGTATCAAAAAAGAAGATTCAACGTCTTTCTCTAACAAGACAACCAAAAAGTAAAACAGTGGTTACAGGCTAAACTATTAACAATGTTGTGAATACTTCTGCACCTTCTTTCCAGTTCAATCAGTTTAAAGACACCAGACTTCACCTTATCTGCAATTTCAGAGTTCATTTAGCAAAATATTCATGAAATTGTGGCAAATCATTTTCTACCTAAATGAAAAAAAGCACGACTCACTGTCACATTGCTTTTTTGTCCACAGGTCAGGGAATCTCCTCCTTACAGACTCTTTTCTAATATGACTTAAATGCATTCAAAAACCTTAGCTGCTGCTTCTTTACTTTTTTTTTTTTTTTCAGCTAAGAAGGCTCACATACATATAGACATGTGCCATAATGCTCTTCAGCAAATTAAGTGCTGGCCATTTACTATATATTTGCTAAATACATACACAATTAGACACAAATTGTAGCAATTTATTCCCTAAAGTCAAGCAGTACATGAAAAAACATGCTACTCTGGTCTTCTTTCAGATGCTAAGAAACACAACCCTTTCATCCTTCTCCATTTTACATGTATGCAACTGTTTAAGGAAAGAAGTTTTAACATAAAGATTTAAGTATATACGTTAAAAGAAGTCTAATGTTTAATTTGCATTATTAGGTACATGCATTATAGTGTGAAATTTATATATGCACTAAGCATCATACATTCAACTGCAAAATGGAGACAAGGGTATCTAGGTATGAGTGCACTACAGTTATATTTCAAAAGTTTTACTGGGTACCTACTGGGGATATTATCATCATTGTGGGGATCTCTCAACCACATTTATGTGAAGTTACTTTAATAGCATAGAATAATGTAACAGCCCAAAGAGCTAAAATAATTGTCATTGTTTCTGTGGTTTTATGAATATGGTTTTTCATCTACATATGCACAATGAGAGCAAAACAATAATAAAGTTATGCATCTACAGTCTGCAGTACTGTACAAAAATAATTTTGAAGTGAACTGATAATCAACACACCAAGTAGGCAACTGAATTCCATAAAAGCCCAAACAACACATTATTTTTCCTAAACACAAAAATACACTGGAAAAAAGTAGTGTATGTTTGAAATTCCATCTTGAAATGGGAACTAGTAAAACTTTAAAATGCTGTATAAATAAAAAAAGAGTCTGCTCAGAGTATTTCTGAATGAATAGGTATCGCTTCCCGAACTGGTAAACTGAAAAACTTGCCTATTGATTAATTGAGCAATCTGTTCTGCCAAGGTACTTACCTTTGACATACACCACAGTTCACAGCACAATAGTAAGTAATCTTTACATATCTATGACTCCTCTCTATTTAATATTCAGACAGAAGTAATTTTTTTAGTGAAAATGGATGATTATGTGCTATGGAGTACCTGTCCGACCCTCTAAGGATATAGTTTTCTGAACTATTGAATGCAGAATTTCACTCACATAATCACACTTTCCTCAACACAGACCACAATTCTGTCCCTCTACCTTTAATTAAGAAAACACATTAGATAAAGCAATAGTTATCGGGATCTTTAGAGTTTCAGAATAACAATATGTTTGGCCCAGAAATATACCCTAAGGAATATGCACTGCATATTCAGTATTCTGTCATATCCAAAGTAGGAATAGGAGGATTTTCACTTTGGAGCTTCTGGACTTGCTTCATAGTCTGAGAGCTAAAAAGTGGTTGTCAAACTATTCCTTGCATGATGGACACTCTGTGTCTTTGTTCTCTGTTTTATCATTATATTGAAACTTGTTTCCTTAGGTATATATTCTTGATTAGTTTTCACCTGCTTTCAATTTAAGTAGACAAGTGTCAGTTACATTTGTCAATGCAGAGGTGTGTACGTATAGTTATAACAGCATATTTTGTTCACGAATAACTATGAAAATCCATCTGACACACAGCTAGCTGTGTATGAGATTTCTTTACTTTTTTTTATTGTGTCCAGAACACAGGCTGAGGGAGTTGGGGTTATTTAGCTTAGAGAGGACACAAAGGGGAATGGTTTTCAACTAAAAGATGGTAGATTTAGATTAGATCTAAGGAAGAAATTTCTCTGAGAGTGATGAGTCACGGGAGAAGTTGTGGATGTCCCAGCTCTTGAACTGTTGAAGGCCTGGTTGGATGGGGACCTAGGCAGCCTGATCTAGTGGATGGCAACACTGCCCATGGAAGGGGGACTGTAACTAGATGGTCTTGAAGGTCTCTTTCAACCCAAACCATTCTACTGCTCTATGAAGCGCTATTATACAAGTAATTCTGTAAAAATAAAAAAAAAAACATTACAACTTAACTTTGATTTTAGTATCCTCTCCAAAATGTTATTTCTTTTCTTGGAAAAAAAACCACATCAACTATTGATTAGACTGTTACTACTGCTACTTTCTGTACTTGACATATTATTCCTACTATTAACTTGCAGAATTGACAGGAAGGTTAGGTTCCAAAAAAGGAATACAGTAAGTATTTAATTCCTTACTGGTTACAACAGTCATTAATCAGTGGTAATTTATATTAATATAAATACATCGATCCTTCTCTGAGGGCCCTCTCTTGTGAGTAATTTCATCCTCCAGCAGACATTAGGAGATATATTAAAAACTGCCATTTCAACAAATGGAGAATGGCTTGACAGTAAAAGAAATACCCAATTAATAACCAAATGGGAAATTATTTAATTTTTATATCGCACTACCTATTTTTATTGCAATATTCAAAGAAAATGCACCTGGATTCCCTCTTAAATTCCAGTGAAGAAAACACAGCAGCATTCATATTTCATTGAAGTGATATCGGATTACACACATTTTTTTGTATGTGTTATTTTAGAACAGCTTTCTTCTGCTGCCTTGCCACCTATGGAATTCACGGAAGATATATTTTTAAGGAAAAAAGTATATAATGAATGTAATGCTAATATTTTCACTGTGTTAAAGTAAGTTTTGGGGCTCAGATTTAAGCATTCAGTGACATACAACTATTTCTCCAAAGGAGTAGCTACAGTGAAGAACTGCAACCACATTCGGTCCAAGGCGTTCCCAGAATGATAAAAGAACTACTTATAAACCAACGGACAAGGAAAATTTCCTCAGCATTCTTCTCACTTCTGAGTATTTCTTAAAATGATCTGATAAGAAAAGAAGACAAAAATCAGATATAAACCACTCTGATTAATTTAGACTGGTATTTCCCAAAGTGTTGTCTATCACATTACATTTTAATTATTAATTTAAGTGACCTACACAAATACAGAAAGATCAAGATCCAGAAATAAAAAAGTTTAAAATAAGAAATAAAGCCTCTGATTAATAAGGGAAAGTTGACAGACTTTAAAGGCACTGGCTTTTATTGTATGCAGGTTTAAGAAGGTAAGGCAAGAGCCATATGGTGTTAAATGAAG
Organism: Numida meleagris; assembly: GCF_002078875.1. Lineage (NCBI taxonomy): Eukaryota > Metazoa > Chordata > Aves > Galliformes > Numididae > Numida > Numida meleagris. Next base: position 46,427,970 of record NC_034412.1, read on the forward strand.
ACAGTGCATTTCAGAACTACTTGGTCGATTTGCCTGTCACGTACCAAACCCAATTCTACAGTGGAAATACTTGTCTTTTCTATAAGTCTCCATTTTAATTTTTGTAGAGGGGGTTGTCTGTTATAATGAGTGCGATAGTCGGGGGTCAGAAATAGCAAGAAAGGAAAATCTGATGAAAAATCATCTACAAGTAAAACAAACGGACGTGTGTCAAAAAAAGCAGAAAAATAAACTGTGTTTCACATATGCTTTCCATATGATGCGTAAGAGTTAGAAACTTCATTAAAATTCCTGGAAGATCTTCCAATGTTCTGTTTTTCTGTACATTCCATATTGCCAGTCTTAATTTAAATGTACAATCAGTATCTAAGATAACAGTAAAACGGTAATTCAAATCCATAACTAGAATACCTTTACATCATAGGTGCAGATTCCTTACAGTTGTTTTTTTTTTTGCAGCACACTGTAAATTACAAATCCATTTTGAATAGTCGATGGGAGTCACTGTTATTTGGGTAGTGTTACAATGCCCAATTGTCATTTGGCCAAGTGAACTGGAAAATTAGATACTGAGAAAAATCTACATTTATAACTTCGATATCAGCAGTCAGCTTAGGTCAGGAGGAAAGAAAACAAGATTTTGGCCACTGGAAATCTACAGGTTGGAGGGAATGTGAAATGAAGGTCTGTCTCACAGATATCACAGAGACCCAGACTGAACAGAAGAAATTATTTCTGCAGAGCACTTAAGATTATAAGAGTGTTTGACAGAATAAGAAAGTAGAAAAAAACATACCAGAAAAGAAGGTCCTGACCTAACACCATCAGGGAAGAACATAAAATAAAGGAATCGCACCAGCATCTGAGACCACCATGAGAATGATGTGAAGACTCTCCTACAGACATGCAGAAGATCTGTTAAACTCTCACTTAACCACCATTTTGCCTTTTTGTAAAACTCAAATTTGTATTGAAGTCTCATTTGATGTGACATGATATCTCATTTTGTATGTCTTTTGTGCTGCTAAGGCAAGCCAGAAAGAATCTGAGCCTTCTCCTGTGAGAACAATCTCAAAGGTAAGTCACTTGGAAGTGTTTCCCTGCCAGTGAGGGCTGACTCACCAGCAAGTGATGGCAGTCCTTGCATGGTGATTCTCTTGCCACCTTACTTAGTGAAAAATTTGAATGGAATTTGCCACACTGCATTAAAGAATTACCACCAACAGGAGTAATTCCACATGCTAGCAGAAGGCTGCCAGTGTAAACTCTGTACTGAAGACTATGACAGCACCTCATAAAAATAGAGAGCAGAAACAAAAAACTTTCAGACATTTTAAACATCAAAAAATTGGAACAGAAGGAATAATGACAAACTACTTAACCCCCATCTTAAACAAACTCCTGAAACTTAGATGCTGAAAGCTGTGAAAGTCTGCATCACTTTGTTGCTTGGCTTGTCATCTGGATAAGGAATATCTTCTGACATATTTGGTTTCGCAGAAGAACTTCAGAACACTTAATTTGGGCTTTTTTTTTTTATATTGGTGATAAAATCTTTCTCATTGATATGAACAAAATGAGAAAGGGAGGAACAATTTACCATCTGAGAAAATGGGGCATAATGTGAAAAGTAAAACCTTTGTTTAAAGGTAGCTTTTCTCTCCTTATGGATTGTGACATTAATAATGAAAACATTATTGTAAATCAGGCTAGTGAAAAACTCAGAATGCACCATGTTAAAAGATTTTAAACAGAATTCAGTGAAAGACTTATACACAGGTACATATAAACACACACACACACACAAATATGGTATTAAGGAAGACTTCAAAAGCCTACTGGTAATGGAAACAGATGCAATTCTCATGTAAATGGAAGGGTGTTATATTTATGGGGGATGAGTATGCAATACTCCCTTAGCAATTTTGTCCCTGACTAAATCAATCAGGAAAGCAACAGAATTAGGGTGATTAGCAGATAGGAAATGGTGACTACATTGCCAACACACAGTGAGAAAAACAAGACAGAGGAATATTTCTAGTAATTGAATATTTTTAGTAAAGTCTCAAAGGAACTAATAATTAATTATGAACAGTAAGGGACCAAAACTTTGTTAGGTGCAATTTTTTAGAAGAAGTAACCTTTGCATCCCCGTTTGTTAGATTTTTTCCTGCATTATTCATAAATTAATATATTTCTATTAATAGTATAACAGAAGGTATTTGAGTCATTCATTATATTCACCTAATTTGTATTGGAGTTTGAACATCTCTCATAGCAGTATTTCAATGTGTGTTGCATCTATGTCACAATTTATAAACTATAGAACTGCCGTGACTTCCTTATAGCCAACACGAAGTCTGTCAACTACAGGTTTCTCTGTCTCTCCTCAACTTTGTGACTTAATTTTTTAAATTCCTTCTTCTTTGCTTCAGGTTTTCTCAGCACTTTTTATCTCTATTCTTGTATTTTCTAGGTATTTCTAGTCTTTTTTTTTTTTGTAAGATGCATATCCTTCCTTTATTTTTCTCCCTTGACAGTAACAATTTCTTTCCTTATATTCTTTACATTCCATTATTCAGTTTCAATTTTATGTGCCTAAGTAAAAAATATACCTTCTAATGGAAGTAAGTTTCCAATGGAATCTGTTAGAAAGCTGTGCTGATACCTGCATGTTGTTTGACGCATTTAATATTTCACTCTATGTAAGGAAAGGAATGAGTAGCTGAGATGACAAAAGCTGGGCAATGACAAGAAAGTATGAACTTTGAATGCATTTGCAGACATGATAGAAACACAGAAACAGTTTATAAAATACAATATTAGTAAAGGTAAACCCACATACAGGCTCTCACTGGATAGACTAAACAAATAGTGCTTCCAATAACTGAGGAAAGAACCATGAGAGAAATAAACAAAATGACAAATATGACATGACTTACGTAATAATAAAAGAGGACAGCACAAAAAAAAAAAAGAGACTCCATCTGACACAAGAAAATAGTTTCTTTGGAACAGCTGTTCATATGACTGGTACCCTGTCTTGGTCCTGGTAACACGCTTTTTCAGTGATGTCAAATCTTTGCCTGGACTATCTCTTGAAACTAATAAGCCTGACATCCCAATGGAAACTGCAAGTTACTTAGCATGCTGCAGCTTCAAAATCCCGTTCTGGAAATCACTCCCTACCATGAGCCGAAAGCCAAAGAAAACACAACAAAGAAATAGTTTGTTATAAGCTTGAAATAAAGTATTCAGTAAGTGACTGTATTTTTGGACACTATTTAAGATAAAGAATATGGGACTAAGCTAAATCAAACAGGAGCTTACATTCATTACATGGTGGTTCTTGAACTATCTTCTCTTTACACACTTTGAAATGTTCTTAATTCTTGAAATGCTCAGTTTCTCAGATACTTACCATAAAAGTTAATAAATACTTCAAAAAGAAGAAAACAATTTTATAATTCAATAATACAATAATCCTTTCAAGACTTTGCCTAGAATACCATGCTTGCTGCTGATCATGCATAGCAAAACTAAGTAATTTGATCAGTAATTAGAATGGCCACAGTATACACTTTTTGTGAGAGGCATCAAACAGACATTGCACGTATTCTCACCTTTAGAGAACACTATCTCTTAAAACAGTTATAACAACCAAACAAAAATATTGAGGCTCAATACTATGAAATCCTGTATGACAATTATCTTATCCATGTAAGGAATTAATGAATATCAAAGATGCAAAGCTACCATTTTGTTTTGTCCAATTCTAACATCCAGTTCTATGTTTTGAAATGGAGCGGCAATAAAAATCAAACTCCTATCAAAACCCCTACTGGGGGTTGGACTCGATCTCTAGAGGTCCCTTCCAACCCATACAATTTCATGAAAACAAAGGAAGTAAAGGAAGCATCATCAGTTCAGCTTTTAACACTCAAACACCAGATTACAAGAGATTTTCCTGGACTTTTCTGCATAAAAGTCTCCAGGAAGCTTTCCGCACATCAAAATTATTTCCACATCCTTATCCAAAGTGAAAGCCGGAGTAACAAATTATTAATTGAAGGACCTAATACTGCAATGTAAAGAAGACAGGAAGAGACATTTTCTCAGAAACTCTAACAGAAATATGATACAAATTTCTAAAAAGATATTCTAGTCTGTCAATAAAGCTTTACCAAAAACAAGTCCTGCTGTTCTACCCACTTATACTAAGACTGAAATTGGTCCACAGTGATTAATTTGAACTAAGTAGAGAATGTACGGTATACGGTTCAGTTATTGACCCACAGCACTTTCAGGTTCCTCTGAGAACACTAGGTCTAGTGGTTCCAGTGCTGATGCGTGAAATGTTCTAACAAACCAGAAATCAATGCAGAGTGCACAGTAAACAGACACAGTCAATGAGCTATTCATTACCATTTGCAAACCTTCAGTGTAATTGGAGTGTGGTCAATTTATAAACAGTAATCAACTGTGGCTGTATTTAATCTCTTATATAAAACAAGACCAGGGATCCTCATGTTTTATGTAGTCATAAGAACATGAAACAGGATAGGTAAGTAATTAAAATACCTGAATGCAATCCTCCATCAGAAATCGTATCACATTTGTCTGTTTGATCTCTAATAGACGCTGTCTACAGAACAACTCAGTACTGTAGCCAGCACATAGTTTTTTGCCTGCAATACTTTTATTAGCTGGTTTTTTTTAATCAGTAATTAAAACCAAAATCCCAGATGCATTTTTAAATCAATTGTTGCCTTCAGGATAGCAATTTCTGCTACCAAAAGAGGGCATGCAGAGGATGCACATACTAGAAATAATGAATGTTTATTTTTGCTTACTTACTGATAGAAACCTTTTTTTTTTTTTAAATCACAAACCTAATTAGAGCCAGTAAAGGACAAAGTTAGCCTTTTCATTTTAAATTGAAAGCAAAAAAAACCAAACCCCATAATCAAATAAACATCACACTAAATGTTTGGAAAGCTTCCAAAAATAATTAGCGTATGAAAGATGACTAGCTTCAATAGAGAAGAGTCAAACATAATTTATTTCAAAACTCTGAATATAAAGAACGAGGAAGAGCAAAAAGACTGTGCAGTACCAGAAAGTTTAAAATAAATTTATTTTCTATGCCATTCACCTATTTCTTCCTTCCCAAAGATGGATTCAACACTTGTCCCTCCTTTTCGTTCAGTTTGGTTCAATTTAATGTGCTGGGTGTCTAGAACAGCTAAGTTTTCAGTTATGGAGTCCTGCACATTCATTTTTATTTTTTAAAATCCCTTCAGTGAACCCTTTGAATTCAGCATGGTCAGCAAATGTAGAAGATTTCACTGCCTTATACAGCACAGTTCACCAATGGGAATGTTTTTATAGTTTTTGTAGTGTATACTCTGAGCCAATAGAAATCACATGGTGTTACCACATTGCAGAGTCTAAGATATCTAAGATATTATACTTCATTTTACTGAAGAGTTAATTGCAGCCTTGTGGCTTCATGGCTCAACGCACAGCAGAATGAACTTCTCTCTGCCTAAAGCCTTAGACAAGTGAACTTGATAATGTGTGTGTGGGACAGTGGCAGCTACCATCAACATAAGCTCAAGGGAAAAAGAGAAACAGAGGGTACTAAATGAAGTTAAGAAACAGAAGGCTGAGCAACTTAGATGCACAAAGTCCAAACCATTAAGATCATACCTAAATAAAAAACATACCTTAAGTCCAACTATTTCTGAATAGTCAAATTTGAGTATTTCTGAATTACTTGAACACTTTTCAGCAGTGTACCCTTATCGCTAAGAAGGTTAACAGTAGGTTAACAGCTGCATTAGGCAAGGTAGCGCCAGGAGTTCAAGAAAGGTGATTCTTCTCTTCTAGTCAGGCCACACCAGGAGTGCTGGATCCAGTTCTAGGCTCCTCAGTACAGAGCAAGCTATAAAAAAGTTCAGCATATGTTCACCAGGATGATGAAGGTGCTGGACTACCCCTTCTCTGAGAAGATGAGAGAGATGGGACTGTTCAGCCTGAAGAGGAAGAGGCTCAGGGGGATCTCAACAATATCCAAAAATATCTGAAGGGAGGGTGCAAAGAGGACAGAGTCAGGCTCTGCTCAGTGGTGCTCAGTGCTAGGACAAGAAGCAACAGGCACAAACTGGAGCAAGGAGGTTCCGTCTTGTCAACGGTTTACGGGCATTTGGCCCGGTTCCATGACGAGTGGGACAGGGGACCCACAGGCCCACACCCCGGGAAAGGGAAAAAGAGTAGGGAGATGGGCCTGAGAGCAAAAACAGCAGCAACAATCTGAGGAGAAACAAACTAATTTACTAGATAAGATATTGGAATGCAAAACAACACACTATAATACAATATAATTACAATTTAAGCTGATAAATCCAATACAACGAGAGAGAATGTCCAAAAATCAAGGTAGGCCTTACTCTACTACCGACGATAAGACAGCTGGGGAGCGAGATGCTGCCAGGACGAGAGACAGGCAGAAAGAGAGCAAGGTCTTGTGATCTGTGAGTTTTTACTCTTCCCCTCTGGCCGGAAAACAGTAACAAGGTCGGAAAGTCCCCTGGGGAATGTAGTAGTCCTTCTCTTCTGAGAACCAGGTACATACACTACATGATGTTATGATGTGGAAAACCAATAACCAAAAATCATAAAACCATGACACCTCTGAACACCAGGCAGCACTTCCATGCATTACAAGTGATGGAGCATGGGCTGCCCAGAGAGGCTGTAGAGTCTCCTTGGAGATCTTCAGGAGTCACCTGGACATGGGCCTGGGCAAGCAGATTGAGGTGTTCCTGCTTGAGCAGAGCACTGGACCAGAAGGACTCAGAGGTCCCTTTCAACTTCAGTCATTTCATTTCTGCTTTCAACCTCTCTCTCCCAAATATTGCTCTGAAAGAAAAATGTTTCTAAGCCACATAATTGCAGGGGTTGAAAGGGACCTCAAGAGATCATCAAGTCCAATCCTCCTGCTAAAGCAGGTTCCCTACAATAGGTCAAACAGGTAGGAGTCTTGATGAGTCTTGAATATTCTCCATAGAAGATCCATATCTCCACAACCCCTCTGGGCAACCTGTTCACGTGCTCTGTCATCCTTACCATAAAGAAGTTCTTCCGCGTGTCCGTATGGAACTTTGCATGTTCACGTTTTAGGCCATTATTCCTTGTTCTATTGCTACACACTACCAAGAAGAGCCTGGCCTCATCCTTTCACCTCCCAGCTCCCTTTAGATATTTATAAACATGAATCAGATCCCCCTCAGTCATCTTTTCCCCAGGCTGAACAGACCCAGTTTACTCAGCCTTTCTTCATACAGGAGATGCTCCTGGCCCTTTATTATCTTTGTGGCCCTCCGCTGGACTCCTTCTAGGAGATCCCTGTCTTTTATGAACTGGGGAGCCCAGAACTGGACACAGTACTCTAAATGTGGCTTCAGCAGGGCAGAGCAAAGGGGGAGGATAGCCTCCCTCCACGCTCCTTTTAATGCACCCCAGGTGCATGTCTGAATCTGAAGGGATGAGTTGAACACATGTCAGACTTTGTTCAGACACTATGTTCATGAAAAAACATAACCTACCAAAACTAAACTAATCAAAAAAGAAACATATGATGCGAGACAAGAGAGTTACCTAACCCACAGGATATTAACAACAACTCAAAAGCAAGAAGTGTAGATAGTTTAACTACAGGATTTTTATATACTAGGAGTGAATAATCAACACTGTCTTTCAAAATCTTGTACTTAGATTTCTTCAGCCAGCTAAAGTTCACATTGCTTCAGACTAAATATATGCTGTATTGTTGCTATGTTGATGAAGATTGTCAACCATGTTATAAAGCCAGACAACTAATTTGCTCATTGACTATTAGATCTGGAAACTCTGTTACTTCCACTGCTATATATAATCTAGGATTATCTCTTACATTCATTCTCATTCTAACTTATTTGCTTACTACTCTTGGTAATTGTTACCAGTTTAATTATTTTAAAAATAAATGAATTGGCTGTACTTCCACGTTATATAGATTTCAAATTAACATATTTCATTTTTAAAAAAATGTTATATACTTATTTATACGGTTTTATTAATGCAGGGAACAATTTAATCAATTTTAAGTAGGAAAGAGTAAGAGCACTAAATAGTGGAACTTTTTCTCTTGAAACAGTTTAGGATTCAACTTAACATGGATATTGATGAATGAGTCAAAGAGAAAATATCTAATCCTTTTCCCTTGTGACTCTACCCATACAAATTGCTGTTTTCTTGAAAGAAACTGGAAAGCTTGAAATATAATTTCATTTTTGCTAGTGCGTTCAGCAAAAACTCAAAGGAGGAACATATACATTTATTAGAGTGACTTGGGAAAAAACACGGCAGAGACTCCATAAAAAAATTTCCCTTTTGAGGTCTTATAAAACAAAGTGAATAAAATATGGAATTATCTGGAAGCTATATACTGCTAAATAAATAATACTTGGCTCTTGTTTCATATTTTGTTTCATATTTTGCCTTACTTAGTGTGTCATGTATTTGTTCTCTATTTTAATGCTAGACTCATCTATTTGAATTCTAGATAATTCTAAAAACAAAGCAGGAAAACCGTACCAAGCAAGTAATTTTAGAAAATGCGAAGAAAATATTTATTAACAAATATTTCAACATTCCCTATAAAGATTAGCATCTGTGAGGATGGATTTACACACTCTGGTAGAATGTGATTTTTACGTAGTTTATTGCAATGAGTTTAATTTGAGGTTTAAATGATAGCTGTCTTTGAGTTCAGTTGAAATAGAGTATTGTGTCCAGATATGGAGTCCTCAGTAGAGATGCGGACCTGCTGGAGCACACCCAGAAGAGGGCCACAAAAATGACCTAGAGGATAGAACACCTTCTACGAGGACAGGCTGAGAGAGCTGGAGCTGTGCAGCCTGGAGAAGAGGCGGCTCCAGGAAGACCTGAGAGCAGTCTTTAGTACTTAAAGGGAGGCTATAGGAAAGAAGGGGACAGACTCTTCAGGAGTCTGTGATTGGACAGGGGAAATGGTTTCACACTAGAAGACGGAAGATTTAAACTGCATATAAGGAAGTAGTTTCTAACAGTAAGGGTGGGAAAGCACACATTGCCCAGAGAGAGGGTGGTTGCCCTGTCCTTGGAGACTTTCAAGGTCAGGCTAGACCAGGCTCTGAGTACCTAATGGAGCTCTAAGTGCCCCTGATCATTGCAGAGGAGTTGGACCACATGGCATTTAAAGGTCCCTTCTAACTCAAAGTTCTATGAAAAATGGAGCACAAGAACAGGCAATAAGATAAAGAACACAAGAGCTGCTAAAGTCTTTGACAAAGCTCAGACTCTCTGATACAGTAACACAAATATGAATATGCTCAAAAAAGACTTTTGGTGCTAAAAATAATTTAAATAGAATATGGATATGTTTTACTTAATATTGCTGGGTCATCTAATTCCACTCATATTTGAGTGGTCTACATGAGAAGCAAAGTAGACAAGATAAAATAATTTTTTCATTCTAAAAAAAGAATGTTCATCTTGAAAGGTGCCATGTTACTACTTTCAAATGAAAAGGCTAGAGAAAAGACTGGCATGCACACTCAAGGAACTGTTATTATCCTGACTACCCAGACACAACTCCTGCTGAGAATATTAAGTGGTTGATGTATAAGAATTTACCTTTTGCTGGCTGTATTAGTGAGGATTACACTAAAACTTTGTTTTTATGTTGGTTTTTTTTCCCCAAGAAAGTTTAATTTTATTCTAATGTTTTTGTGGAATACATATCAAAATTATTTAATCAGTGCTAAAAAAATATGAATATCAAATATAGATCCCTATTTGAAAACATCAACTTACAGGACGAGACATTTAAATATGTTAGTGTTTCTTGTTAAGAAAACAAGTTTAGAAACAGACCATCTGAACACATCTCCAGTGTTAATCCTACCACCATTAGAAATCTACTGAACACCATGGAAAAATAAAACCAAAACAGTGCTACATGGATGAAGTTTCTGACAGAGCTAGGAATAGCATAAAATTACAGTTTAAAAGTTTTGGAATCAAAGTTAACAGTAGCTTATGACACTCCACGTCACTCTAAGGGAAACCAGGTTAATCACTCAAGACAAGGGAGGTTTTCCATTAACTTTCTTCACAGAATATTGCCTTATCACACAGTAAATACTGTGTTATCATTGCTTGTGACAGATCAAAGGCTTTGTATTAAGGGAACAACTCAAGCTTCAACAATTTCAAACTTGTTTTGGCCTTGATAAAGATTTTAGTTTGTTTACCTGTTGCAGCAATTATTTACAACCATTCTGCGTTGAATGAATGATCTATGATGATAGAAAAAAATGCAGCACAGAAGAGTACAGGCACAAGATGGCTCCATACCAGAGGCCCCAAGACTACAAGCAGCTCTTCAATGATCACTTACTCGCGAGGAGTACTACTTCGGGAGCCAGGTTAAGGTCAACAAAAAAAACCCAAAAAGCAAATATCCAGCTTGGATAAAGCATATAACACATGATGAATCTGCAAATAACCAGCAAGAACAGATGTGTATGGAAAGAATAAGTATGGAATTGGTGTTAGAAAGCATATCAAAAAGACCCCAAGCATACCCAAGAGTGAAAAGGGAGAAGACATGAACTTTATCAACAACAATCACAATAGAAGATATAGGATGCCTTCCCTCTCCACCTTCACAGGCCACTGACCTTGGGATTTAGAGGAGTGTCGAAAGGCCAAGCACAACAAAGAGCAAGGAGCAGATGCTAGAAACTTATTAGCTTTAACTATTATTCAGTATTATCAGGAATAAGCTCTAAAAAAAAAAAAAAGAGTAATTCGTACTGTGTTAACATCACTGTAACTAGATTAATAATACACTGATTAGACTGCTAAGATTGTAATTAGGCAAAATGTCTTAGATATAAAGGTTCAATTATTTGACCCACGTAAACTGCAAATTGTACTGCAACAGCAGCCAGGAGGTAATCTAGGTGCCAAAAGAAGAAAGGTAACTTTTGCAAGAGAAAACTGTTCAAGCTCAAATGGGAATCAAAGCTGTTTTCTGCTTTATTAATGAGAAATAATCCGGTGAAAATGGAACATAACTTCTGACTAAGGCTTACGCTGTATATACAAACACAAGCCTAGAAGATCTCAAAGAACATCTAACTCATACCAAACAGGAGAAATACCTACAAACATTTCAAGACCAAGCTGTAGTTTAAAATAATTCATAGGTCCCAGTTAGGATAGGGTTCCATTTACCCACTGTACATCGCACAGGCAGATACAACTGCACTTAACACAAATTCAGAAAAGAATGTGGTTACAGCTGGGGTTAAACAACAGACAACTTGAAAAGTGAGGCAATACTTTTCCAGAAACACTGCGTTCTCTCTTCAGTTTCACAGCTTAAAGGATTAAGTAGGCTTCCCTTGCTTAGAATTCAAATATTGCATTTTATTTGCATTTTATTTTCCATATTATGTATTGTTTCATCTAGGCAAATTATCACCTTAACTCAGTCCAGAAATAATTAAACCAGTATTACAGGAAATTTGTTATGTTTCTGTGTCATATTCAAAGTTTAAAAACATGATACTAGCACACACAACAAAGTGAGCTAGCAATACATATGGACGTGCATACACATTCAAGACACCTATGCTCACCTCTTAGAAATTAAGGGGTAAAATAAAACTATTTTCAGTTAACGGAGCTACATCAAGTCTACTTAATCCTTTTCACTGAATGGTATTAAAAATGGCAAACAACTTCATATCACTGATTTTAAGTTGCAGAGATACGTACACTAATTCTCAAATCTCCTTCTATACCACAGCACTGTATGAATTTAGAATTTTATTGCTTCTCCAGTTAAATTGCAACCACTTTTCACTTTCACATCCATATGCAGATTTGTACGTATACATGAGCTAGTATCAACATTAAGAAATTTGCTTTCCCATAACAACTCACAGTAAAAGCAAGAAACTAAGAATTCTATATAAATAATACATTTCTCTGAAACAGAAACAGTTTGACAGACTAGATAACCTGCAACTATGTTATTTGCTGAGCAAATACCAAAAAGACATCAGGATACAAGATGTTCTTGAAGGTATTTATTTATTAATAAATATATGACAATTTCAAAAAACAGACAGTAATACTTTATCCTATACCTAAGCAGCTTGCAAACCACTGGCTTTATTCTGAGATGTATTGTGGCCTGCAGCTGCTTATTTGTGCATGTCTGCAGGCTACAGCAGGCATTGTAGCCTATTATATACTACCTTGAAAAGTAATCTATATGCAACTTTTGTCTTCAGTGAGAGTAATTGGAATTTCTGGCTAACATTGAAGATAGGGTGGCTTTTGAGAAAAACAGCATATACAGCCTTACATTCCAGGCAGAAGGTACAATGCAGGAGATACAGATGGTGAGGAGAGAAACTGGGGCAGGGGATTGAGCAGCATGTACCCTTTGAATAAACCCTAAGTGTATACATACTTCGGAAATAAATACGCTCTGATAAGCGTGAAGGGGAAAAACCAAACAAGTTTCTCTCAGACACCTCAATCTCTCTTATTTAGAAAAAAAAATGTTAAGCAGAAATTACAGAACTTATAGAAGTTCAGCCAAAACTAAATCCAGGCATCTGACACAAAGACAGCTAACTCATCCTCAGTGAAGGAAAGCTTAATTCTATGCACTAATGATGAAGGGATGCCTTTGAACTCCTAAAAGCCTCAACTTAAACCAAGAAATGGTACTCTTTTTTCCCCCCACAATATGACTTACTGTCTTACGTCTTATCTTCTCCCCTACTTCTAGTAACTTTACAATGTTTGTAGCTACCATAGTTACATTACATTTCTAATTAGAAAATTACTAATTAAGTGCTAAATTCCTAAAAGAGCTATCAGTGCAGTCACTGGTGGCAGAGATCCTCTCTGGTTCTTAGGAATCTATGAGCTAGGCCATATACATAACTCAGCTATAATCAACTCAGTTATGTGAGTAACACTGAGACAAGACTCTCTGAAATGAACATTTCAGTGAAGGAAAAAGCCTTAAAATAAATCAAAAGTAAACCTACATTTTCCCAACCCCAATTTAGAATAAACACTAAGTTGTTAAGTTAAAGGTGAATTACAATGATCGAATATTTTACAGCTCATTGACACAGCAAGATTTACTGCTACATTCAGTCTTTAAGAAAATAAGATTAGTAGAATGATGAATGATATTTTGATCACAGAGATAAATATGCTGAGAAACTGGTATTATACATAGTAAAAAATATTATTGGAATACTTTCACTTCTAGTAATTTCTTTTTAAAAAAGTAGCCTTAAATTCTGGGAAAATTACTTCTAAGTGAAGAAGTGATACAGTTTGAATAGGCAAGTAATTCTTCATAATTATGTAATCAGTAGATGAGATCTTCATGGTTGGCTCTACTTAGGTACAGTTAAGATCAAAAATACCAGTCTAGTTAATGCATGCAAGCTAGTATACTTAGTTTTCTTCGGTAGTTGAGCAAAACTGCCTACTGCTTTTACTGATGATCAAATCAATATTTCATTTATGTTTATTTTTATAATTATATTTAGTTTACCATAGACATTTCTGAAAAACAGTCAATTATGTATAAAATTTACAGCAATTGGAATAAGGGTAATTTGATGTTCTTATCTTCCCACATAAATCACTAGATTGACTGCTCTTGCAAAGGCTATTCACTTAACAGTGTAGTATCATTAATCTAGTTGATGCTGGATTGTGTTTATCAATAGATAATACCATTCCAGACTAGACAGTTTTGTCTATCTCCAGACTTGTTGATGCCAATTCCTCTTCCTGAAAACTGACTGACAAATTTTGTGGAGACCATAAGCGCCACACATCACATCCCACTAACAGACTCAGTGGACAACAGCATCCAGGTTGACAGCTTACAAGTCATCAGTAGAATATAAAAGGAAAAATATACTCAAGGAAGCAGGGATGAAGCATGATACTTCTGGTTTGCACTTAAAGTTGTCAAAGAAAACACACACTTCCTATAGGAATGACATAATGAGCGGTAACAGATCATTTCAATCTGATGACATTCTATTATACACATATATCTTCAAGTTTATGTGTTATATGGAGTCACCATTCTACATTTCAAGACTGTTTACAACTGCTTACAACTTTGCTGGCTTTCAGTTTTCCTAAAAGAAATTATAAAACACTTGTATTATTCACAAAATTTAGTTCATACATGGTAAAATAATATTGCTCTCTAATGTCCAGAAACAAAAAAAAATAATCTGAGAAGGCCTAGTGCTATGGTGCATCTGTTGCATTGATACAGTTTACAAATGTTCCATATTTGCATAGCTGTAATTTGTTTAGCATCTTTACACATCTACATTCTTCAATGATTTTGTCTACACAGTCCAACTGTGGATGAAATACACATTCTTTCTAGATGAAAAAGATAAGCATGTCAATTCCCACATGTACAGTGGATGAACTAGCTTTTTCTGACACTTCTTGTGACTTTTAAAATACCATTAAAACCTCAAATTCTGTATGTTCTGGTACTTAAGCAGCGTATCACTGAATGGATAAGGCAAGGCAAAAAATCCCAGAGCAGTGGTATGACAAAGTTTTACCGGAATCATAGGATTTGAAGGATCAATCTCTGACAGGTTTGTCAGAGTACAAACAACAAAGAGCAGAAATAGATGGACTGAACCGGCACTGAGGAAGAAGAGTGGAATCTATAGAGATGCATTTAAAATATTTTTGGATTGTGAATTGTTTATGTTTTTTGACTATTCACAACTACAATCAAAACAGTGCTTTGTATAAGTAGTTCTATAAAAATAGAAGTAACTCTGAAAAGTAATGTTCTAAGTCTCTAGAGAGCTTCCAAATTTAATGAATACTTGCTAATTTTCACTGCAATGCCTATAACATTCGCATGTAATTTGGAAATAATATTACCATTGTAAAATTAATTAATAGAATCTGAGTCATTCATTTAATAGAGGCATCTTTAAATGGTCTATTTGAAAATTACTTTTTTTTATTAAAGATTTCTTAAAGTGTGTCTTACAGAAAGCCTGAAACCTTGCATTGCCTGAGGATCTAAAAGATGTTTTGAAAACTGAAGTGAATATCAACATTTATTTCTGTCCCTCACTCTTACTTCACATCTCCATAGTTTCACCTGGGATGATCTCAAATTGTTATGGGTGGCAGCTCTCACAGAGTTTCTATGACATATATGTCACCTTTACCCCATCATCCTCAATCTTCACTGAGTAGAGAATTTCCTATAATAAAAGATGCATCCTAGCAGATAAACACCAAAAGAAGCTGAAAATACAGTTGCTAAAACATCTCCAGCTTTAGTACTTTCTGATTTTGGAGTGCTTGACTTGAGGGTTTGATGTTCTTTTAACACTTCTAATGGATGTAATAACCTGTTTATGCTGCATTTCACAAAGACTAATACCCAAACATCTCTCTGATACTAATTATCCGCCAGAGTTTTGTAATGCTTTGCATTATGTTATACAGCAAATGACAAATAGGGCATTAGAGATGCCTTACATGATTAATGTAAGACATGTCTTGTTATGCCCCACTGTATCTAGTCAAGAAACCATTAACACAAAAGTGAATGTAAGCACGCAGGTTACATTCGCATATTATACATACGCATTTGCTGAGTTATTTAAAATGACACGAGACAAGTCAGACCACTTGTAATAGTTTTTGGGTTTTTTTTTTTACATATTTCAATCATCAAAACATTATTTTTACTGAAAGAAAAATTTTATTGATCACAAATTAGCCTTATTGCACAACATCTGAAATAAGCTTCATCTTCTGAAGTGTGAATTCAATCAATAATTTGATAAAAGACCTACAGCTTGTTGACTACTTACAGGAATGAGGCATTTAATGTTCCCAAATCATGGATTTTAAAAGTCACACAGATCTTTGTGCTATTTGCCTAATACAGTAGCATGAAATTTTATCCTCTTAGCTGCATTGTTAAAACCTGTGGTTTGGTCGCTCCCCTGTAGCTTACTTCATGCAATCCGTATCTGGATTGAAGTAGAATTACTACAAACGTCATAGTCACACATCAAGAATATGATTCTTTTCACTGTATCATCCACACTTTACAGTAACTAGCATTAATCTACACTTACAGTGCAATTCAGCTGTCAAGGAATTTGCATATCTCCCTAAATATTGTAAAATTTAAGCACCATTAGAATGGTTTCATCTCGTCTGACTTTCCTCTATAGCACTATGAATGCTTTAGCGTCAGATAGAGCAGATCACATAACTACTCTAGGCAAGTAAGAAAAAATACCGAGCTGGAATAAAGCACATATTAAGCACCACTCAGGGATTCCTTCATGCTATGACCCTCTGATATTTTACAGGGCATTATAAAAGTTGCATCAATAAAGGAAGAAAAATTAAGACATCCTAGTAGTTCTCTAATGATTAAAAACACAACAAAAGCCCAACACAATATCCTACAATATCCTTACCAAAACATACATACAGCATGTGAATTCTTGGTTTTGATTATACATGGGTTTTTCTTTGTTCATTTTGTGGTTTTTGTTTTTAATTTTGTATTTCAAGGAGAACAAACACTCTATTCTATCCGCTTGTGGTAGATCATTGTGTATCAAAGCATTCTACTGGCATTTTACAGATACTATTTTATATACCTTTGTTAAAACAAATTTGAGAAAATTCATTAGCATACTTATGCTTAAAGGGATACATGGACAGTCACATATATGGGAATATAAAAACCAGCAAACATATTTTTAATGCAATGCTTAAAAGGGAACATTTCATTTCTAAGCTAAGACAGAACATATAGTTCAATATTTTTAATTCAATACATGATCTCAGTTCAAAATTTAACCTACAGATTAGGTTCATGCTTAATATAAGCTGAAGTCTAGCGATCCCTTTCTGATGTACACTGCTGCATGGGTATAGGAAGAAATAATATTTAAGAATTCTCACTCTAAAGAATGTATAGGACATTCTAAGAATTCTGTTTCCAGGACAGTTTATGACAAGAACAGCAAGATTAAACCTGAGCTGCCTGGATTATCCCAAGACTTTTCAACAAATTTCTTGTTTCCAGGAGAATGCAGAAATACCATTGCACACTGTTTCAAGATGCACAATTCATAATTGTCGGTCATACTCAATTTTGAAAGAGTCCTCAGGTGCAAGTATTGAACTTTTAGAACTATGACTTATTATCTGCTTGTGACATCAGAACAATTAATAGTAGTTCAAGCCCTGTGCCAAATGGACAAATATGGCATCGATTAGAATAAGATAGAAATAGCTTTTAATCCTTTCAATGCATTAGCTACCAGAAAAATGAATGTTCAGTTCACGTTATGACTCCTATCAATAGAGGTCCATGACTGGAAAATAATTAGCAACAAAGTCTACAGTCATCTATCTTATCATG
Source organism: Numida meleagris (assembly GCF_002078875.1). Taxonomy (NCBI): domain Eukaryota; kingdom Metazoa; phylum Chordata; class Aves; order Galliformes; family Numididae; genus Numida; species Numida meleagris. Next base: position 46,445,566 of record NC_034412.1, read on the forward strand.
GGCACAGTTTGTACTTGGGAAGATTTAGTATCTTTTTTTTTTTATTATTACTCCCTGCCTTCAGGGCACAGCACATACAGTACCCTTCATACTTGGGATTTTGAGTTTTGAGAAACTGCAATGCAAGAGGAAGGCAAATGTAGTCAACAGAAGCTTCACTATGAACAAGTATAACCGTATACAGTGTTAGGCAATGTAAAAAAAAAAGCAAAATCCATAAAGTTCAAAATAATTAATTGACTTTAGAGAATGGTTCTGCATTTTATCTCCCTTTTCTCCACTCATTTATAGAATAGAACATTCTTTTAAGATGATGTGTTTATTAGTGTTTACTGCAGAGAAAGTAATGTTCATGAAGTATTCCAGCCCTTACATGATAACTGCCATGCTTACCCTATTAGGGATTAACTATTTTGTATTCAGACCAGTCTTTATATAATGTACAATAAATATGAAATGTTGCCATGGAATAAGCAGTAAGAGAAAGCAAAATCTGAATACAGAATGCTTTTTCCTGAAGTGACAATTGCAATTTTAGATATAAATCAATTTTTATACTATTTTAAAATGAACCAAAAGAACAAAAAAAAAACAAGAATGTATTTAAAAACTGTCCTATGTGCACAAGGGAGCTGAAATCAGATTGTATTTGTAATTATTTCTAAGTTTAATTCTAGTAATTTATCAGTCCAGCTATGTTACTTTAATGAAACTGTACAGAGGATAGTAATATTTCTGAAAGCAACTTCAATAGTGGAGCAATACATTTTAACTATCGTAATAAGCATCAGTAAGTCTTGGCAAAAACTTTTCTGGATTAAGTAACTACACTAACAAAGCTTTCTGCCGTGTTACTCTGCATAATATTGCCTAAGTAAAGAAAGAACATCTTTGTGCAAAATATATAATCATGGCTGTCATTTAGTAGCTCCAGTAATTTCAAGAAAGCATCTAATGTACCACTTAATGGCAATAATTAATAATTACTGATTCCCTTAACAATGATCATTAAGAAGAGCAGCGCGAGTCTTACTAAAAACATCGACGTTATTGTATGAAATAAACTTATAATAAATAAACCAACTTATAGAGGGAGTTGTTGATTGCAAAGCATAATGGAAGATCTTTACAAATTTAGTAATGGATACAGCTCTCTTCCATAGCTGTCATAGTCTCCAGAGATAAACAGTCTGGAAATATCAAATTCTTAAGAGGAAATAAAAAAAACAAGTTTTCTTACCTTGGCTTATCAATTGTTAAGTTGCTCGTTAATTGCTTCCTCTTCTGCATTTTGTTGTCAGAGGTGGTCTTTCCATATGCTCATTTTAAAGCTTGAAGCATTACTGTCAAAACAGTATTTGTCGAAAAAAAAATTACGAATGGAGAAAAGACTGCCCTTGAATAAGTTAAGCATTTTAGTTTTCCAGATGCCTAAGCATAGTTCAAGGAACCGAACCACCCTTTATCTAAAAGAAAGATAAGATACTGAGTATCTTCTAAAGCTCACAACTCTATCCTAAGGTCTACCTACTCAATTTATTTCAGAGTCACAGTTCCTGAGACTCTTCATCCTGTGCAGGAGTTCCTGCGGGACTGACTTATTAGGGCTATGACTGCATTGGTATTACAGTTCCATCCAATTGCTAATGAGCTGAGTGAGTTCTGTAAGTGTCTAAGTTTAAAACTTACGTGAGATTAAAAAACAGGTACTTACCCAAAAGTAACAAATAATTTAGTTCTATTTTTGGAAAACATTAAATATCTATCTATTCCTCCTTGTTTGACTATGCAATTTTCTCCTGAAGAAAAATAAAAGATTTGGCATTTCTTCTCAGAAGGACTTCTAATACTTTTGACTTCAAAGAACTGCCTGTGTATTTCCCTCACAATGAGACTTAGGATAGGGTCTTATGTCAAAACATTACTTCTAGAATATATGAATTAAATATATACCATTAACAAATGACGAGAAGATTAAATACATATGAAGTTACAGAGCAAAATTAAGCTTGTAGTTGACCATGTTCCAGTGAATGAAATAATACCAAATATAAATCTACATTTTCTTTTCATTATTATTAAAAATTTCCTCGCTTTTCTCTTAAGAATGATTGCACTAAGACCTTACACAGAAGTAGTTACATTGGCAAGGAGCTTTACATTAAGTGAGTGCTACAAGTCACTTATGATTTCTTTAGTTAAGCCCTCCTTAATAGGACAGCACACAAGCCATGATTCTCAAAATCAGTCAGTGAACTCTGAATAAACTTCCTTGAGTCATTATCTTCTAAGCTGAGTGCAAGAACATTATCAGCTAATATTAAGAACAAATTATGTTTAAAAGATACAGAATAATACAAATTCATTCAGTATAAAATGACTTTAATCACTTCAACAGAAAGATAATTTCATCCTTGTCTCGTATCATTGTCATCCATGCCTCTTTAGACTTCTCTTACAGATACATTATTTCAATTTTATTTTATGCTTTTTAAAATATTTGTGTTACTAAATTCTGTATATATTGTTTCATATGCACTGCTTTTAGATTAACTTACATTCCTTCAGTAGTTCTAATGTTTATCACATTTTTCAAATATTATGAGAACCATTTTAAGTCTTTATGCCATCACTTAATACTGTGTAGCGGATCATAAAGATCTTCTTATTTAAATCTTTAGTCTTCATTTGCTTCTGACTGTGAACTATTTTGACTTATACAATGCAACCTAATGGAATTAAAAATGAAACAGTTCCATCTCAGTAGAAAAAATATTTTAATACTTCATAATAAGATAAGTAACTGAAAAGACGCAATGCACTAACACTTTGACAAAACGTTTTTACTTGTGAGAAAATAAAACTGAGATGAGAATAATTTAAAAATTTTCTTCTGGAAATCTACTCTAATAAAACAGTTATATCTCTTGCTTTTATGATGTATTCCATATACATAAAAACCTTGCAGTGACGTACAGAAATATACAGCACATGGTCTAATTCATAGGAGAAAAGGACAGGTATTCAAAGATAGCTGAGGGAGGTCAGGGATGGAGGGGGGTTATGGAACAGTAATATGCAATACATTTATGTATGTGTAAGTTAGGAATAAAAAGGTATCAGTTTTTAACCATCAGCATGGACTTCAGAAAGCTGGTACTTCTCCATAGCACTTAAGTATATACTTAAAGTCAAACTCACGTTTATGTAGTTTACTTAAAGAAGGTAAAGGAAAGTTGAAAGCAATTTTCGAGAAGTTAAAACTGATAGCCAATTGAAATTCTATTATAAAATTGACTGCATTCTGTTAAATTCGTGTTTCATGATCATCGTGGAAATTGATTGATACCCCATGAATCTGTATCACTTGTGCCACCGTCATAGGGATTCTCAGGTGTTTCAGGGTGCCTAACATGACACCAGATTTCTAAATACAGAATTCTGAGATCACCTCATTTCTTTGTTTCATGGATATCTGTAAAAAAAAAAAAAATCAACTATGCCTGCAGAATCATGCCTTCCTGATGGGATAAGTTAACAGTACATATCTCACCAGTTGACAACAGATTTTTACAGCTGTAGCTATAAACCACTGAAGCACAAGTAAGCACAACTCACAGCAAGGCTACTTCAGTGGAGGCAAGCTTCTCTACCCTGAGGCCAGGTTGAGCCATGATAGGAATTAAAGGCAGGAGGCCCACAATGATATAGTGAAACTGTGCCACGCATGTCCCTCTGTGGATACGCGATCAGCTTATCTTCAGTCTTTGCTCACTGTCAGGTGATGCCTGCCCATACCTGTGATGCAGCTTGCCAGAATCAGGATGGCTTATGAAAGCCAGAAAGATGCTATGTGCTTTCTATGAATAGCCCCTGGGGGCTTATCCACTGCAGAGAGCAACATGCTAGCTGGTAGCAAAAAGGGAAAAGATAGCAGCAAGACACGTCAGCGACCACATCCACAATGCACACGCTCTATAACCAGGAGTACCCCCTTAGCCTCTACTTGTAATGAATTTTAAACTTCTTCCAACTCTCAAAGCCACCTTTTCCCAACAGGAATTTCTCTCACATTTATAAAATCTTCTTGTAGACATTTGATACTGGTACTTGAAGCATGCCACTGAAGCAGAATTGTATGAATCAGCTTTCAGAAATAAATTTATAAACTGATAAGTTGTTTATCCACTCAAGAAACTTTACCATGATACACAGTTCAGATCCTGTGAGAGCATTCAAATAAAGTGCTATCCTCACAGACATATGAAAATAAGCTTTCATTCCTGCAACTGTGACAGCATTATAGCTAAACAATGGTATTTGTTCTAAGGCTAAACCCTTAGGGATACAGCACTATAAAAATTAGCTTTCATTACAAATACTTCCCTCCATGGCATCAGTGTGCCTATTCTCAAAAGCAGGGTGCAAATTAAAATTAACATAACCTCAAGATACTCTGTCTCTTACACAGACACAAATACATACATAGAGAAAACATCTATATATTACAATAAATTTGAAGATTAAAATAAATTTAGGGTGGACTGGTGACTTTTCAGTGCCTCATAATAGCAACACTGCATTATTTTTCACATTATTTACAGCTAGTTTTGATTATTTCTTCAGGAGTTACAATTATTTCAGGTGCCGCCCTTCTCTCAAAAGAGCTTTCTAAAAGGAAATCCACTGAGAGTATCAGTAATTTCTTTTCATCACCGCTTTTCAATATTTATGAAATTACAGAAGGTAAGTGTTACTGCAGGGAACATGCCTATAATATGAAGGCCAGGAAGGTATCTTCAGAAGATGACTATATATAAGGCATTTTTTTGAGCACAGAATAGCAGAGCTATAAGTAATTCTTGAACAGAGAGATAGCTACAAATCAAAACAGTGTTAGAAATACAAAATTGAGGACATAGGGAAAAGAGTACAAAATAGCAATAGTACTATCAGATCCAAGTTTTAGATCTTTATAATAAATACGAGTACTAAAAGATTAAGAAAATATGTATATATATATATATATCACTTTTTAAAGAACCTTAACTGGAAAACTTGTTTTAAATAGTTTAGGGAAACAAATTTACTCAACAGCTGCTTAGACAGTTGTGGTAAAATAGTTCATAACATTTGGATGAGTGTATTGAAATTGCTCTGGAGATGGACAGTAGGTATAGATCACTTATTTCAAGTTATCTTGACAACCGTGTATCTTTCTTGTGAGGAAGAATGCTGCTCTAGTAAATTTTCTTCTCTGTTTTTCAATAAAATATTTTCTGCCATCAATCAAATATTATTCAATGGTATCAGTATAGGTTTGTGAATCTTTTGTGACAATTATTATCTGCTTTTCTTCCTTGAAGGGGAAAAGGCAATTTTTGAGTTGGTGGAATAAATGGAACAATTTAAAAATGAGTATGACTTCTAGAGTTTCCAGATTACAAGTGACTGATGCAAGTAGTAAAGATTGCAAGAGAAAATAACAGCAAAAAGCTCATGAAATTGGCACATATATAACTCAAAAGGCAGCGTGCTCACAAAATATGATCCAAGTAAGTTCATCCATGATGTTTCTATGCCCCTGTGCAATGTTCAAAATGGATATGAATGCAAAGTAATGCCATACTGGTTTTCTTTCTGTATGCTATTTCCTCACCAACTGACAGAAACAGTTTTGGACAGAGAAAGCTTTTAATCTGTAATCCTCTCACATGCAGCAAATTATAATTCATCAAAACAAAGCAATTCAGGATGTAGTTCATCCCTGTTTTTGGACTTTCACACAGAACAGATTTTTTAATGGTTCTGCTCAGATAAAACAAAATCCTACCCTTGCCAAGGCTTTTCAATCTTAGAATGTGATCTGAAAAAAAAAACAATTTTAACATACGAATTTTGAGTCTTTCATGAAAATCCAAGTGCATTTGGAGGAAGACTTTAAGACATGGTTTTAAGGAGGTACAGTAATTTATCTTTGAAATAAACCAGTTAAGAGGAGAGCAATGCCAACTTTTTTACGTCCTCTAGCAGAAGTAATTGCTATAAATGAAGCTACAATAATGGAAAGAGAATACATTGAGTCCCACTGCAATGACCCAGAAAGAAAGTAGCATAGTGCTTTTGAGCTATCAAGGTAATAAAATACAAGAATTTTTTTTTTGAATAAGAATTAAACTACGTAAAGAAGAAAGAATAAAATTTATAATCCTCTGAACATCAAACCATGACGTTAGATGTAGCATAGAGCCCTACCATTTATGAAACAGCAGAAAAAGATATTCAAAATGTGTCTTAGTTTATATATAAAACTATCTACTGTTGATATTCTAAAGCATTTCTAAATATCCATAGTATTAGTTCATGTCATCATGATCTTGTTTGTGCAATGTTCTCCAATGTTTAGGATAACTATAATTGCCCAAAGTGCTTGATTCTCATTCACCTAATCAGGTATTAATCATAGTGGCACTTTAATTTATGATAACAAATCTCTAAATCTGTAAAGAACAGACGAAAATCACACGAACAGAGAATAAATGAGAAATGCTGGCACAACAATCCAGGCAGGCAAACATTCACTACAATCACACTGAACGTTAATGAATATCAAGTTCAGCATCCCGGTTCTCTGATTTCCTAAACATTAAGCAAACAGCGCAATAGCACAACTGAGATTCTTGCTCCATTTCCTATATAACCCGAAGAGTTCTTTAGTCAAGTAAAATCAAGTAATTTGGAACTAAAGTCAGAAGTTTTTAGGTTTTTAAGTATCTGTCCTGGTCATTTTTTTTTTTTTTATTTAACATCACTGTGTCAGCAGAGTTACTCTGTGGGGGACTAAGTCTCATTTTTAAATAGGGAGCCATCGTTAACATAAGCAATGTAAACTAATTTGAATGAAACTACATTAATAAGTTTATTCCTTCAAGGTTTAAGTCATTTCACACTGCACAAATTCATTAATACTACTGATCAAAACTAACCTACTCAATATTTGAGTGATTACAAAAAAAAAAAAGAATGACAAAATAGTAATATACTCTATGTTAAATGCAATACTTATACATTAAATAACTATAAAATAACAAAACAATCATAGGTATAGAAATGCTTTTACTGAATAGAAGGTTTGTAAATAACCAGTGAGCTGTGACTCCAAAAAGTTTTGTATCCCTTCGCAAAGCTGGCAAAAATAGGTACTCACTGAAATCCCAATTTCAAGAGAACACCATTTTCTACCCCTAGAAAAAATTCCTCTGGACAAGGAAAAAAATGGGAGGAGAGACAAATGGATAGATTTACATACTGATGTTACAGATGTCTGAGGTCTGTGCAGGAATGCAAACAAACAAACAAGAAAAGACAAGCCAATGCAAAGAGATAATAACAACAAGAAACTAACGTGGAAAATAATGACTTTTTTGGAAGAAAGTTTAGCTTCAGTAACAGTTTGACAAATTCTGACTATTAAGTAACGTCCAGATTTTTCGTAGTGGCATCAGATAAATAAAGCAGTAGTATTTTCTAAAAGATAAATGTTGATGTACTTTTTCAATATTAAATTAAAATGATTTTATTCTGCCTCCAAACTTTCTTGTTTATCACCAGTATGCTACAAAACTAATTGACTTGTTTTTGAGTAATGTCAAAATCGCCTTAGATATATTCCAGTATGTATGTAAGAGAAAGAGGCAGTGTCTGTGCCAAAGAACATATTAGGGAAAGAGATGTGCAGCAGAGCAGTACCTCTGACAGGAAAAGCAAGAACACTGGTCTGGATAGAGGTCTCCTCAAATAATGGTATTTATTATCAAGGACTAAATATTAGAAAGAAGCTGTTCAAGTTGCAGTTTAAAAGAAATCTGTTACTTGAACAGGGGGACAACGACTTCCTTATTAACAACTAAATTTAAAAGGCCATTCAAATAGTTGGAGTATGCATGTCTATACATATCACTGAAGAGAATAAAAATGCAGAACAATAAATTTGATTGCCTGATATGTATTTTTTTCTTAAATTTGTGTAATTGATTAGTCATATCCATTGCAGCCATTACATTAAGAATATAATTGGCCTCCATAATTCTTGACTATTGCAGAGTAGGAAACTTGGGTCAACTGCCTAACTACAATAAATAATACCTTTTGTCTCTTGTAAGTAGACATTTTGTTCAGGCAAGTTCCTCTTGACTAAATGATAATGATGACAATAAAAAAAGTAACTAGGCAAATTGTTTAGATGCTGAAATTATCACAGAAAACTGTTTACTTAGACCTACTCCAGACAAAACTCACTACTCTACTGCATTGAAACAAGTGAAATCAAGATGGTCAAAACTACACAACAGTAGTCACTGTAATTCTAAAATACGGCTTTGAAGGATCAATATGTTAAGAATAAATGGGAGAAATTCCTTTTAAAAGGAATTTAAAAGCTTGATATTAAGAATGGAATTTTTCAGCTTTATACTGAAAATGAAGTGAATGTTCACCTGTTTCCAGGAAGCTCACTGGAGTGGATAGACAATGAAATTTCCTTGAAATTACAGAAATAACATAGCAGATGACATCGTGTGCAAATATAGTTAAAGTGAACTCTGTGTAAGTTACTTTGACAACAGCTTTACTTTTAAAGTGCAATAGTGGGCAAACAACACAGGAAAATAACCTAATGTTTTTCTACAGAAAAAAACAACAGGCTCAGAATCATCCATTCTCCCAAATTTCGATACCTTAAACTACACAAGGAACTGCAATCTAGAGGACAAGTCTGCAATTCAAGAAAGTTCAGAAGCCCTTACAAAAATTGCTGAGGTATCTGTTAAATATGTAACGAGTTTAACTAAACCTTGACAAGCTTCACATAAAATTGATGCTAACTGACATATCAAGGATGTTTTTCTGCTCTGCTTTGACAAATAAGATTGAAGAAACATCAGAAAGCAGCTGGAAGCTGGTAGCTGATAACAGGAGAGAACAGATGAGAGCGCAGGTTTTAAACATAAGAAGTGTTTTAAACTTTCATTTGAAGCTAAAGGAGTAAAAAGTAAAACAAAATGAATTACTGAAGACTGCATAGATCTAATTTAATTCATTAGGAAACTGAAGAAAGCAAGCCAGAAAGACCAAAAAGAAATAGTTTTGGGTGGAAAAAGTAAAGATCAACGGTCGCATTCAGGAAGCTACACTGCAAGGCTTCAGAGATAAAGGCAGAAAACAGCTGCAGAGGTGTTTTGGGTTTTTTTTTAAGGGTTTTTTTTTTTAACATTTTTTTAAAATTTGTAGATGGCTGAAGACTGTAATGCTGGAAGGACAAAGTAGTTTTGAAAGTAATTGTTTTAATAATAGATTTTCTTTAACTGCCTTCTATGATGTTTCTGTAAACTTGAACTTTATTTGTGGATTACATCAAAAACTCAGCAGTTTCATACAATGATTACCTGTCCTTACCATTTTCTCACCCCATATTGTCATACACTAGATTGAAAGTATTGAGCATTTTTTCTAGAAGTTTTTTTTTAAAGGAAGAAACTTTTTTCTTTTTGCAATTATTATTGTGCAAGTTGTAGCTAGAGTCTCCTACAGACTTAGTTTAGTAAGTAGAATAATTAAATTAGGTTAAATTACGTACGATTAAGTTCACAGAATCAGAGAATTGTAGGGGTTGGAAGGGACCTCAAGAGTTCATTGAGTTCAACCCTCCTGCTAAAGCAAGTTCCCTACAGTAGGTTGCAAGTTTGTTCTTGCATCCAAACCACAGCACTACAGCCAGAATGGGTGGAAAACCAGGTCATTACAATACTAGTATACGGCATTTTGCTTGTGTTACTGCAGGCCCTGCGCTGCCTAACATCTCCATTAATGACCTGGAGGAGCAGCAGAGTGCCCTCCTTGAAGGCTTGCACCCCAACCAGCCTAGCTTGAGGGCACAGCAGCCCTGCAGTGGAATCTACACAGACTACAGCAAAGGGCCAACTGCAACATTACAGATTACAGAACTTTCCTGCAGAATATTCTGAACCATGCAATTTTTTTTTTTTTTTGCCACAATCTGATTTCATGACCCTCCAGACTTCTCTGGTGCACAAAGGACAACATTTTTCCTTAAGACTCACGTACACAGAACTTTGCCTTTCTAACATGATTCTTTGTATAGAACATACAGATCTTTGGAGTCAATAAGCATGGATGCATGAGAGAAAAAACACCCTAATTTATACTATAACATCAATGTGATGGCTTTTCAAATCATGTTGGACTGCACTGTATGATGTAATACACAATAGATAGTTACTTTTTTCCCCAATTGATTAAATTTCACCTGATAGTCTACATGAATCTGTATCAATGTTCAAACTACATGGAGAAATACAGTTAGCATTTAATTTCCTTGAAAGCAAGAAGTTCTATTTGTTCCTCTTTGTTCTTGCTGTCAGCACACAATAATGAGGATTCCAACAGCAGTTAGTCTGCTGTACTTCGAGTGAAACCTGTCAAAATACAGAAATATTTCAGAGCTATTTAACATAAGCTACGAACACAAAGAACTTTTTTTCCAACAATATTCCTTTGCTATATGCGTTACAGGAATAATATAATGCATTTTAGTAATGAGGGAACACAGGCAACCAGTGTAGGAAACTATACAAAGAAGGATGAGGAAACATGATAAAGACGGACTTGAGTAGAACTACATACGAGGTAGATTTCCTACACACCTCTGCTTCATCATTCTCCTTTTGGCTGTACACTCTGGCATATTCTGCACCTTTAATAGTTCCCCATGACCTCTGGCAGTTTTGAATTGCTCGAGTTGCAAACATACCGAAACAAATTTGTTTTCCTTACATTTCCAAAGCTCCTATGCTTGTATGCTAATTAGAAATAAAATGCTTGACCCATAAAGGAATCGGCAGGAAACCTGAAATGAAGGCATTATCCAACATTTCATGCTCCTTAGTGATGCCATTTTAAATATTTTAGACAGTCTATAAATAATTAAAACCTCACCACAGCAAATTATGTCCTATTATGCAAATAAATAGCCTCCTCCCTGGTTTCATTAAAGATTCTAAATGACAAGCTGAGCAGCTTAAACATGGCACGGTATTGCAATGAGGTGAGAAATCTTCCAGTAATTTTTTTTAATTGTTAGTGCCAAGTTTCATGTGGATTTTTACTCTAACACTTTAATTTGCATGAACAAATAAACCTTTAATAAACCTTTTGTAAGTGGTGGAAATGCATCATTTAATTAAATTTGATTTGTTGTGAAACTACTGTGCTTCATGAATATTTAAGTTATGCAAACTGTATAACAGAAAAGAAGCAAGTCTATTCTTTATAGAAAGCTGTATTTATGTACTGTCATTCCTGTAAAATCTTTGTTCCTATAAACTACATATATTAATTATAGATCAAGTTTTCGTAATTAAACACTGTCTGTTAAACATCTGGTCTGGTTTTCACAGCAGAATTCAGATTTTTATTTCAGCAGAAACATAATCTTGTTGTGATCTACAGTACAGACCACAAGTCTGTGCCCATACATCCTCAAATAAGACAGAAAAGATACCAAAACATAGAATTTCAACTCACAAAATAAAGCTACGTTAAATTATTTCTGCAGAAGCACTTCATATGTACAGTAACAAACTTTTAAAGGTTCTCAAAACAATGAGTTTTGGAAAACATCAAAATAAACTCAGATTAAAAAACTGCGATGCTTTGAGTATTTTTTCATACAACTCATGAAAACATCTAAATAGTACAACTTACTTACTTCTGTTCATATTTCTGCCTGTTCTCTCGGATACATCCTGACTTTGGCCACACACTCCTTCTACTACTATGTTCCAACATAAAACCTGCTTTTCATTGCAGTTTATTGCCATCCAGCTGCTCTTAGTCCACCCATACGCATCACCTGCAACCTACAATGTTGTCTTTTGTTGTCACCTTTTCTGAGTAGTGAAATATATGGGAGTCAAAAATAAATGGAAATATAGATGCATAGCAGCAGTAAGACAACTGGCCATCAGTACATCAACGAGTATCTTAGAGGAGAAGATACCTCCTTCCAGTTATGAAAAAATTATCGAATTTGTCATCAATGTAACACTCTACAAGAAGCAAGGCAGCTGCATGAAGACCTAACTTTCTCACTATTATAATTTAAGAAGTTTAGCGGAACTATGATAAAATGCCCACTAGTGTTCCTAATGCCAAAGAAGGAAAAAGTGAATGCTACACTGTAACAATGATTCAGGGAACTAGCTGACCTAGCCCAGACCTCCTTTCAGAGGCTGCTCTACTCTAAAGCTATTTTTCTTTTCCAGCTCCTAGGAGAAAAGGTTAGGTTAGAGAAAAAGAACAGACAGAGCCAGTTGCTCAAGGGAAAAAAAAAAAAAAAAAAAAAGCTGTTCTCTGTCCTCATCTAAAAAGAGGGTCTCTACAGTCACAGTCATTTTGTTACAGATTTTTGCATTACATTAAACTAGGTAATTTGCTCTCTGGTTTTCTAATAGAGATACCAGGAGTAAGTTAAGCACACAAACTTGCTTTCTGTTAATGCATTTCAGTATGTGTATTGAGCCACATTACTGAGAATCAAGTTTGTTTTAGAAGTCCGCAAAGATCTGAACCTGTTTAACTGACTGTGTTTTATGCAGAACTTTGTTCACATGAACAACTGAAATCAACTGCAAAGCAGGATTTCTCAAGCAGAATAAATGAACTATGAAGTGTTGTTTCTGTTTAAACACATACAAGGAATACAACATCAATAGACTCTGGAATAAGAAGAACATCAGATTAGATTAAACTGGATGATGTAAATGATCTACAACTTGCAAACAAGCTTGCTTTTCTGAAGAATACTGGAAATAACCTTCTTGAGAAAGAAAACAGTTATATAAAAAAGGGAAAATTTTTTGAGATGAGACTTTTTTCAAAAAGTTCTGGTGAGAGAAAACCAAGACCTAACTACTGACAAGTGGAGAATATAAACTGTGCATAACCAACTATGAGTAACTCACAGATGAAGGTGCATTCTGAAGAAATCACTCTTAAGATACCAAATTCAATGAAAAAAATTATAGATAATCAAACATTAGAAAAAAATAGGCTATCCAGAGCACACTGTATGCCTGAAGAGCCAAGAGAAGTTTCCAGCATATTTTGTGCAAAAAAATACAAGCAACAAAAAAGTGAACATGCACGACCACCAAATGCATTGAAATGCATCAGAGTGAAAAAAGTGACTTACGCGATACACAAGTATTCAAGAGAATACAGCCTATCTGCATGTATTAAGGGCATAAAGAGACAGTGAAAATAAGTAGAAAATACTATTTGTGCTGCATAAAGTGGTGGCAGTACTGTTAATTAAAATCAGTTAAACATAGGAAAAGATCTTTATGAAGTGCAATAAAAAAACAACTTTATGTAATCAAGTTAAATAGAAGATTATAGAAATTAAGATGCAATTAACTATACAAGTGGAGATAATCTTCAAGGAGAAAAATTCAGAACAGCAGTATTTTTGGCTACAGTAAAGAATAACTCTTACTTTATTTGCATTAAGGTTTAGGATAAGGAGAGCATCCACTCCATAAAGTGGAGAAAAACATCACTACAAACAATAAGTGTCAGTATTAACATTCCTATGAAGTGCACACGGTACCATACACAGAAGTTAAAATAAACATTCTATGTTATTAAATTTAATAAGAAAAAGTACTTGCAGCCATACAACAGCATCTCACAGTATGACAGTTTAGGAAAGACCTTCTGGAGCATCTGAAAGCAAAGACTTAGGACACAGTCAAATCAGCTTGACCTGTAAGTGTAGTTTCAGTAAGCCATGCATTATAACTAACGCTTATTATTCTCCCGAGTGGATTAAAGTGCGTATTTTAAAAAATTGGTAGGAAAACCAAGTAAGTTTTGTTTACCACTTGTCACCTTGATATCTATTCCTAAAGCAAGACAATACGTGCCAAATTTTGAAAGCCTGCTTTGGCATTTGTGAGTCACTTCAGTGCGAGCATAGTTTTAGCATCATTAGGACATGTTGGAAAAGACTTGGCGCACCTTTATGGTTGTTCACTTTGTACTGCAGCTCATGAACAGTTCCTATCTATGTCAAATGTTTCAAACAGATGCATAAGATACATCAGTGGTGAACAAGCATGTCGCCATTCTAGCATTCTAGTGGTAGGTACTTCTCACAAAGTCTACAATGAAACATGGTAAACTCAGTGAGATTAATTTAGCATAGAAGTTTCAATCTGACACTTAAATTTGGTTTGGTAATGGGCAAACTACAGTTCTCCACTGAAGTGACCCAACCTGCCAACCCACGATCCAATTAGAATCTGCTCCACCAGCCAGAACAGAGCTGGTATACATCTTATGTACATTCACACACAGGGAAACCTCAGGTATCTACTCTCACTGGTGATGTTCCTGTAATGAAAATCTCATCCCTTACAAAGATTAAGCTGAGCCACTGGTACACAAAATTAGCTTCCTGGAATTTTTACTGAAATGAAAAGGACTCTCAAAAATTATTATTCAGTGACTTAAACTGTATATCTATAATAACTGTGTAGGACAGGTTTAAAGACATTTTTTTTTCCCTTAGTTTTAAAGCAAGTCTGAACCTACAGTTTCTCTGAAGATACTCTGTATAAGAGGTGCAACTTTCAAGAATTTCTTCAAAAATTTTTACATCAATATTGTCAAATCTAGTATCGCCAAATTACATTAAATTACTTGCCAAGTCTACTATTACCTTCCTTATTTGTGTTCAGGTAAAAAGGTGAATAGTTTAAATAAGCTATAAAGCAATATAGGCTATTTTGGTTTATGAACAAAACCAGAAAGTCTTTCTTTAAACAATAATACGATTTTTGAAAAAGAGCATAATAAACATAGCAATTAAAAGAATTCTATGAATCAAAATTGTCATGTTTAAAGAATACATGAATTAATATTAAAATGAATTAACAAGTATATTATTATGGTTAAAACTGGAACAATACCTTTCTATGTAAAAAAAAGTTTGTGCTTTTTTCTAAGTTCGACCTGTGTGAATGCTCAAAAAAAAAAAAACGTTCTTGTTAAGAGCTTCAAGCTCAACATCAAAATGCAAATGTTGTTTCTGTTCAAAAATTCAAATATCACTTATAGTACAGTAGTTGGTGCCTTCAGTTATTCCATTTCCTCATCGTTCACTCACTAATCTTTTTTAAGCCTGCATTTCTCCATTCCATATACAATAAAAGGATTATATACACCATACCTCTTACCCGTCTCTGGAGGATAACAGATTTAATTACTGTTCTTCCTTCCATGCCAGCTTTAAAGTCAGCAAATTCTGAATAACTCCATAGTGTAATTTTCAATACAGAAGTCTTATGTATCTGCATTCAGGTGATACAAAAGCACGTCCTTCAATGTAAAATGTAAAGCAGTTTGCTATTTGCCTCATAAATTTGTTTTTAAAAATGTGTCCCACCTAACAGTTTTCAAAATCTATTTAAAATACAAGTTCTGTCTTATCTTAGATTAAAAAAAAATCATTGAATGTTCTATTTCAATACTTCTTAAGATGAAAGTATTCTGTACATAAAACTGCATAGACTGAGCAGCTGTCCTGAGACAGAATGCTAGTCCTACTCATGTCCTACTCTCTGTAGCACAAAAATCCTCTATACTTTCAGATCTACTCCACAAAGAGCAAAAAGATTTCATTTCTTTCACAGGAATTCTGCTACATCCAGAAGTTTATGAAATTGGTTTGTTTCTTCAAGAAAAAAGACTGCAATAATGTAGATGTTCATGACGAACTTAGGCTACAAAGATGAAGTAGTATTTTCCATCTTTATAACTTCCCCTAACATATTGATATATACCAGCAACAGTAACTGCACTTTAGGCAAAAAAGTAAAGATTTTAAGCTAGAATTCTTTCAGGAAGAAAAATATTGATTGTACAATATTTTCCCTCTTTAGTTTTTCTGGAATTTGAAATAAGGAATTGGAAGTAATAAAAAGTAATGAAAAACTGTAGTTTTCTCCCTATATTTAGTATCAGATAATATACACATACAAGAGAATAGCAAATAAAAAGGAATCAATGAGAAGTACGTAAACAAAAAACTTGAGATATGCAGCGTCCTGAAATTTGATCACTAACAGAGACAGGGAATTGAGTTTTTGACTTTATAAAAGCATATTTCCATGCAACCACCATCATACTAGACTTTACACATCCTCTGCATTTGCATATGGGATGGGGGAATAGAGAGCCTTCCTACAATAAGGTGTGGAATGGCACAGCTTTATTAGGGGGACAAGGTGCTAGCAGGGGCCTTGAAGGACCTGCTGCCTTGAGAGGTGCTGGCAACACTGCAGCACATATGAAATCCTAAGATGATGAGGCAGTGACTGCTGTGGCAATAGGAGAAGGCAATAAGGAAAATAAAGGGAAATACTTAGAAGGAATTAAGGAGCTATCCTTTAAGAAGGACAAGTGACAAGACCAGCTGCCCAGCTGAAGTGCTTCTACACCAATGCGAGCATCTTGGGAAACAAACAAGAGGAGCCGGAAGCTACTGCGCTACTAGAAAACCACAATATAGTTGCCATAACTGAAACCCGGTGGGATGATTCCCATGACTGGAGCATGGCTATCAATGGCTACAAGCTGTTCAGAAGGGACAGGCAAGGAAGGAGGGGAGGGGATGTTGATATTTACATCCGGAAAGGAATTGAATGTGAAGAGCTGTCCTTAAAGAACAGTCACAAGCAAGTCAAAAGCCTATGGGTGACAGTTAGAGATTGAGGGAGCAACGAGTGTCTTGTGATTGGTGTCTACTACAGGCCACCTGATCAAAAAGAGCCTGCCAATGAGGCAATCAAGTAAAGTCCCTGGTAACTGGAAAATAGGCAACAACATATCCACTTTTAATAAAGGTAAAAAGGATGACCCTGGGAACTACCAACCTATTAGTTTCACCTCTGTGCCAGGAAAGATCATGGAGCAGATCCTCCTGGAAGCTATGCTAAGGCACATGGAAGACAGACAGGCAATACGGGAGAACCAGCATGGCTTCACCAAGGGCAAGTTTTGCTTGACCAACCCAGTGGCCTTTTATGATGGTGTCACTGCACCAATGGACAAGGGAAGAGCCACTGATGTCATCTATCTCAACTTCAATAAGGTCTTTGACACAGTACCCCACAACATCCTTCTCTCCAAATAGAAAAGATATGAATTTTATGGATGGACTGTTCAATAGATAAAGAACTGGCTGCAGGATTGAGTCTGGAGAGTGGCGGTCAATGGCTCAATGGATGGATGGAGAACAGTGATGAGTAGTATCCCACAGGGGTTGGTGTTGGGACCAACACACTTTAATGTCTTCATCAATGCCACTAACAGTGAGGTCAAGTGCACACTCAGCAAGTTTGCTGGTGATGCCAAGCCATGGGGTGTGGTCAACACACCCTAGGGACAGGATGCCATTCAGAGGGACCTAGACAGGCTTGAGCAGTTGGCCCAGTGAACCTCATGAGGATCAACAAATTGAAATGCAAGATCTTGCACCTGGGTCAAGGCAACCCTCACTACCATTACAAGCTGGGGGATGAAAGGATTGAGCACAGTCCTGCCAAAAAAGACCAGGGAGTACTGGTGGATGGGAAGCTGGACATGAACCAGCAATGTGCCATCACAGCCCAGAAAGCCAGTCATACCTTGGGCTGCATCAAAAGTAGTGTGGCCAGCAGGTCAAGGGAGGCAATCCTGTCCATCTACTCTGCTGGTTGGGGCCTCACCTGGGGTACTGTGTCCAGATGTGGAGTCCTCAGTACAAGAGAGACATGGACCTGTAGGAGTGTATCCAGAGGAGTGTCACAAATATGATTTCAGGGGTGGAACACCTCTCCTACAAGTACAGGCTGAAAGAGCTCGAGCTGTTCAGCCTCGAGAAGAGAAAGCTCCAAGGTGACCTGAGAGTGGTCTTTCAATATCTAAAGGGGAGCTACAGGAAAAAAGGGGACAGACTCTTTAGCAGGATCTGTGGTGACAGAACAAGGGGAAATGGCTTCAAGCTTAAAGAGGATAGATTTTGGTTGGATATAAGGAAAAAAGTCTTTTACTGTGATGGTGGTGAGGCACTGGAACAGGTTGCCTAACGATGTGGTTGATGCCCCATCCTTGGAGACCTTCAACAAGGCCAGGCTGGATCAGGTCCTGGGCAACCTGATCAAGCTGTGCATGTCCGTGTTCACTGCAGGGGAGTTGGACTAGATGACCTTTAAAGGTCCTTTCCAACACTAAGGATTCTATGATTCTGTATGTTGAACTGTTCTATTCCATTCCATGTTACTGGAAGCAAGATAAAGCTGTATTGTATGCCCTAATATCTGAATCAACCATAAATCCTCATAGTTCAGTGGTCAACTTAAAGATCAGAAGAGATCACTGCACTAAGCTGAATTGCTTATTATCTGAAACTGAAAAAACCTTTTCACCACAGTAGGAGTAAAAATAAGACTGCATACAACAGACTTGTAGATAAATCAGATCTTCTCTACAAATTAAAAGAACATAAATACAGCTCTCTAATTTTGAGCACTGTTTTAATGCAGTGTAAGAGAAAACGTTATTTCAAGAAGTAAGTATTTCTATTCTAACTTCATCTATTCCCTTGAGAATAGTAGTTCTAAACCAAATTAAGTAAATGCTTTGAGCCACTGGATGTGTTTATCAAAATTAACCAAATTCTATCAAAACACTGAATTAACATCTGGAAAGAAAATTAAATGTGCAAATTAGAGGGAGAACCCTGAAGATGTATGGATAGAAAGGTCAGTTTGCAGTTTTCATTTTGTTCATATAAAAAAATACAAGTAACATCCATGATAAAAAGAGCTGCATGATGGTCTCCATAGCTTAAATAAGTAACCAAAAGCTAACGGCACCTTCTTCATGAAGGAAAATACATAGCGTATATTAAATTCCCTGTGCTTTTAAACGGTCATTTCAGTTCAACAGCATAGAGCATGCAAACTAAATACAAATCCTGTGGCCAAATGTTTCCTTCAACACATAAAGAAGGAAGTAAAACACGTGTGTAATTTTTTTTTTTTAAATATATCTTCAACTTGCTATCTATTTTTTACCTGCAGTTAACCGAAACTTTATTATAATTACAGAGAAATAAAGAGTGAGGAAGATCACAGTCAATACTTGTTCTTTACAATATATATCATAATACTTCTCTACTAAATCTTCAAACTTCCATGTGAAAATTTGTTCTCTACTATGAAGCTTAACTGCACATTACTAAATCATTTTTCTTTGACAATTCTGTATTACACCGAAATTTGAAAGCATGACTGACCTACTATCTCAGCCTCCTCACACTTGAAACCTATGTACAAAGATTTAACTCATAGTGACATGTAAAATTAATTTAGCCTGGATTTTTCTACATTTAGCTACCTAAAAATGCATACTGCATTTCTCTAAAGTCTAAGCTGGTATTTGATCTCATTGGCTAAGACCGATGAACCAGCTTAAACTCCAAACACTGCTAAAATTTTAACCTGGTGAGAAAATACAGATATTTACATTCTTCTGTTCTGAAAATACACCTAAGTGCAAAAGCATTCAAAAGCATTTTTTTTTCTAATTTAGTTGCAAATTCTTCAGCTAAACCTCCTATCAACTAATTACGTTACCTCAATGCAATTTGGATTAAGCCCTAAACAATTGCATCAAGTTCTTCATAGAGTTTGCATATGTAAGAACTGGGTCTAAATGGGAAAACTGGTTAATATTTATGAAAAAAACTTCAAACTAGTATCTACAATGCAAAATCTCACATGATGTTGAGATGAGAATAGTTTGAGAACTAGAATTATATTGAGTTCCTAAAGCACATAATGAACTCAGATAATAGATGATTTTTCAGATTTAGTACACATTTCTGATTCAATTTCAGTATCAAATTAATGAACAAGAATGCTGAGCCATATTGCAAGTTTCAAAGACCTTTCAGAAAAATTACTTTCTCAACACAAATTCAAGCAATGTGTTACATGTTTTTATAACGTTGCCTACACTGAAAAAAACACAACATTCAATTATGTCACAGGAAAGATTGCAAAACAATCCCCGCAATTTGTACCTACAGAGATTCTCAAAATCTAACCTGAGATTTCCATCAGCATATCAAGTACGTATGTGCATAAGATCATTTATACACATCACCTCTAGACCATACCCTCTATCCTGGACACAGCTGTTTTTGAGACACTACCCAGGGCCACGACATCTTGTCAGTCTGTGCTGTGGACCTCCACCATTGCTTACATCACTTGTTTTTCTTGCTTAGCTGTAAAACTCTTAAAGAAGAGTTCTACACATGATTTAAGTGGCCAGACTGTTTTGGTATGCATCCAAACAGAAGAGAAATGCCTCTAATACAGCAATTTTTTTTTTCCTCCAACATTCATGCAGTTTACAGACTGTTCTGAGATGGAATGTATCATGAATTAAAAATATACATTAAACATATGTGGCCACAAGGAACAACAGTGACTGTTGTGTGAAAAACTTCATTTTCTTTCTTTACCCTGCCTGTCTATTATGACATTTCTGTTAGAACAGTAATTTCTGTAAATAACAAAGTAGAGGAGCATAAACATTTCAGCTCTGTCTCCGAACTTTTTCCTAAGGGTTTGCTATGGTGTGAAAGAGTAATACTGGTATTCCTTATTCAGAAGGACTGTTGAGACTTCCTGCTTCCTCTAGCACCAAGTTCCAATACTTCACTTATGTGAACAAAATTGGTAATGATTTTTTTTTACTTAATGTCATTTAGAAAGCACAAGACTCTCCATGTATATTAATATGGCATACCTTAAATACTTCATCAGGTACAAAATGTACATTACTGTGTAATGTCTTCAAAACCTTTCAGGATTGTACTTATGAAAATTGTTTTCTCAGTACATCAGAATTTTCTTTCCATAATATATTCAGTGTTCTGTGAAAGAGTATAATGTTTAGACTGTGCTGGACTTAAATGTGACATATTTTAAAATAGGATAGGAAACCTTTATTTCAATATAGCTACCTTACTCAAGTTCAGATGTTTGGTGCTCTTTTCCAGTGTCATACTTCCTTATCTGTTCAAGTTCTTTCAAGATAACAGAACCTCACTAAGATCATTTGAGAATAATGGAGCAAAACCACAATTTCAGTAAATGTTCCATGAAATAATTTTTGACTTCTCAATAAAAAAAAATTATAAAGAAATAGTTTACTGCTAAAGATTTCTGCAATGGCTTTTCTCTTAGATATTAGGTAACCTAGTGACACTGGAATGATTCTAGTTGTGTTGAAGCAAATGCAAGTGCACTGAAAAAGTTTACAGCACTTACTACGCTTTATACATACTACAGTTAACGCTCTTAGAAATAAATTGCCTCATAGATTGATGAAAGTGGCAGACTTTAGAACACACTACTGTTTGCAACCAACTGAGGTCATTATCATTCATTACAGTGTGTTTTTTTTTCCTTTTCTTAGCTAAGTAGCAATAATTTTCTCTAAACAATTAAAGCTTCTGTATATTTTTTTTTTACCCTTTAAATGACTTTCAGCATTAAAAGTGTCACAGGATCATTTATCCTCTCTTGAACAGTACTTACTTCAGTGACAGTTACCACTTTTCCTCACCTCCTTCAACTTGAAACTTCCTAGAAGTGAGTGAACAGCTTTCTATTGCCTATACACACAGTATGATGATGCTAAGCACCAATGCTAAACAGTCCTTGTGATGAATTAGTCTGGGAACAGGTATAACACTCCAAGCCAGTGCTTGCAGCTTTGCAGTCAAGTAAATATGGTGCTGCCACTATCTGTCGATTTGTGTTGTGTTCTCTATTCTTTTCCTCAATGATTTCTAACATTTTGCTTTTAAAATTAAACAGTTGAAAAAAGAGCAAGTCACCCAAAAATTCCAAGTGATAAAGAGTTTCTAAAACATCCACAGTACAGAAACATTAGCCTAGGCATTTCTCAAGTGAAACTGCACACAATTTTTAACAATCATATCGAAGACTCGAAGTTACAAATAAAAATCCTCTAATACAGCAATAATCAGTCACTAAAATTATAATAGGCTTACAGCACAAAACATGCGTGCCTTTCTCTGACTGCACAAGCTGGGGCTCCGTCTAAAACAATATTTTTCTTGGATAAACAGGCCACCATTCTCTTCTCTTTAATTTCCTTTTTTGTGCTTTGGATAACCATACAGTAACACCTTTGATACACTGAAGACATCTATATGTACAAGAAATAAATCTGACTGTATCTATGAAAATTCTCTACATATTATTTCAAAAATATTAATATGCAAGCAGAAAAATGTTTCTATATACTAACAGAATAACTGGAGAAGTATTTGTGATACATTATCATAGAAAACTCTTAAAAAATGCTTAATACATTGTGCAAACATTTGTACAGAATTCATACAAATCCTCACTTTTTTAATACATAGAATGTGCTGATACTGCATAAGGAAAGAGGCAAACTCTCAGTGACTGAAAGCAGAACTACAACGAAATGATAACCAAGTGACAACATCACATCAAAGCTCACTAATAATAGCGAAGACAGACAATACCCCAAGATTAAATAATCCATTCAACATGAATAAGCATTTAAAGTCCCTATGACACATCCTGGTACACATGTATATTAAAAAATGCTGCCTCATCATCAAATCACTCCAAAGAAGGCCACTGTTATGCAATCTGGATTGAAGCACTATTCATAAAATTGTGACTAATATGAAAATTATTACTCTTACAAGTATTATTTTGCATAAGGAAATCTTCTCTCCCTTCTATTTTTCTAATATTATTAGAAAAAGTACAAAGGATACTGTCTAAAGCATGTTCTTCCAGTTCTGGACAGTTTCTCACATCTTTTTCATTATACATCATTTAGTCCCTCACTCTTTAGAGCATAAGAACTATTCAGTTTTGAAATCCCTTCTACCGAAGTGCTCTGATCAGAAGCATCTTTGAGGAGAAAAGAGATTACCAGCAATGCAGCAAGTTGCAGCATTTGTCTTCATACTATCATAATGGCCAAGAGCAAATACTGATAAGATACTATTTAATTTAAAAAATGAAAAAATTTAAGTTCTGAAAAATTAGAAGTCTGGTTTGTGATAATTAAAAGCATTTTTTTATACCTCACACGACTCAGTCGTACGTATAGAAGTAATAGAATGACAACAAAAGATGTTGCAGCACTTTAGTATATAGAACATATAGAACATTACACTTAGGAACATAACTGAGCTTCAGACATGCTGCAAGCTTATGTAGTAGTAACGACACCTAAGTACATCTTGAGTTCTGTATAGCCTTAGATCTCTGAGCAAAGTTAAGGAGAGCAAGTCCAGGAGCAAACTAAAATCTAGCATTTTTTGTCGGACCATATCCCCACCTGCTTGTGGCATTTCTCTCCATTTCTCAACCTGAGGCTGCCTAGGGACACTAGACCTTTGATTTTTAGATCCTTTTAAAAGAGTCATCATTTATTACTGTCACTTACTAAAGACTAATTTCTTTCCATTGTTTGCTACGTTATACTTCTGCAAGGCATTATGAAACCTGGTTATGGATTCATATTTATTTATTAAAAATTAATTATAATGCGTTCCAAAGTAAACTTTCAATTTAAAAGTATTTCTATTTAATTGATTCCATTTTATTTTTTTCTGGAATAATTTATCAGAGAATTGTGATAAAAATCATGTAACTGTTTTAAAAGATGTGTATTTTCCTGCATTTAAATTTTAAGTAGTCGTAAGTATATCAAAAATGTGAAAGATTTTCATTTAAATCACTGCATCAGTAAGATATCTGTTACTACAAGTTTTAATTACTATAATTTTTAATAAATTATCTATGTCATGGCATATGATCTCCTACTAGTTGGAGTGAGTACATCAAGATTCACCTTTGGACATTTGGGAGACTAAATCCAGACACATTCCTCCAGGTAGAGCCTCAGAAATGCAGAATTGATGGGAATAATCACTTCCTTTGACCTCGTGGCTACACTCTCCAAAAGCAAATCAGCATGCAGCTAACTGCAAATGTGCCCTGCTGACTTACGTTCACGTGCCCACCAGGATACTCAAGGCCTGTTTTTGCAAACGTGTCAGCGCAACCTCAGCTAGTGCTGCTTCACAGAGTTGTTTAATTCCATGTGACTGATTCCCCATTTGTCCTTAGCAGACTTCAAAGACTTTTTAGCAGCTCACTTCTCTAGCTTACTGAACATTGGTTCAAATAGAAGTCCCCCGGTTTGTTGTCACCACTGCTGAGGTTGTGGCTCATCTCACTTGGATATTTATCGAGATATTTAATAACACTGGCTGCAGTAACAAGCTCTAAGCAACACCAGTAGAAAACAACCAGTTACTTGTGACACACTTTGTGGCAACACCCTGAATAGTTTACCACCCAGTACTTCTCTCTCCCATTTGACTAAAAGGGCATCACAGCTAAAGGATACCGAGACAAAAGCCCTACTAAGTCAAAGTAAGTGAAATTCATCACTCCCTCATCATCCACCCAGCCAATCATCTCATCACAAAACTATCAAATTCATGAAGCATAATTTGCCCTTGTTAGCTATTTCCAGTCATTTCTTTTCTTTTTTTTTTTTAATAAACGGATCTGGAAACATCTTCAAAGAGTATCCTCCTTGCGCCCTTCACGAGGATGGGCACATTTGCCACTTTCCAAGTACTGAAAACATTTCATACCCAACATGAACTTTCAAAAGTTACTGGTGCTAGATAACACTATATCTTTACACAATATATTCCCCTTTACTTCTGTGCATCAAAAGCTGTGCTCATATCTACTATACATGCATAAAAAAAAGCATACTGGAGACACATGAAGAGTTCTGCTTCAAAAATTTGCTATGTGAGTGTAATATGTATTTTATTATGCTTTATTAAAGCTGGATGCATATTAGGTAATTGAGCTCATGACAGGTAAATTACTTTATTGCAAGCTTAAGAAGACTGTGTTTTAGACCGGGATTCATTCATGTTTTCTCCAAACACCCAAAGGAAGAAAAATCCTTCACACCTTTCATTACAGAACTGGCCCAAGACTTGTGTCTGAATTTGCAGTCTTACTGAGGAATACTGACAAACATTGCTTTGGCCAGAAGTATCTGAGTAGGGTATTGTCAACTGTTTACAGGCAGGTTCAGCCTGGTTCCGTGATAAATGGGGTAGGGGACCCACAGACCCATGGCCCGGGAAAGGGCAAATGGGAAAAAGGGTAGGGAGATGGGCCTGAGAACAAAACAGTGGCAACAATCTGAGGAGAAACAAACCAATCTACCAAATAAGATATCGGAATGCAAAACAACACACTATAATTACAATTTAAGCTGATAAATCCAATATAATGAGAGAGAATGTCCAAAGTTAAGGTAGGCCTTACTCTGATACCGATGGTGAGATGGCTGGGGAGCAAGACGCTGCCAGGACGAGAGACAGGTGGAAAGAGAGAGCAGGTCTCGTGATCTGTGAGTTTTTATCTTTCCCTCTGACTGGAAAATGGCAACAGGGTCACAAAGTCCTCTAGGGAATGTAGTAGTCCTTCTCTTCGGAGAACCAGGTACATACACTACATGATGTTATGATGTGGAATACCGATAACCAAAAATCATAAAAGCATGACGGGTATTACAATCAGTTAAACAAATAGAAAAAATACAACCACAAAGAAGCATGTCTCAATTAAAAATGATTAAGAATTTGCTTTGGTAGTTTGGAACTTTATCTTTTTTAAATCAGCTAGAAAAATATCAATTTTATAACCATACTCAGTGTTCAACCTGAACCTTCTTACTTATTTAGCTCACTTCGATGCTTATTTCCATGCTGCTGGCTTCAGGATCTCTTTTTAAAAGATTTCTCCCTACATAGTTAGATTAATCAGCATGTTCCTTCGTATTGTCTCTAAGTGCGTGTTTAGTAATTGGATAATTTGTCTTTGTTTTCACAAGCAAACTGTATAGAATTAGTACCCTTTCCACTAAGACATTTCCTGATACAGATAGGAAAAGGCTTGATTCAGACTAAACCCATTTTCAGTAAGCTACAAGATACTGTAAAAATGTGAATTGGACCCTTTGTTGGGTCAATGAATCGATCCCATTTAATACACTTATGTCAGCAGAACACACACATGGCTATCATTAGCTTTTTAACATTAGTAATTTGTTGCTTAGACATGCATGTAATGAAATGGAAAGCACAATTAAATCCCATGCCCTAGGTGTTTTAAACTGTTCTTACTTTGCAAGACAATTCAGAAACTGGCTTTTTTTTTCCCCCCACTCTGGGATTTCCCTCGTATAAGGATACCCCTGCAGAGCATAGGACTGAATAGTAATTGTTGTCCCATATTGCTGACCATCAACATAAGTGATATCGAAAAAGCTATTCTTTTCTGTTATTCCCTGGCTGTTCCCAAGTGACAAGTAGTTCTACAGATTCCCAACAGCTAAAAGAGCAGGTAACAGACCTCTCCAGAACTGTGTCATTCAGTCAGTCAATAATTTACTATCTCTGTTATAAAAACCAATACACTGTTCCCAGCCTCAAAAAAAAAAACAACTTTACTTCCCCAGACATTCAATAACCAATCTTTTTTCAAAAAAGATACACAAAAAACCGTTTTTCCTGGCTTAACCTTTTTGATAGTATTTATCCATGAGATATATACGCATATTCATAAAGCAAACAAAAGTCAGCTTTCCCATGAGATGTGAGGTTCTAACATTCACTTTGTTGTCACAGATGCAATATTCACTAATACAATGGCTCATATAGAAAAGTGTCATCACTTTCCCACTGTTTCCTCCATCTTCTGTCTCTTTGACTTCAGCAAGAAATTTCCAGCTGAGCTGTCAGTAGGCATAGCTTCATAGTTTGTTTGTTTTTGTGATGCAAGCATCACGTAATTCCCACAGACAAATCAGGAATTCAGTCTTGTTTGGTCCAGTAGTAACAGCACTCTCTCTGCAGGGAATTTTTTTAAAAACTTCCACCACATCCACTCATAGAAGTGACAAGACCAAATGAGACATCTGTTTAGAAACTGTAATGAGGCACTTTAATATAACCTTGATGTTCTGTATTCTTGAAGAAATGAATTCTTTATACACATTCAAGACAATCTGTTCTAGTCTTTCAAACTCCACAAAATATAGTATCTTAAAAGGGTGTTCTGAAATTTTTGACACTACCATGTCTTCACTGTTAAGTGCTATTTTTCTTCTATACGCACTTAATGGACCAAAGTGTTTTGTTCTTCCCAAAGGAAAAGAATTAATTGTACTAAGTAGGAGATGTCATAGAATCATAGATAGAATTGTAGAATCATCAAGGTTGGAAAAGACCTACAAGATCATCCAGTCCAACCGTCCACCTATCACCAATAGTTCTCACTAGACCATGTCCCTCAACACAACATCCAAACGTTCCTTGAACACCTCCAGGGTCAGTGACTCTACCACCTCCCTGGGCAGCTCATTCCAGCGCCTGACCGCCCTTTCAGAAAAGTGGTAATTCCTAACATCCAGCCTGAATCTCCCCAGCTATGTTGATACAGTTTTTAATCAAATGACAAAACTAATGCACAAATTTTAATAAGTATATTTGGCATCAATCAGAAAACTTTTGAGATAATCTGTAGAAGAACACTGCTAATAGAAAAAAATTACTTACATGGATTACTTTGTTAGTTTTTGAAAAACAAAATTAAAAATTGTGAAGTAAAATTTCAAAGTGAGAAGTCTCAGTGAGGCTTATAGATGGCCAAACCTCATGTGAAGTAGGCAAAGAAAAGCAAAAAGGGGACAATAAAGTGTCTACCAGTAGGCCCGTCCTAATCACCTGTTGTAGCATTCGCAAAATCCACATTAGCTCCCTTAAACTGCTATACTAGTCTATTTTTACATTCTACCGTAAGATAAATAAAATACGCTCCAGATAATCAACTCCATGAACATAAGAATATTTACTTTCATCACAAATTTTGGGAAAAATAAGCATACCAAGTGAGAAAATTATTATGAATATTGACCTTTTATGATACCATTTGTCATCTTAGCCTCAATATTTTGAGTTATGATATATCTCAACATATTATGTATTTGATACGCCATCTTCCATAAAATTAAACATAGGAAAAATATACAATCATATGCTTGCAGAATCATCTATTTCAAATTTTGTAGCAATGAAACTAATCATGTATTACATCAAGAATTACACAGGCATAAAATGCATGCTTAGTGGAAAAGTTTTGTTTCTCATGACTAGTTTTTAAATAGACAAATGAACTTCAGAATCTGGCAGATTCAAAAGATGCCATTATACAAATTCAGTGTCATTGGAGCCTTTCAGTGTTATACTTCACATCCCAAATACCTCTCCCATTATATCAAATACACGTTTTTGGAAATATGGAATACTCTTTCCACATGTATTCCTTTCAATAAAGACTAATAAGCTATTGACTTTTAGTATAAAATCCTTGCTTCTTCCACTAACTCAAACACGCACACAAAAAGGCATTCTGCCAAAGTGATATACACATGACTGCTATTTGATCTGTATATTCTACAGATTCTCAAAGCCTGTAGGTTCTTCCTAATGTAGCCTATATAATTTAGACCTCTTGTAAAGATGCTAGGATCTCTGTAGTTCTGTTAAGATTTTGTATATGAGATACAAAAAGATAATACTTTGTCAACTTACAGAACTGATTCAAGTGTATTTTCAACTTAGTGTTTCCCAGCTATCTTTCCTAGTTACAGTTCCCAGGATGCGACGTTTAGCAAATACTGCTAAACATTTGTTCCATTCAGACTGGTCTGGAATAATCTTTCTCCATCCTCAGTCTTTATTGAGGGAAGAAAGACCATACTTTTCACAGCAACACTACTTCTGCATCAAAGAGTTCGAGTAAAGCAAAAACCACATTCATGAATAGCTGAAGACTGTCCAACCAGTAAGGAAAAAAAACCAAGATTCTAGGAATATCACATGAAACTAATTAATGAATAAAAGGTTTTCTTCCCCTAGTTTTAAAACAAAAATATGTCACATCGCATTTTAACAACTGCTGACATTATTGTCAGCATAGAGGGAAATAAGAAAGCAGAAAATTACGACAATCAAGCATGGAATTCAGTTCGTACACTTTAGGAGAAACAGAAAGTATCTGAAACCCATATTAAAAACAGTGTATTCTACACTGAACACTCATTTAAACCTTGAAAGAATGCAACACAAATGTCTATTCTTTCTTCAAAACAATTTCCCAAAGTCTCTAATGGAAATGAGACATGTATTACCATGACATATGGTCACTTTTACACAAGGAAGACAGGTTATGCTTTACATCAGTGCCTCAAGGAATGCAGACTGCTAATACTGCTATTATCAAGCAATTTAAATCATAGTATAATTACACAGACAGATGGATTGCAAACCCTTTTAGTTTCTTTTCAACATTCAAATTGGAGAGAAAGATAACCTGAGACCTTCTCAGTTATAAAATGCCTAAGAACTAAAAGAAGAAGTTGACAAGATCTCCAAACTAAGCTTACTGGAGACAGCTTAAGGAAATCAAAATACAGTATTTTTATCTGGGTATAAAGTATCACAACTTTCAGGAAGTAACTCATGCACGTTCAGAAAAATCAGGAAAATAAAATGTAAGCATAGAGCTTAGCTGCTTTATTATGTATTTACAAATTATATTTTCAAACAGTCCAAGCTAATTTAACTATTTTTCCCACAGCTTTGTGATTACTTTCTATAATGCATAACACACTCCTTCAAAGTGGCTCAAGAGTACATTCTTGAAATTAATTACGGAGGAGTTAAAGAGACCTTAAGAGAAAAAAAACTAATTATTCCTGAGCAATACACAGGACTTCCATTAAAATCTGAGTCAAAGGGTTGTTCTACAGCCACAAATAGAATATACTCAGATCCAATAACAATGGCAAGAAGTGGTGTCATAACCTTATTACATTTTTGTTTTGATAGATTTAATTTCCCATCTAAGTTTTTATTATGTGTTTTTTTTGTTTTTGTAACTGCCTTCATTTAGTTACATATTTGTTAAACAACAGAGCCAGTAAAATGTATTGGATTTATTTTTGACTTGATCTTTCTTAAAAAAACCTTGAGAATAAAAGTCGTCTGATAACCCACCTAGGTTTTGTTATAGATCACTTTTTAGTCTCTGCAGAATTTCAACTAATTTGAAAGCAAGAAATTGCAAAAATCCACATTCCTTAAGCTTTTATCATTCTGTATCATGTTATTTCATGTTTACCTCTATTATCATTTTCTTAACATTAATCAGAAACTATGGCTACAGCTCCTTTATTTTAGAAATATTCAACCGTTAATAATATTCAAGTTATAAAAATTTAGCTAGTCAAAACACAGTAGCTATGTTCAAATATAGTAATTATTACTAATATTATTCATCTTTACTGGTAATAAAATACTAGTATTACTATTAATCATATTTACCAATAAAAATTAGAAAATATTACTTTCAGCAGGCTTTATCTCCTGAAACAGCTTCCAGACATTCTTGGTAGCACGTGACAAAGCACTATATTGATAAACAATATTGAGCATGTCCTGTTGCACTATGTTCTTCAGAAGGCAAGCTCTCGCCAGTGCATGGCAACTTTCTACTGCTTTGCCTTAGGGTGACAAATCTGTGCTGAAAATCTTAAGCACTGTACTTACAGCCAGAGGCCAAGTTCTCTCTGTAGCACCTCCACAATATTGGCTCACAGCATGGCACTGGCTAAGAATGTTGCCAGTATTTTTTTGCTGTGACGTCAGGAATGGAGCAAGGAATAGGAAATGGCGTGTCCTGAGATTCCTGTGCCAACATAGGTTCAGGATTATTCCCCAGAAGTACTTCTACATTCCTTTATATTGATATACTCAAAACAGATTATCTCAGCCTACAATCAAATGGTGTTTCAATGTTATTTATCAAAGAACAGCAAGCTATTCCTGTACATGTAAGTGCAAACACAGAAATGAACTCTAGAGAGAGCTTGTGAATGAATCACCTTAGGACTGTCACAACAGGCAGAAAAGTTGATTTGTGGTGGTGTTGAACTACAGATAAATGACTGGCTAGAACTGCAGCGGAAATGAACTCCAGCATTGTCTCCATGGAAACATTCTTGCATGAATAAAATAAACAGGAAAATTTGTGTTGAACACACTTCAGAAAGTACCCACAACTCTTACGGGAAAAAAAAAATGAGAATCCCATCAATTAAGAAAATATCTCGTGATATGATACAACAAGAAACAAAAGTCACCATGTCTGGAAAAAAACATGAGCGTATTAGTCACTCTTGACAATAACTCAATATTGTTGCAAAAATGAAGAATTCACCTACTACTCAACTATCCTAAAACCTATTCCTAAAATTGGTGGCAATATTCCCTGATGTCAACATATCTGAAATGATACCATCTTCATTCTGTAATCAATACACCCACAATCAAAAAAAGTTAAGGGCTAGGAAAGCCACAGGCTTTATTTGAAGGACTTAAAACTTCTTTTGAAAGGTTTATAAGAAACAACATCTTACACAAAAGCTGATAGCCTTAGTCATCATTCATGCTTGTATTTCCAAACAAACACGGATATGAATCCACATAAATAGTGAAAGCACCATACATTCACAGATTTAGGAATCTGTGAATCACAATATTACGATTTTCAGACTTAAAGGAAAATGTAATAGATCTGCTACTTTTCTAATTCTACTGGTTAATACTGCTGTGGATTGCCTGACTGAAACAATACACAATTAAGACAAATACAAGTAAAACTTGAACATGCACACACAAGAAATTACCATCAAGAAACATGTATGTATGTCTTAAATTGCTTATTTATTACTCATTCTTAACTTGGAAACTTCAGGCTTACCATACATCACAGTTTAAAAAAAAAAAATCAACTAGAAAACAGTTCTGTTTCATCCATGTTTAACAAAACAGAAACTGCAAGTTATTCAGCACTGTCTACAAATAAAACTAATCAGGGAAGAAAAACTTCTGCAGTTACTGGTCCTGTGAAGTTGCCACAACATACCCACAATAACAAGAAAAGGCCACCTTCAAGTTTTACCACCTTCCTCACAATGGTAAGGAGATGGAAGTATCAGCCTTACTATAATAGACCAAACACTGACAAAAAAATACAGGCTAAGGTAGAACGAATGTGTCTAAAGAAAAAAAAGCAGGGACACTCAGGATAACAGTGAGTATGGCTACAAATGAGCAAGAACCTGCTTGGAAAAACAGATTGCATACAGATGAGCTAAGGAAAGTTACTTGTAACCAAAAAAAAAGTACAAACGAAAACGTCATGACAGCCTCTCTTAGAGGATCACTTTTCATCACTTGCTCTATGAATTCATATATTCTGCATTTCAAGCACTCTTTGCTGCTATCTTAATGCTCCCTTCTCTCCTTCAGGAGAGGCACAATATACTCAGAGGTCCTCCAGATTCCCTCAGTAACCCCAGAATCTATCAGCTATGACTTGTAACTTGTTTTCCCCTTTTCACTGACCCTTCAATTTTTTAATGCACACATAAATTGCCTCACAGGTATCTAGCACTTTTAAGATACATCTATACTGGCATTTTAATTTTGATCACTAATGCATTTCCTAACCACAGCTACTTACTACACTAGAGTTTTTTCTAGAAAAGCCTTGGAGCATAGAAACTCCTCTAGCATGTGTTCTGCTCACAAAGAAGCAAAATTGCTTCTGGCAGGTTCTTGACGATACTAAGCAAAATATTCACTATAGGCCAATAGTCACATACAAAAAAAAAAAAAAAAAGAGAGAGAGAGAGTCAAACTCACCTAACTAAAGGGGCTCTCTGGCTGTACAGCACTTCTCAGCAAGCAGACCAAATCCCAGAGATGCTCTCCCTTCAGTGGCTGGCCCTTATATGAGCTCAGAGGGGCTCTACCCTGGGTCCACCCCTTCTGGTCACCTAGGGAGCACAGGTGCAAACAATTTGCCTGTGCTCCCTGGGCCAGCCACACCCCTTCACCAGGTGTTCAACCACAACTTCAAGTCAGGACCTAACAGCTCCCCAACCTGTATCTGAAAGAGCTGCACCACACAGTCCTTTCAGGATTAGTTTTAAATAACCTTTAAAGCACCAAAATACTTGGATTTGCAGTGATAAAGAGATAATGAAAAGCCTGAATAGTAGAATCATAAGTAACCCCTCGTTTATGGACTAAATTTAAACAAACTGATATAAGAAAACTACGTTCCTTTGATAGTTTTAAAACACAATTGGAAATGAATTATTAGCCAAACATTTTAACGCCAAATGCATCTCCTGTATACTTTAACACGTATTCAAAACCAACAGAAGCAGTAGAATGATTTGGAAGCTTAAAATGACAAATTATACTTTAAAAAATAATTCCTGTCTATAATTATTCTAGCACAAACCCCCACATTTTAGTATCATAAGCAAAAACATCTGGAACACATCTAAAAGCCAAAAAAGCATTTATAACAAAACAGAGATCAGTTCCGTATTGAAGACATACTGTTTCCCCATGCTCTCTGTGGCTAGAAAATCCTTTATGGTATTTGGGAGCACGTTCTACAACATACAACATTGCATGATGCAAAGAAAAGGTTGTAAGACTCAGGAATGAGGACATGAAGAGGATGGAGCCAGCCTATTTTTGGTGGTGCCCAGTGCCACAGGAGACAATGGATGCACACAAACTAGATAACAGGAGGCTCCCTCTGAACATCAGGCAGCACTTCTGTGTTGTACAGGTAGCAGAGTATTGGCACAGGCTGTCCACAGGCTGCAGAATCTCCTCCTGTAAGACCTCTCAAAGACGCCTGGATGCCCTTCTGTGGGTGTCCAAGCCTGAGCAGGGGCTGGAGCAGAGAGATCTGGAGGTCCTGCCAACCTCAGCCATTCATTCATTCTGTAAATCAGCAAGGGAAGCATTTCTAACTGAGAAAGATGGGACCTAAAAAAACCTTGCTAATTTGTGACTAAAGCAAGTATTGGGCTACAAGTTGGTATTTAGAGGAGACATTGAATTACATAAGGAAATATACTAGTTTAAGTACTTTATTCAGCTCAACTAAAAATGCTCTAGAATACAACTAAAATATTGTGAAATATTCCAAACTCCCAAACATAAGTAGCAAGAATAAATATCCACTGATCCTTCAAATAAATTGGTTCATGTTAATACTCACAGATGATGGATACATATTTTAAAAGTTTCTGTCAACAGGTTATTATCCAGCTGGGCTTTGAATTACCTTATTAATATTATTGTTTGCTGTTTATCCTTGGAGCTAAGGGACCTGCATTCTTCAAAATAATTTTTAAATTGGAACTTCATTAATCATTACAAAATAGTGTTATTCTGTTAAAAAAAAAAAAAGGCAAAAGAAACTTGAGTGAATTGGAATTGCTACAGGCAAAATGATTGAGCAAATCTCAGATTTCCTGTTTTAAATCAAAATAATCTTTCTTATGTAATAGATCTATCTTCCTAACAGTATAGGATTATAAAGCTACTGAGATAAGTAACTGATATACACAGTAATCGGTGAATCCATCACTTTTAGTGGGTTTTCCTTCTTGTTTTTTTCCTCTTTTTTTTTTCCCCCCATTCTTCTTTTGGAGTTGTTGATATTATATTTTCTGGTATTTATGGTTCTCTTTTAGATTTTTCTGGATTATTAAACTTCAAATTTCTTACGTGTATCTGTTAACACGTGTTTCTTCACTAGGCAGTAGTTAGTTTAAGATCACCAGGCAGAATTTTTATCTTACAGAAACACAAAGCATCTACATATATTGCATCTGTCATATTTTCTGCTCCTAGACATAGTTTCTTAAAATTTTACGTAGTATTATCTCTGAACAACTTTCATGGCAGGACAATAAAAGTTCACTACTGGGAACCTTTCTATTCTATAATCATTTCTGGTAGCTAAATAGTAAGAAACATTGTAGAGTATGACATTAAATGAAGACATTTGAGCCATCTTGAAACTTCAGTACAGTGAACAGCCTCTGCAGGACAAAGAAATGAACAGGGCAATTTCTTCTCCTGACAATACAGTCTGTGCCTAACTAAACCAGCTGTCTTAGAATAGCACCGTAGCTGTGGATACTTTTACTGGCCAGTCTTTATTTCTAGAATTCTGGTTAGAGCTCACAGGGCTAACTAGGTGTACATCAGAAGCACATTCACTGACTGTCAAAGTAGGAATTAAGTTGCGGTCTGAATCTCAAGATAGGTGGTGTTGCCTGAAGAGTAACTGTTACGTGCTGAATCACGAATTATAAAATATTATCCTGCCCCTAAACATCAGGCAAGGCATCCATTCCTTCTGAGAATAAGCAGAAAAGCTCTGCAGATTCTTGATCAGTGGAGGATGGTTATTATTCTGAGCTCACAGATCTTGTCCATACTCTAGCCAATGTTGCAAACCAGCACATTCAGAGGCAAACATTGCTGGAAGCCAGTGTACAACCAGAACCCAAACGCTGCCAACTAACTTCTCTCTGCCTACAGTAGCTGCCCTGGAATTTTTAGTGGATATGGGCCCAACGGCATAACTGAGCAAAAATATCAGAACATTTTTCTCATAACGAGAAGAATATCAAGATTATTCAAGAACTTTAAATATAAAAGTAATTTATTCCTTAGAGCTGTAAGGAATAGCCAAATTTTTTTAACATTAGTAAAAGAACATGTTAGAAGGCTTACACAGTTGGAAAAATAGATGAAGATGTTAAAACATTAGTTTATGTAAACAAGTATTGTTAGATATATCTTAAAACTGGTGTATAATATGTAGTACAGTGCATCAAAAAGAGTGATTTTTTTTTTTAATTGAAATTAAAGAGGTACACTGAAAACACAAATTATTAAGGATATTATGTAGTTTATACTTAAATGGGTTGGTAAATGGTTTATTATCTGTTGCATTCAGGATAACTAGATTACAAACACATTTTCTTCATAACTTTTATTAAAAGACAGATCAAGAAAATGTTTCTTACAATTCCATTACATGGACAAGAGTGGTCAGAGATTTAAGACACAACATGAATCAGTGATACTTTCACAAAAGGAATCCTACTTACTGAAGTTTCTTTTAACCAAATTTAGGCTGCGCAAATCTCATGGAAACTTAAAATTGATCCCCCAGAACAAACAAGTTTCTGCTCAATTTCAAAGTAAGGGAATTTACAGTTTAATCTGATGAAATTTTAGTGAGAAATATACTGCTTTAATCCACTACTTTTTTTTCTGACCAAGATGTAAGACCTTAAAAAACAAAACAAAACCAAAAAGCATCTAAGAGCACTACAGAGAAATGAACCATAAGACAACTAGTTACTTCTTGATTTCCATTGTCTTCTCACACCTTCACTCAATGTGATAAACCTATTGTTTAGTATCCCTTTAACCTACTGACATAATGCTTGTTTCTTCTCCCTCCCTTTGTCTCCTCACACACTATTAGTGTCACGTCCCTCACTCGTTCTGATGCCAAAACCACTGGCAGTCATTACAAGAGTTCACTGGTCACAACTGTGCGTGTGTTGATTGACAGACAAAAGAAGAAAGATGACAGTTTAGATAATCTTCCTTCTTGAACCTGTAACATAAATATGTCTTTAAACAAGATGTTCCATCTATAATCATCTAGCAGATAATAGTGGTGCTATGTTTTATATTGTAATGAAAATAGTTCTGATAGTACACTGTCGTTTTTGTTGTTGCTGAGATTACACACAGGATCAAAGTTTTTCTGTTCTTCACACTGCCTCACTGCATGGGAAGTTAGGAGAAATAGTCAGGAAAACTGACCCCAGCAGACCAAAGGGATATTCCGTACCACACGACCTGAGGCACAGCAACAAAATCTGGTGGAAAAGAGGAAGAAGGGAGGACATTTGGAACCATAGCATTTGCCTGTCCAAGAAATCATTATTTGTGATGAAGAAAATCCCCCAGAAATGGCTAAGTATCTGAGCACTGATGAGAAGTAATAAATGAATTCCTTACTTTGATTTTCTTGCATGTGCAACTCTTACTTTATCTATTAAAATGTCTTCATCTCTATCCATGAGTTTTCTTGCTTTTAGCTTTCTGATTCTCTTCCCTACCCACAGCAGATAACAATCAAGTAGTTTGTGTGGTGCTTAGTTGTCTACCAGGGTTATACCACAACACTATCTCAGATCCCTCACCTGAGGAACCATGGTAATGGTGCCTGTACGGATGCTCCACAGGTAAGACTTCACTAATGTTGATCTGCTAAATATCTTGTACTAAAGAACCCAAAGGAAACAATACTTAGTTAAAGAAGGGATAACAAAAGCTTATTGAATAGCAAGTAAGCACGCAGATTTTAACTGACAGCGTTTTAAAGAATATAGAACGATTAGCATTGGAAAAGACCTTAAGTCCTTAAGTGCCACGTCTACACATTCAACACCTCCAAGGATGGTGACTCCAGTACTTCCTTGGGCAACATGTTCCAGTGCTGGACCACTCTTTCACAGAATAAATTTTTCCTAACATTCAAATTGAACCTCCCCTGGCATCACTTGAGACCATTTCCTCTCATTCTACAACCGTTACCCACGAGCAGAGGCCAACCCCCACTTCACCACAAACTCCTTTCAGGCATTTGTAGAGAACAGTAAGTTTTTCCAAAGCCTTCCATTCTCTAGGAAGGAACAATCCCCATTCCCTCAGACACTCCTCATAAAACTTATGCTCAGTCCTTTCATTGCCCTTCTCTGGATATGCTCCAGGGCCTTGACATCTTTCTAGTAGTGAGTGGCTCAAAACTGAACACAGAACTCGAGGTGCAGTCTCACTAGCACCAAGCACAGAGGGACAACCACCTCCCTGCTCCTGCCAGCTACACTATTTCTGATACAAGTCAGGATACCATTGGTCTTCTTGGCCACCTGGGCACACTGCTGGCTTATGTTCAATTGGCTGTTGAGTAATACACCCAGATCCTTTTTTAGTCCGAAGGTTTACAGCCACTCTTCCCCAAGCCTGTATCTTTGTATGGGGTTATTCCTGAAACTCCTCTATGATTTGGTCAACATCATCTGATCTATCATAGTTCTGCTCACACAGGACCTAATGCACCTGGTGAGGTTCAGTTTATGCTTGTGTACCATTTTAACCAGCAGAAACAATACAGTTTATATCATGATAATAGTTCAGCGCATGTCTAGCTTCCTAGCTGCAATGCAGCCTAAAATATATTCAGAAAAACTGAGGTAGACTGTAAA
Source organism: Numida meleagris (assembly GCF_002078875.1). Taxonomy (NCBI): domain Eukaryota; kingdom Metazoa; phylum Chordata; class Aves; order Galliformes; family Numididae; genus Numida; species Numida meleagris. The sequence continues at coordinate 46,484,125 of NC_034412.1, forward strand.
CTTCTTGCTTCTGGCAGCTGTCTAATGAAAAAAAGGAAAAAAACAAGAATACATTTAAAATAACACTAAACTATTGTCAACGGTTTACGGGCGTTCGGCCCGGTTCCGTGACAAAGGGGACGGGGGATCCACAGGTCCACGCCCCGGGAAAAGGGAAAAGGGGAAAAGGATAAGGAGATGGCCCTGAGAGCAAAGAACAGCGGCAACAATCTGAGGAGAAACAAACTAATTTACTAAATAAGATATCGGAATGCAAAACAACACACTATAATACAATATAATTACAACTGAAGTTGATAAATCCAATACAGAGAGAGAGAATGTCCCAAAATCAAGGTAGGCCTTACTCTACTACCGACGATAAGACGGCTGGAGAGCGAGGTGCTGCCAAGACGAGAGACGGCGGAAAAAGGGACGAGGTCTCGTGATCTGCAAGTTTTTATACTGCGAGCTTTTATCTTTTCCCTCTGGCTGGAAATGGTAACAGAGGAGCAAAGTGCCGTGGGGACTGTAGTAGTCCTCTTCTGAGAACCAGGTATATCCACTACATGATGTTATGATGTGGAATACCAATAACCGAAAATCACAAAACCATGACAACTATGTTATGTCACAGAGCTTGCAAAATATACTGGATAGTTTTCCATAAACACTCATATTGTGTCATTAATATCATATATTTCAAGGCACTCAGTGTGCAGTATTTTCTAGCAGTGTGCTTCTTACAATTTGGTAAGCTAATCATGACATTCTTTCTACTCTACACACACACTAGGAGGAAAAAACCTTACAATTTTAGCCTTCAGAGGATACCAATTCAATACGTAGTTCTTGCACTCAGATTGTAACAGTTCTGTGCTAAAGGTCTATATAAGGGAAAAGAAATATCTTCCCTGGAAACACTACATTTTAATGAAATAAGACAAAATGATTCATCAGTTAAAAGACAAAATATAATAAAATAAGACAATGTGCTGAAGTACACTAAATACGTATTACACAACCATGATTTATTTCACTGTTTTAGATATCTGGTTCTGCTGAAAGGAGATTAATTTATTTGACAGTTAAGTCTGATTGGAAGACTTTTTTCAAGATAGCAACATGAGCATTATATTTGTAGATTTTCATTTTCATTTTTTTTCTTAAGAAAGTACTCTTCTGATACTTGAGCTACTGATAGTTGCTGAAAGAAGAAAAACTGAACTGATATTTAACATATAAACGTGTATCAATGTTGTACAAGCAGGATGCAGCAACAATCATAGACGCACTGAAAAGAGCCAGTAGTTCATGTGAGCCTTCTACCTCTCACATAAGAGTTGAGGATTAACAATAGGAATTTAATTTCTCACTCAAGACTCCACATGCACTGATTAATCTTGAGTGCATCGTACAAGTAAAATACCCATAGAAATAACATATTTCCACGAACACTTACAGTTCCAGAAAAACAAAGAAAAATATAAGCAGCTTCTTTAGAGACAAGGATGAGTTTGACCTCTGATGAAGTGAGATAGATAAACTGAATGTGAATGTACATAAGCTACTATATCAGAAAGATCTTTCATGAGCTAATGTCCTAATTAGTCGTATACACACTGGTCAACTAATGTGCCGTTTTTAAAGAAGCAGTGTCTAGACTTTACAAATTACGTATATAATCCTACTTTTGAAAAACAGGCCAACATTTCAAGTTATACAACTTGCACATACATACCATAGAAAAATATGAAGTGCTTTCCATGATTAAAGTATCATAAAGAGAACAGTTGGTCCAGTTTTAAGCATTAGACACTACCCTATTATCTCTCATTTAATTGACATCAAATACCACTATTCTGCTCACAAAAAGCAAAATTCCTTCTGACAAGTTCTTAGCAATACCAAATAAAGTATTCACAATAAGCTGATAGTCAAATACAGAAAGAAGAGCTGAACTCACACAACTGGTGAAAAAGCTCTCTGGTTATACAGCACTCCTCAGGAAGCAGAGCAGGTCCCAGAAGTGCTCTCCCTGCAGTGGCTGGCCCTTGTATGAGCCCAGGTGCAAACAATTTGTGCTCCCTAGGCCAGCCACACCCCTTCACAAGATGCTTAATCACCAGTTCAAGCAGGGACCTAACAGCTCCCCTACAACTACGAATAAAAACAGATGACCAGTTGGGAACATCTCACATATTATTTCTCTTCTCAGAGCCATCAAATTGTAAATAAGCATAAACTAAGTATTATGTAAATACATAGTAAGTTCAAAACAAGAACTTATCAAGAACAAAACAAGATTCCCTTTTTTCATCTTAGAGATCAAAGAAATTATATATTTTGATCTAACAGTATCAAAGATGGGGTCATCTCACAAGAAAATCACAATCTCTTAAGAAAAAGGTGCTGCGGTGTATTTCTTTGATTAATATCAAATAATGATTTGACTTGATTAATGTCAAATATCAAACATGCTCCCCGAGAAACTCCTTGTAAAACAGAGTAACGGCCCTGAACCTAAACCCTGTCATCATTCAACACAAAATGACAAGGAAGTGACATATAAAAAAGAACAACCTGGAGATGCAATCACTCAACATTAAACTTGCATTTCCTCTGTAGACATGCTCAAAGCTCCATTCTGCAGGAAGAAGCTCCTTAAAAAGCCAGTTACCTAGGCTCATACACAAAGGCACAGATATGTGATGTGCTTCAGCTACAAAATGGAGTTTGATCATTCAGGTAGCAGGATCTCCTTTCAGAAGGGCAGGGCTTACAAAAGCCTGGTGAATTTGTCAGTGAGGGTAACTTTGTTTTTTTTGCTCCTTACTATCATGATGTATTAGGAGCCACCCTGGACAGGCCACAAATCCTAACTGATATGCAACATGCCACTGAAAATAAAATATCAGTTTGGGAAATGCTTTACAATGTAGAGCTGTTAAAAACTATTTCTACACTTAAGCAGAAGGCAATCCCAGCTTTGGCAGCAGCATCATACGGGTCCAAAACAAACTTGATTCTAACTTCGAAATAAGAGCTGTGTGTGGATTATTTGTAATGAAATTGAAATAGTTCAGATTGATTTCAGCTATTCCCTCTTCCAATAACTTTTACCAAATTTACTGGCGCCATCACTGCAATAAATTAATATCGCAAAATTATGGAAATTCTACATCTCAGTATAGATTACAGACAGGAGAGTGCTTGAAAAGGACAATGGACAAACTCCTTTGTTTACACTATGCATTTAAATCTTTTTTCCTGCTTAATTCTGTCAACATTCTCCAAAACATAGACTCCATGACTTAATTCTGACTGATTAGAAATCACAACATATTTCATCCCATTGGTTATTAAAGTTAGTATTACAGAAGGGTAAAGAAAATGTCAATTTGCTTTATTTTACAGAATTGTGTTAATACTGCAAATCTGATTAAATCAGTCCCACTCACTCAAATTATTTGAAAGTTTATTTCTACTGATAAAATATTTACTTAGAAAATTTAAAACAAAAAAGTGCAGATAATTTTATTTAAACTCTTGCTCATTTCCAAGAAAACATCATTTTAGGAAGAAAATAGAAAATAAATATTTGAAGAAATCATAAATGAAAAGTAACTTGAACTTTCATGAATAGCTCATGAAAAAGTGAGAATGTGTATCTGGTCAACAAAATTAGATTTGATTTCTATGAACAGCAAGTAAACAAAAAGTAATAAGTCAACAACTTTCATTATCATGCCTTTGGTTTTGCACAGTAAATTACTTCATCTGATGATTAATTTTTAAAATTTGACACCACACACACTGTGGTGTTTTAGTCTGTTGGTTTTTTTTGATTGATCTGAATCTTCAAGATACCATGAAAATGAATTAAACACTCACTGCCTTATACAAACACATTTTGGAAGAGAGGTGATTTATAAATATGTCAAAAAGGAATCACTATAAATGGCTGGTAACTATCTTTTCCCCTCAATTTTGTAAGGGTTACAACCACAGAGAATGTATATTTAGATTTGTACAACTATATTCTATACTTCTGTATAGAGTAGTTCTGAATGTGGATGAGGTTGTGCTTGACTTATTTTGTCAAAATAAGTCAATGAAGAAAAAAGCATATATATCAATATATTACATGGGTATGAAAAGATTGTGTGTACATGAGAACTACATACAGCCTTTCTAATCTCCCCATTTCAAATGTTGTAAATACATGCTATCAGATTAATAATGACCGATGGCAAATGAATATATAATAACTTCTATTATAAGAAACAATTTATCCTCAAATGGAAAGAAGTGATTGAAAACTTCAGATTTCTAAGTGTTCAGAGAATCACAGAATGGCTTGGGTTGGAAGAGACCTCAAGTACCAACAAGTTCCAACCACCCTGCCACAGGCAGGGTTGACAACCTCCAGGTCAAGTACTAGATCGGGCCGTCTGGCTGCCTGAGGCTGCCAGGGCCCCATCCAGCCCAGCCTTGAACACCTCCGGGTACAGAGCATAGACAACTTCTCTGGGCAACCTGTTCCAGCACCTCCCACTCTCTCAATGAAACCTTCCCCCTGATATCAAATCTAAATCTCCCTTCCTTTATTTTAAAACCATTCTCCCTTGTCCTGTCACTATGTACCAGCATAAAAAGTTGATTTCCCTCATGTTTATAAGCTCCCTTTAAATATTGGAAGGCCACAATGAGGTCTCCCCACAGCCTTCTCCAGGCTGAACAAGCCCAGTTCCTTCAGCCTGTCCTCATTGGCAAGGTGTTCCAGCCCTTGGATCACGTTCATGGCCCTCCTCTGGACGCTCTCCAAAAGCTCCACATCTTTCCTGTGTTGAGGGCCCAAGTTTTTCATCAACCACAACCCCTAAGTCCTTCTCAGCAGGGCTACTCTCAAGGAATTCTACCAGTTTGTATACAGATCTGGGATTACCTCAACCCGAGTGCAAAACTTTGCACTTTGCTTTGTTGAATCTCATTATGTTCACAAGGGCCCACCTTTCAAGTTTATCAAGGTCCCTCTATCAACTCCCCCTCCTCTATCAACTGCACCGCTCATCTTCGTGTCATCAACAAACTTTCTGAGAGTGTACTCAATACCATCATCTATGTCATTGATAAAGACATGGACGAGTACCGAACACAAGATGGACCACTGGGGGATGCCACTTCTTACCGGCCTCCACCTGGATATAGAGCCATTTGTTGTTCGTATATAATTGATACACCATCAAAACAAAGGCTGACAGTGCCATCTTACCACCAGTTTATCACTTACAAACTCTCTATTACCCTTTACTTTACTGATACTTCCAAATAACTTATTAGGAAAAAAAATGTTATCCTGTTCCCCATACTTGTTACTTCAAGTTAGTTAATATAATATGTGTAGCAATATATACTGTACAAAACAATTTTAACTATAGCAGTTCAAATAGGAAAGTATTTATTCCTTAATAAAATGCAAATGCCCGATCTACTTAAATTAATTCAATTTTATAGTCAGAATGTCCCACTTAGTTGCAGAAATCTAAAACGTAATGTTATACGTGCACTTGAAAAGAACATGAAAATGAACCACAGAAAATAGGCCTCAGGGAATCTGAGTAATTAATTTGGTCCATTCTCCCGCCTTGACAACTGTCAGGCAGAAAAGAAAGTTATGTATTTCATTCCTGTATGTCACCACTAATCCAAGAATTATGCAGTACCTATCACTTAGATTTTGTTATTTAAATAAATGTGAAGATTATTGCTAGATTACGCATTTACTTGAAGTCTTCTGTTATTATTTGAAATAGGTGAAATTTAAAGATATTTTAATAATTTAATATTTGATAAAAGAAGATCTTAAAATGATTCTAAATACCACAAAATCAAAGAATGGGAGAAAGGAGAAAAGGAGGAATTTTGAAGAACTAAATTTTGAAATTAAAATCCACTGAATTTTGAACTAAAAATCCACAGGATATAAAAAGTGACCATATTATATACACTAATTACATAATTCCTTAATTGCAAATCACAGAGGGAAGGAGAAGAAAGAAACTTTCATTCTGCCTGCATTGGTGAAATATTCTGAAGAAATGAGGTCTGAATTTACAGAAACAGATTTAAAAAAAAAAGTAAATTGGAAGACTTTGTCTTGGTGGAGACTTCACCAAGAGCAGTTACCATCGTTCCAAGAGGAACGATGAAGAGAAAGCACTGAGTGACATAGATCTGACCCTTATGATACACTATAAAAATCTACAAAATTTATATAAAACTTTAAGGGTACTACAAGAAGTGTAATGAAAAAGTGCGGTATTATTTCTTATGATAAGCTAATATTTGATAAACGTTCTAGAGCTGTTATTTGATTATTGTTCAAGAGAATGGTCCAACTGAATTCTACTTTATTGTGTACTTTATTCTGGAAAAATAGAAATTTCTGTGATTTACACTTTCAAAGTATCCTAATATCAGAATTATATTTTAAATATCTGCCGTAAAAGTGCAGTAAAATTCAAACAAGACAAAATGGAAACAAGTAAGAATGGGTTTCAATCACTTATGGGATTATCAGCTGGAGTTGTAATATTATGCTGGGTATTCATGTCTTCTTTGTTCTACAAGAAAAGTATAATTGAAAATGTCTCGATATACAGGAAACAGAATCTGTATGTACATACATTCATATACATAGTGTTCTGTCTCAGCGTGTATGTGTATATATCTATATATATATGTATGTGTATGCATTTGTTTATTCTTACTGAGATCATCAGAAAAAAATAAGAAAAAAAAAACAACTGCCCTTCTAGTGAGAAATACAGGATTATACAAAAGTAGTACTTAGCCTGTTTATTAAGCACCTTTGCAATAACAAGAGAGCTCCTATCCTTGCTGTAATTGGAAAAATTGAGAAGACGTAGAGTGTAAGAGGTGTCAAAGTAGTTTGTATGAAACAATTATAATACAAAATAAAATAACAAGTATTCATAGTTTCTATGACCCTACATGACTGTGGGACTGAAGTTAACAGTCTTTCTTAAAGATGACAGGCACATATGGAAATACATTACTGTTTTTTTTTTGTTTCTTTAGTGTCAATTTCTGAATATTTTAAAATTTGTAAGATTTATCTTTAAGAAATCAAAATAGAAGGATGTGGGGCTAAACTATTTCTGCTTTTGTTTGTTGTGCTAGCAGTAATATAACTGACTACATCAATATCTGCTCACATCATTATGTTATTTCCTACCCACAAAACAAATCCCAACAAGAAGAATTTAAATTTAAATATATACACACAGATACAGTATTTACAGAATGAAACTCACTTTTATATTAGTGTTTAGCCAACAGCATGTTAAAAAACAGACTTCTTAACCTTGACATCCATAAAACTCTACTTTTCTAAAATAGGTTTTTACATGTTTGTTTGATTTATAAACTTCAAGTTTTTCATTATTACGATGTTGCCTCTTTTACTTTATTTACGTAACATGCTGGTGATTCATGTGTACACATGTTTTCCATAAACTAAAACACATATCTTCAAGGCCAGGCCTGACCGGGCCCTGGGCAAATCTAGTGGGTGGCAACTCTGCTCACGAAGGGGGTTGGAATTAGATGGCCTTTAAGGCCCCTTCCAAACAAAGCCATTTCATGATTCTGCATATTAGTATCATTGATAATCTAGAACTCTAGAGATGGATAAATAACAAGAGCTTGAAGCAGTATTCATTGTTGGTGAGTACTGAGTTTGAATTTCCATTCTTACTCCCTCTTATTTGCTCACTACTTTTTTAAGACTACTGTAGGGAGCTGAGATACTCCACTCCTGACAATAGGTTTAGAATCTACTTTAATTTTTAGAATTTATTTAATCAGTTTTTGTGTGTATGTTCAAGAGTAGACTTAACTTCTGCTCTTATATTAAAAATTATTATAAATGTAAATAATTTATTAATATAATTATTATTATTTGTTGTGAGTGGATTATGCATTTCTTGTTCAAGCAGCATATAGTATTCACAAATGGGAAATAAAGTGCTTTGGATAAAACTTCTTTACTTTCTACAGTGAGCTCCAGAATGGGACATAAAATATGTATCCAACTCAGTTAAAAAAAGTAAATTTGCTCTTAAAATGGGTCACGAAAATATGTTAGTCATATTAACTGCCTTCTCATTCCTCCCTTCCAGACTTTTAATGGTATGAAGTCTTTACTGGAATCCAGGTGACAGACATCATCAGAGCTGTCATACAGTACTATTATACTGAATTCTTCATTTGAATCTTTACACAGCAGACTGTAGATTGTAGCAATTTTTGACAGATAGCTGTACAAGCCATTAGGACCATGATGTCTTTGGCCATGAAGCAGAAATTAGGATTTCTATTTTCTACTAGCTTCCCTATAAACAAATATATTTAGGAGCAGGAAAATAATTTTTAAGAAAGCAAGATCTACAAATGAACTTGAGAAATGGAGCAAGTAATAATGGTTAAAACCTGTCTGTAAGGAAGGACTAATGAACTTTCATCATAGCTAGAAATACTCATTTCTGTGTTTCTCGTCAGCAGGTCTTATATACTATCAGTTCAGCAATACGACACAACAGTGATCTGATACCGATAAAGAATTTCATGGACAGAAAGAAATTTCATCTAGGATTATTGTCACCCCTGGAAGGTCATCAGTAAACAGGCGAGTTAATTTTCAAGAGCTTGAAAGAATGACATAGAGTTCACAGGACTGAAAGGAAATTACATTCTTTCAGTCTTTTCTTTCCAGTTACTTATGATGCTGATTGGGTTCTTCATTCTGTTTTGTTTTGCTCTTCAGAGCAGAGGGAGAGCAATCCATAAATTCTTACAGCCCTAGCAGGAGTCAATCCAGAGAGAGTCAGAAATAAGTCTTTCATTTAAAGCAATGGTAATCCCAGGAAAGTTATGTCAGAGCCCTTTCATTCCCAGGTTTGTGTCTTCACTTTCAAAAATAGACAGATATTAATTTTGATGATATATACTACACGGACACTAGTATTAGCATTAATATATAGTTAAGGTTTCTAACCTGTCCCCAAAACAATAGGAAAATACAGGATTTAAGAAAATTACTACAACATTCACCTGCCCAGAAAAATGTGCAGCCTCACCATTACTCTTGAGGAAAATTTAGACTCAAATTCTCTCAGACAGAAAAGGAAAGCCTGTTCTCCTCAGCCACTTGCTATAGAAATAAGTCTACTAAAATAGAAACTGGCTATCGGGAATATCAGGTAAATTAACTACTCCAGAATCTTGTAAAGCTAAAACTACAATTCTTAAAAGAATTTGTGCAAACCATATCAGTTGTAATAAGTAAAATATAACTTATTAGACTACAAAAGGGCTAATTTTATTCTTTTCAGAACTTAAAGGCTGTATTTTTCATTTTAATCTAAGCTATTTTTTATTCTTTCATACTTCCACCCTCCCAAGTCAATTTAAAAGAAAAAACCCTACATTTTTATTCAACATAGCTTTACCTCGTGCAGTAGATAAAAGGGGAAAAAAGGTGAGCTATTCTAGGCTACACTGCAAAGGGACTATTACGGATTTACTGCTCAAATGTAATGTCAAACTGCAATTGTTATTGAGGAAAACTGTATAAAAATTTTGGCAGAGAAAGTTCACCTAGAAAGTTCACCTGAAATGTAGGCAATGGAACTCAGTTATCAATTATGTGTACAATACCTGATATACCCATCTACAGAAATAAATTTATATAGAGATACATATAAATGGGCACAAAAATACATACATCTATATGTTTAATTATATTATGTATGCAACTGATGCTACAAAATGATGCATCATCTGGATATACTAGACTTTAAATAAGTACTCTATAGTACAGTATTTCTAAGTCAGATTTTCCATCTTTCCATTTTCTAATTTCCATCTCCTTCAGGTGGAAATCATTTTGGTAAAATAGATAATTGCTTCTGCTTTGCAATGTCAAACAGTTTGCCTCAGGTTATGGCAGTCTCAAAAGTTAAGATGGAAAAAACCTCTAATTATCTTTCTTTCTTTCAAGTATTCTTTCATCTCACTCTATTCAGTGGTGTCCAACATCATATTTTTCCATTGCTTGTTCTTTTCTACTGCATTCCTGTATTTAGTACCAAATTTACTTCCCATCTTCTCTATAATCCAGCTTCCATTTTGAATATAAAAATTTTACTATGGAAGAGGAGGAAACTTAGAACACATGGCAATCTAATTGCCCAGTCCACAACATTTTCAATGTCGGTAATAAATCTGTTTTTGACTATTTTCACTTCCAGAATGACAATCTGGCAAAAATTCTGCCATATCTCAAATTAGAAAACAAAGGATTATTTGAGATTACTAATCATATATATACTTATATATCCTGAAATCTCTTAAGATAATGTCATCATTTATTTCCATATCTATATTTTCCATAGTCTTGCCTTGACTTTCATTCCTTACTTGACAACGAAGTTCTAAAATTTTAGCCCGCTTCTGAAAATGACAAAGCGCAGACTAACAAATGGGTGAGAATGAAAAGCAATGGTAGCTCCTGCTGCTATCAAATTTTGAAAGCATCAGTAGAGTAACCAATCTTTATGAGTCTCCTTTCATTGTTATCATAAAATTATACTTGTATATTGGAAGGACTGAAGAACAGTTTTCAGCCTTCTGTTCAAGGACAGATCTCTTCCATACCAATGTGTAAATTTTAGGACATCTTCAGCTGCATAAAGCAATGCATGAGTGGGATCTTTTGCCAATTCTGTATGTTTTTTTCTTCATTTTAATCTAAAAATAAGATCTAAAACCTAGATTCTAAAAACCACACACACACAATGCAAAACCAGACAGATACATAGAGTCATATTCGTGGATCCCACCAATAATTAATGCTAATAATCAAATAATTATGTTATACAATAACTTTTTTTTACAGGTTGCCTAAATATATAGCTTTCCTCCCCCCTTCTTTTTATCCATTTTTTATGGATACTTATGAAGATTGGGTTTTTGGTTCAGTTTGAATGCTTTGGTTGAAGTAAAATTCTAAACATTTTTTGTAAAAGCTGAAGAGAGGCCAAATCTCTTGGAACTGGCTTTTAAGGCTTCTCTAAATTTTTATACTTGAAAAAATCCACGAGCAGTTTGGTCTTGCTTAACAGTTTGGTCAATATAAATTATTATTTGTGTAAAATTTTGTCACTGCAATAAATAACAACTCAACTCCTTTCATTATTTGATTACAGAAAATATACATTAATAAAACTTTACTCTATAATGTAAAGCACTACTAGATGATGTACTCTCCTGGCACATTCACACAGCAGAACTCAGCTCATACTACCATCACTGAATACTGTTTATACATGATTTGCATATTTAAAAAAAAATAGCTGAAATAGTTAGATAAGTCCTACAGCATCTCCTTATTGCATGATGCAAAGGGATTTTTAAATGAAAGAGACACAACATTCAAGAGATTTTAACTTTTTTGCAATTGATGATGTTGTAAATTCTGTTAGAGGCTCAAAATCAGACTTCTAAATTTTTGTAGTCAGCTTTAAGTCAAAAATAAATTTAAAAAAAGGAAAGCCGATGATGTCTAATATAAAGCTTTGAAAGAAATTACTCAGATACTCTAGTAAAACCAAGGAATTCATTGATTTTAAAATGTATTGACAGAATGGTAAAAATCTCAACTTAACATATACAGGCATTGCCATTTTAATTTTCGTTAGTATGATGCTCCTTTAATGATTTGACTTAAAAAATTTGAAAGAAATAATTTCTTGTTTATACAGATGTCAGTGTACTTAATTTATTATTTACACTAAGTAGAGGTAATGAGGCAATGAAATATTTATATTTCAGTAGACTTTCTGATGAGCCAAAGAAGTTCAGTAAGTTATTTCAAAGGAATTTCTTCAAAGTACTACAGGCAATTACATTACATTGTAAATTATTAACCTGTGGTTGTTTTCATACAAATAAAAATTAGTAAGTGTTAATGTATATTGTGTATGTTTGGTCAGTATTTATAGACATGCATATACAGTGGACACCTACTGCACGTTTAGGTACAATATTTATATAGTCTATACCATGTATAATGATATAAGTTTATAAAGTGTATACTTAGAATAAGAGAATAACTTATAAGCGTTAAAGCATCTTGTAAATTTATTCTTCTGAAATATAAATAAAATGTAATGTACTTAGTTGTATTTAAATCTGAAATATGAACTTGATTCCTTATTTCCAAAAAGTGCCTTGTAATCTGAAAATTCTCTTAGAGTTGTAATGAATTAAGCATAAAAAATGGAAAATTTCTAACTTCCTTTTTTTTTTTTTTCCCAGTAACTTGTAATCCTAAAGAAGACACACATCATTCCACCTCAGACTCTTAAATTGCTTATTGTCTGTTCAGACAATATCATAGAATAATTATGCAATATAATTTTTATCTTTCTTCTGGGAGGTGTGGCTCAATACCTACTAACTACACAATTAAGTCCACTACCTGATGCAGATTTATTCCACTTCAGAAATTTTCATACAGTTATCTTTTTTTAAACACAGTCTTTGTGCTTTAAAAACGCACACTAAAAAAAATCTGAAATAATACTGAAACAAATTCTGATTTCTAATTCAACTGTTTGAATGGATTATGGTTAATAATCATAAAAATATAGACATAAGTAAAAGTCTGTTTTATATTGATTTTTTGGAGCATCATATTGGAACATAGAGGATCATCTTATAGAAGTGACCTCAGAAGAACAGACTCAATTTAATTTCAGATGCAGTCATCTCAGTTACTCTGCTTGGTATCATGGAAGCTCTAAGTGGTTGAAGGGAAAAAGCTAGTCTGGTTCTCCCATTGTGAGGAATACAAATGTCCAATAGAGATATATTTTTAGGAGGTTTGTATAGAACACAATGAACAGATTATTATTATTACTATTTTTTAAGGTATAGCACAAACTCATTTTTTTCCATCTGTCATGGAAACAGCAAATCACCTTCCTGAAATCATGGTAGGAATCTGACAAATAGAATCTGGTGACAAAGCATTATATTGCTATCCTGTCTTACAATTTTTTTTTCCAATTGCATTCTGTGAAGAGGTAGAATTACTTCTTCATAAACTTCCTTAACTGCTCTAAAATCCATCTTTAAGCAGGTATTGTACTTTGCAAAATTGCAATGAGCTTAGAGGAAATGAAAGGAAGTGTACTCAGTACTGGCTGTGCTGATACAGCACCATAAGGCCTTCCCAGCAAAGGCACTCTATTTAGTTACAATGAAAACATAAAATAGAAAAGGAAAATGCTTTTCCAGGATCTGTCTGCTATCCTAGGCCAAAGAATTCATCTTCACTGCACCTTTTTTCTTTGGGAAATGCAACTCTTTGAAACTCTTCCCAGTTCACAAATACTAGCCTATTCATTCACTTTTGTGAACACCCGAATATCACCTGGATAATTCTTTACTACTTTGCACGCATAGTAAAGACAGTGCTTTCTTCTTCCTTCTTTCCATCTGCTTTTAGTGTCAAACACAGCTTTGGGTGTTTTCACTTTCTTCAAAACATTTCAGGTCAACCAGATATGCAACACATTTTTTAAAAAACCTTGTGGCATCTGGTGTAAGAGAGATTGTAGAACATCTAAGAACAGAAGATGAAGCAAAGGAACTGTTCAATCTTCTGTAACTACCTCCCTCTTGTTTGCAATTCTGTTGTACTGCAGAGAAGGAGATAAAACTGTGCAATAGTTTTAAGCCTTGTATTCATTTGAGGAGGCTTATTTAACAGAATCCAAATACATTTCCTGGACTTATGAACCCCTTATTACATCCAAACAAAGTCCAGTTATGTGAAAGGGGTGCTATGGTCATGGAATACTGCTTAAATACTCACTTAAAATTTGTCTTTACTCTCCTTCAACCACTGACATTTTATTCACATTCTACATTCTTGAACCTGCTGCTCTTCTATGTGAACATAAATCAGGAACTACAGAAGAGTAACCTCTCAGTAAAATAGGTTGCTAAACTAGTAGTACATTTGAATTGCAACAGTGAGAAGTTATGGCAAAAAGTACAGAGGAGCAAACTTAGCTATTCTTTTAAGAATTCAGAAAACCGGGGGTGAATGTTCCTTAACTCTAGGCAAAGCAATAAAGAAACAAATTAGTAAGCGCAATAGCCAGGGGAACAATAAATACATCCAGTAAGTCAGACACAGTGCATATGTGGCTGATAATTTAACACCATGAAAGGAGATTACAAACTGCAGTGGTGCAGTGAAACTCAAACCTCCTAAGAGATTTAGTGCAAGCAACACAAGGTAGCTTTAACAGTTGACAAAAGATAACAAAGAGAAAGCACAAATAGTGTCACAGGTTTTAGAATTCTAAGAGACATGAGGCAGTATGTAAACTAACCATGCAGACATAACATTGCTTTTAGTTGCTTAATCTCTACCCTTTCCAGCAGTAGTTTGGCTGGCAGATAGGAAAAAAAAAATCATTATGGACAGGCTACTTAAAAAATAAAAAGAAAAAAAGAAAAAAGCTTTAAAGTATGCTTTGGCAATTTGAAAAAAATCAATTCTTGTGTCTCGATTTATGATTTAAAGTATATAAATTCTAAATCCCTAAGCAAATCTATTACAAAGTAAGGTAAGAGATAAATCAAGTGTTTTTGATAGCCTCCTGAACTACTTGAAAGATCATCTCTCTAGAAGAGTTGTATTATTATTAAATGTGAATCTCATACACATTAATATTGTCTCCTTCTAGGAGTAGCATCTCAGGATAGGCCTGAGACAAACGGCCTAGAGATAAAAACATAAGATGGCCTAAAAATTATTTGCCATTGCATACTTCGATTCATTAACTTCTGCCCTTTTAGTACAAAAGTTATAGATCTGAAGGATAACAGTCTTCTACTCTATCATAGGAATAAAAGAAAAGATTGAAACAACAACTGAAACTTAGTAAATTATGTAATGGCAGCAAATAAACACAATACTGATATATCAAAAATAATCATGATTTGGTAAATGTTTACAAATGTTTTTTAAAAAGTGTTTATTCATGAAAGGAGACATATGTTTGTTTTCTATCAAGTGTTCCCATCACAGCTACTGAATTTCCTTAAATGTTTCTAATGACAATTTTCTACATTCCAAAAGGCTCTCTTATATACCTAATCTTTGTCAATGAAAACAAACAAGAAAACAACCTCACATTGACAATAAAGCTTTGCAAGAACAAAGTTATTTAAATAGCATTATCTGCTATTTGTCTTATTCTATATTGCCATTTTTTCCCCACTGAGTGCTAATAAGTGCTTGCTGTTGAAGAGGTTTACGTTCAACATCTGTCACTTGTATCCAGAAGTAGCACCTACAGGGAACTGTCAAATAGATTGTTATTCTCCTCTGTAGCACCAGCAAATCTGTCTCACATCATTTACATACAGATAGTTATAGGCATTCATCATTTCATTATGCTGACTGCCTCACTGTTCTAATGTATAATGTCTCTTTAATGAGCCTCAAAAAATACAATATTCCTTGATTTATGACTGCTTAACTGAAAAATTATACAGATTGACAAAACTCATCATAAAGCATTTTTTTTTGTTCCAACTACCTTGCACTTTAAGTTTAACAATGACTCTTCAGATAATCTCATTATTTGATTCTTTGACAAAAGAAATGATCAAATTTTAACACCAGACTTCACAGTCATTGCTGTTTTAATACGTATACTTTCAGTACAATGAGAGAACAGCATAGAATTTGACAAATTAAAATTGATCACTTTTTGTCAAAGAAATAAATGTATTGGACAATCTGTTTCAATATTATTATATGTCAATTACTTTAAGTTTCCTAACTTATCATGTGGAATACCACTGTACCAGTCATGCATAAGTGACTCATAAATGAGCCAGTTTACATGTTCATGTAAATTGAACTATGCTTTATTGTGTGAACTTGAATTATTTCATATACACAAACGGTTACTACTAAAAATATCTTTGTCATTAAAAACTACTGCATGCT
The DNA here is from genome assembly GCF_002078875.1 of Numida meleagris. Taxonomy (NCBI): domain Eukaryota; kingdom Metazoa; phylum Chordata; class Aves; order Galliformes; family Numididae; genus Numida; species Numida meleagris. The sequence continues at coordinate 46,500,230 of NC_034412.1, forward strand.
AAAGTATTATAAACATATCTAGGACAATAAGCAGAAAGTTGGGAATGAAAGAGGTAAACACTTTGTTCACTTGACTGCACTCAACTATTATATGGAGTTCAGATCCATCTCCATATATTTATAAAAAATATCAGCATTCAGCCAGGTCATCAGTTTTTGACTATCTAAGCTGAAAGGGTATGCAAACAGTGCTTATCCAAACACTGACACTAGCCACTAGAAGCAACAATTTTCACTAAGCGTGATGCTTTGTTTCCAACAAATATACAGCTGGTGTTTTAATGCTTTTAGTATCTAAGAAAGTGTTAAGATTCAAAAGCTTTTCCCATAATAGAGGCAAATGAAACACTTTACTCCCCTGTGCATTCTCCACTGTCTAATATAGTTTGAACTTACACTGTACACATTACATGTAGGCCATGTAAGATCGTCTCTCTCCTTCATCCAACCATTCATTTTCATAAAAGCCTTAGAAACTACAGAGAACTTCCTTTCTATTTCAAAATCTCCCCCTTTCCACAGAGTTCAAATAAACAAGTGCAGATACAAACAAATTAACACTGATATATATCCTTATACTGTCTGATCTCATATGTAAGCATTGTTTTCTAGTTCCAAATTGTGAAGCCAGGCTGAAGTTTATCCATTAAATATATGGTAAAAATGAATTGAGTGTTAAACAACAGATGGCAAACAGAAATCCCTAGATTCCTCTGAAAAGTCAACTTTAAGAAAAAAAAAATACAAAATGACTAAAGACATATTTAAAAGCTTTTCCAGTAGATGCAGACATATTATGTAGCAGAAAATTAAGTGCAAAAATAACACAGATCTATTTGACTCTAAATTTCAAATGCTCAATACAATAAGAATTCTTCTTCCTTTTCTGCCCATATTTTAGTAGTGAATATTTCAGTTGACATCAATGTCCACTTTTTAATGATTTCAAGAAGTCAAACATCTAAAGAACATAGCTATATTGTCCCCTAATCAATTTGTACATCTACACATTTCAACCACATAAAAATGACATTCTAACAAATAAACAAGTAAAAATGTTTTTTAGTCAATAAATAAAAAAAATTCCACGGTGTTATTTTATACATGAAATTTAAAACTCTGAAACCAGAAAACTAGGTACATCAACTCACATACCTCTTACAAATAACTGAAAACTCAAAATTATATGCCTGGATGCTTTGTGAATTCAAAGTATTTAAAAATATCAATTTATTTCACGATAACAACAAGGTTTATGTCTCAGCTCGTACTAGAGGGATAAAGTTCAATTTTAAGAATATGTAATAGTCACTTTACTAGTCACAACCAATTCTCTGACTGTCCTGACCATCACTGAATTATCTTTCTATATCTGTTGTAATAGGCGGTTGCGAGGATACGAGATGTAACGAGAAAGGCCCCCTCCCTGAAGGAACAAGGACTAGTTGACCAAAGAATGTACCCGTGACACAGGAAAAATGGCAAACTAAGATGATCCGATAAGCTACCTTTTGATATGTCAATAGATGGAAAATACTGCTTCATGCTTCACTGCTACATGCCTCAGCAAAAATACCCAATCGGTATTAAGGGTGTAAGCTTTAGATGGCAATAGTGGATAACAAGTATTATAAAAGGAGTGCTACACCTTTGAATAAAAAAAAGCTTTTCTTGCTGCTATTGTGTGTGTGTGTGTGTGTGAGTGTGTTTTCAAGTGGTGCCGAAACCCGGGAACGTGTGTATGTGTTTTCATATATCCCTTGATAGAACTGTCAGGAATATAACTAAGAGTAATGTTTGATAATAAGAGGTTTCCTACATCTGTTAGTGTTGATGTTGTAAAGCAGTGCTATCTAATAATAATATAAAACATGGAAGAGATTATAACTGGTTGTTATTGGAGAGAGAGTATAACAAAGTAAATATTGTTCTCCATATAGCTCATCAATGTCATAATTCTACTTTTTCCTTTTTTTGCCTTGTGATTTCATCGATACAGCTCCCATATACTGTGTACAGAGTTACCATTTCTGAAAACTGGCTAATAGTGAATTAAGTGAAATTAAGAAAAGGCAGTGGGGAAAGATCTGTCAGAAGATCTGCCTGCTTCTATCCTTCCGTTTTTTCAATATTTCATGCACACAAAATATATGGCAGTGTTTCTTATATCAGTTACTGAATTAGCCATTTTCTTCACTGAGTACTGAATAACACACTGATAGAGTCTGCTTACACACTGATAGAATCTACTTACAAAAAGGCGTTAAGTGGATTCAAGACTTCAGTTGGTGTAGTCTGCACATGGGAAGACAATCCAGAGTGTATTCTGATCCTGTGATGAATGTTCTGCTTTTCTAGAGATAAACCTAGGGAATAACAAGTACAGAATAAGTACAATCATATGTGGAAAACACTATAAGCCAAATCAATTCCAACAAAAAAGTTGAGTGATAACGTACTGCAAAGTTCACACCATTATTTATCCATATGCAAAACTTTAACACTTTAAACTTTGTCCTCTTATAGTACTCAAATGACCCCAGAGTCCTTCAATCTTACAGCTGGCAAGTAGAGCATTTTCGTTTTATTACATCTAAACAACCATCTGGTGGCCTAAGAAGAGAAACATAATGACTACAAAGTGAAATGACACAGCCTTCCAAGAGAGTGGAACTGGATTTTCATTGAACGTGAAGAAAAACTGTAATATTTAGAACATGTAAAATCAACAGTCATCTTTATTTTAACAGTAGAGCTCATTCATAATTCTTACATGTTCTTTCAGTAGAAACAGAAGCAGCAGCTTCTATTCCTTCTTCTGGCTCCTATTCACATAGTTGGCAGAATTCTACAGAGAATGACTTAAGAAGTAATAGGAGTAAGGCATAAACAGGGCATGTTTACACCTCCTAGCATTTCTTACAGGAAGTAGGGTTCAGCAGGATATTGCTTCAGACCTAAACCAGTACGACAAATGCTTGTTCAACCTCTCTTTCAACATATGTAGCCAAAGCCTGAGGTTTCTAAGCTGAAATATATTTCAGATGAACAACTCAGTCCTGGAGTTAATCATTCTTACTTTTCTTTTTCTCATCTCTTGCATCCAAGCTTTGCTGCACATTAAACCCACTACTTCTTGTCATGTCTAAATTGGAGGTAACAGTTTATGCTGATCTCCTTGGTAACAATATTATACGTACCTACCATCATTCTGATTTTACAGGCTGAACAAATCTGGTTACATGTCTTCTTTCTATGCCTTTAATAATTTTATGAACTATCAATACGTACGTATATATTTTTTTTCTTTTTTGCTGTTCTGTTTGTTAAAAAAAATGGACAGATCTATAACTGGGTAACTGGATGCTTGCATATCAGGCTCGTAAAGATTTGTGGATATTGGTTCAGCAGTTTCAGACAGTATCCTTTGTGCATCTGCTACAGATTATCAACCCTGTAAGTGGTTAGGTAGAAATTAACATGCTATGCCTCAATTCATGAAGGGTGATAGAGGCATGAAATGTTTTCAGATTTGCCAGAGGATGTCTGCCAGGCATTTTAACACCTCCTGAGCACTACTACAGATGATATGAAAGGAGGGCAAACATTTATGTAAGATAGCAAAAAGTCTGTAACTGGCTACACGTGTAACAGTATGGCATGGCAAATATACTGTCCCCTTATTCCTTCCTGAAGTGTTAGAGGTGATTCTCCATCTTGTATTTGTCCAGTTGAGTACTCCTACTTAGTGCTTGCACTCATTCATATCTCTATTATATGTCTAATATTTTCCACTGTATCTAGAATTTACTAGAATCATTTTCAACTTAAATACTCTCTTCTGATTGCAGCAAGAGTAGCGTCTACTCTGTTGTATAAACTATTGGTTAAATTATTGTATATGCCTACACCTAGTATAGACTCTTATGGAATTCCACTTTATTTTTTACCCAGTGTCATGATTTGGCCTGGCTTCACGACAAGAAATGGAAATGAAGTCTTCTGGGAGTTGTAATTCATTCTTCTCTTCTCAGACCAGGAAACCGGAAATATTGACAATCCATGGAACTGCAGCATTAGCTCTTTAACTCCCAGTGCACTGCATGATGTTATGATGTGGAATACCAATGAAAAACTATCAAACCATGACACATAGTTACTGGAAAAAGAGTGAAAAAAGCAACCATGATGGGCACAAACTGGAACATGGGACATTCCACCTGAACATGAGAAAAATACTTCTTTACTGTGAGGGTGACAGAGCACAGGAATAGGCTGCCCAGAGAGGTTGTGGAGCCTCCTCTGGAGATATTCAAAACCCACCTGAACATTTTTGTGTGTAACCTACTCTACAGAACTTATTTCAGCATGGAGTTGGACTTGACAGCTTCCAGGGGTCCCTTCCAACCGCTATGATTCTGCAGTTCTGTGATACTGTGAGTAAATAATGAGCCTGCTTTTTTTCTCAGAACTTGTACGCTAAATTTAAACCAGTCTTATTTAGACCACTGTTTCCTAACCTGTCTAAAATAAAATTATCTGAGATTATAAAAAATGCAGTTTACTAAATTCAAGTTTTATCATCTCTCTACTATATCTTCAGTCTTGCTGCAATATTTTTAGAGAGCATGAATTTTATTTGTTCCTTTAAGATCTATGCTTGTTGTTCATTCTCATCATCTTTTACAGGGTCTTAAATAGAGCAGCCTGACAGTTTAAGGTCCCTCATGGAAATTCACTTAAGAGAAATATGTACAATTCTTGTAATATTTCTTCACAGCACTCTGTCAATCCCTTTCTATGCTTTTGAAATTTCACAATCCTTTAAGCTCTCAAATATGCTGTTACTATACATCTTATAAAGATTTATGTGGTTTTTTTTTCCATGAATGCGTAACTTCTGAGTTACGCATAATTCACTGAGACAATTGCCTCTGCACAAAATCAAGACCTGAACAATGACTATTCTTTGTTTCTAGTTGATATATCCTTGCAGTTAGAGGATTGTACTGATTTTCCTACAAAAAATGTGATTTTCTGAATAATTAGTTTTGATAGTTAAAGTTGAGTAAAGTCCTTATGTATTGATCATCCTAGATTCCAGTGTCAGGATCTAAATTTTCCACTGCTTTCTATAAAGTATTTATACAAAAAAGACTAATGGAACATTGAATAGGTTAATAAATGCTATGTTTTATTTTTAAGATCTGATGCAATTGCACATGGATTTGACCCACCATTTCCTCTGACCTTTCAGTTATAATTTCTTTTATGAGTAAAAATATCCTTAGTTCTTTAACTTGCAGTAATTTTCATGCATATAATGGGTTTTCTTATTTTTTTCAGTACGCTTAAAAAAGAAAATGTTGTCTGCTGTTTTGTTTGTTTATTTGAAACACAGAGTATTTTCAAAGTAGATGCTCCTGTTTTGGGAAATCTGCCAACAGTTAGTGGGCTAAAATCTTTAAACAGAGAGGCAAGGTACATTCATCCCATTGCTGGAAATCTTCTATTTGAAGGCAGGAACACAGAAGGCAAAACCAGATGAATCTAAGACCACACTGTGCGAGCATCACATCTGCCTGGGTTCAGCTGTGCCTCCTCACTGGGGAAATAACTGAAACAGGTCCCACCTAACAAGAAGTGTATGTGCGCACGTGTGCAAAGCCCTTCCTCACTAGATCACATAAACTGAGCTTCCTAGTATCATGTTGATTGGTATTTCTTTACCTTGTCATAGAAATTGATGGAGGATATGAGAATGATCTGGCTACCTCTTGTCAGTAAATGAATTAAAATGTCCATAGTAACAAGGGGTTTTGCATGCCTTAGTCTTCTTTATTCTTCCAGCTAGTTTGGTACTCCAGCTCATCTTTGCCTTCTTTTTCTTCTTCTTACTCTTTGATTTATCAGCTTGATTTGCTTTCTTTAATATTAGAATGAAAGTTAGGGACTACAACTTACCAAAGATTGTATACTTAGTGTGTACTGTACACTTCTAGCAAGTGGTAGAGGATTATGAGTAAAATTATAGTTCACTGCACAAGGGAAATTTACTACAAGAAGATAAGTCTAAAACAAATGCGAAGAAGTCAATTTGTCCCCCACACAGTCTTCTGCTTAAAAGAGGTCTTGGTATAGTACTTTTTTTGGCATATAAAAACAGTGAGAAAAACCCTGCCAAGAAGACTCTATTAACATGCATAGAATACTTTTTTTCTTAAGACATTCGTTGCCATCTCTACTTTTTTATACCCCATCCATAGCATATATAATATGAATGATCCTAAGAAAAGTAGTTCAGCCTTGTAATTCTACTACTTTTATAATAATAGCATACTAGATAAGGTCTATCAATCAAAATTCTGTCAGAAAATAATCTATTCATTGTGGTCTCCCTTTTTGCTTTATTTTTCTTATCTTCCAGCAGCATATCCTTCAGTTTCTACCCAAAATACCTCTCAAAGCTCACTCTTAAAATAAACAAATAATGAAGAATTTGAGGGGAAAAAAAAATTCTTCTCTTCCTAAACCCAGACTTTTAAAAACTCTCCTTTATTTCCCTTTCCACATAAAAATGTTAAGCTATTTTTTTACCTGCCTATCCTTTACTATTTCCTAAACTATCTCAGTGAGAGGCTGAAGACTCACCTCACACTTCTTCCATGCACACAGGATTTTTTTTCTTCAGTCCGGATACTCTTCCCCCAGGCCTGCATGGGCTCTTACAAGCCTTTCCCACCAATGCCCTTGGCCTTCCTACCTGCCCCTTGGGACTGGGCCACATTGCACAGCCACAGCAAGGATGGGGAGATTGTCATTATGGGGGCCCAGTGGTGAGAGATAGGCAAAAAAGCTGAGGTACTCCATGTACTTTTCCCCTCTGTTTTCATTGAGAGTTCGTGACAAACTGCTGTGCTCTCTGTGATGAGGTGACAGGTGTAGCTGACATGGGGAAGGCAGCAGATGTGGTGTATCTTCATTTAATTAAGTCCTTTGGCACACTCTCCCACAGTCTCCTTATCACCTAACTGGTGAGAAAAGAGCTGGACAAGTGGATGGAAAGATGAATAGAAAATTAGCCAGACTGTCAGGCTCAAAGACTAGTGATCAGTGGTGCAAATTCTGGCTGGCAGCCAGTACTTTAACGTCTTCATTAACAACCTGGATGACAGAGAGCACTCAGCAAGTTTGCAGGTGTCACCAAATTGGAGGGGTGGTCAGTACACTGGATGGCAGGGATGCTGTTCAGAGGAACCTGAACAAACCAGAGAAATGCACTGTATTCGTGGAGTATAACAAGTGCAACCACAAGGATATGCATCTGCGATGGAAACACAATGAGGGGAGAAGGCCAGGGGCCAACTGTCAGGAGAGCAGCTCTGCAGAAAAGGCCCCCAGGGCTCCCAGTGAACAAGTTGAACACAAGCCAGTAGCCATAACATATGCAGCGTAGGCCAACTGCAGCCTGGTCTGTATTACTAAAATCAAAATCATCCTATTCATCCATTTGGCACCTTTAAGATAACTTAGAGTCATAAAATATCCCAAGTGCAAAGGATCCACAAGGAGCATCAAGTCCAACTCCACATAGGACCACCCAAATCCTAACCGTTTGTCTGAGAGCATTGTCCAAATGCTCCTTGAGCAGCTTACTAGAATATTATGATCAATTATGGAACTCCTAGGACATGAAGGGTATTGACAAACTAAGTGTTTCCACAAGAATGCCAACAAGATGATCAGGAGACTGGAAAGTAAGAAGTATCAGGAGAGGCTGAGAGAACAAGGCCTGTGCAGCTTGCAGAAAAGGAAGCTAATTGCTACATGCAACTGCTTGGCCATAAGACACTGAGAAGATGGTGCTAGAGTCATATCACGGTGCATAGTGAAATGTAACAGTCACAAATTCCAGTTAGGTAACTCGGGGGCTGGGGTAAGAGAGGTGTGAATGCAATGACTGCAGTTAAATACTGAAATAGGTTGCCCTGAGAGGTTGTGAAACCTCTATTTTGTGCATGTTTAAGACTCAGTGGAACACATACCTGAGCATCCTCACATCATGCCTGTTTTGAACAAGACGTTGGACTAGATGGCCTCTGGAAGTCTTTTTCTACGTAAATTACAGTTCTGTTATAAAACTTAAAATTCTTGTGTCTATTTAAAGGACTTTTGAAAATGTAAAATAAAAGGGAAATGGCATAACACTATATGTAAATATATGATGATATCCATATATGTAAAGCTAAATTCCTTTTCAAATAGATATTGCTATCTGTAGAAGGCACATGCAGGGAAATGATGAATGATTGATGATGTTTTGGGAAAAAAAAATGAATGCAAAGTATAAGAAATTTTGAGTCATTTTCAAGTTTGAGTATGGTTGTTGTAGACTGCCTGGTATAATAAAAAAGTGTTTAAATTTCTTAGAAATATCTATTTTGAGGGTCTTTCACAATTGCTTCAATTATTTTCCATGTAGATAATTAAGATGGATATCAGATGCATTTGATTTGGATATATCATCTACATGTAAGTAAGTTTTTCCAGTTTCATATAATGAGATTATCATATTTATTGTTTTTTGTCATATTTTATTACATTTTCTACAAGTATGTCATGGTTTTATGATTTTCGGTTATTGGTACTCCACATCATAACATCATGTAATGAATGTACCTGGCTCTAAGAAGAGAAGGAGTACTACATTCCCCACGGTACTTTGCTCCTCTGTTACCATTTTCCAGCCGGAGGGAAAAGATAAAAGCTCACAGTATAAAAACTTGCAGATCACGAGACCTCCTCCCTTTTTCCGCCATCTCTCGTCTTGGCAGCACCTCGCTCTCCAGCCGTCTTATTGTCGGTAGTAGAGTAAGGCCTGCCTTGATTTTGGGACATTCTCTCTCTCTGTATTGGATTTATCAACTTCAGTTGTAATTATATTGTATTATAGTGTGTTGTTTTGCATTCCGATATTTTATTTAGTAAATTAGTTTGTTTCTCCTCAGATTGTTGCCACTGTTCTTTGTTCTGAGGGCCATCTCCTTACCCTCTTCCCCTTTTCCCTTTTTCCCGGGGCGTGGACCTGTGGATCCCCCGTCCCCTTCGTCACGGAACCGGGCCGAACGCCCGTAAACCGTTGACAAAGTATAAAAACAGTTCTCTTATATAGTGTATGCTGTAGAAAATATGGCCCCTGTAGAAAAATGATTTCCAGTTACTATATTAAAAATATGAAGCTCATTCCCAATAAAGTCTCTGAAAAAGTGACTGTGAAGAAGCATGGAACTATGAAAAAAATGGTCCTCTTAACCTAAAAAGTAGTGCATACACTTGATGGTTGAAAACTTCTAACTATTTTCTTCACAAAGAATATAACAATAAATCTTTATCAGTGCATAACTAAAAGTCAAAATTTCTGAAAATGTGGCTTTGATAGCAAGAAGGTTTAAAAACTTGACTCTGAAATAACTAGAAGAAAGAAAAAAAGTGAACCAGATTTCATACTTAAGTTAGCTTTCTTAGTTGTAACTGGCCGAACCCAAAGCAGTACTCTGAAAAGCGTATTTCACATTTGGTATTTTAAGTTGTCTTTTAGCTATTGAATTTGTAAAACTTATGAGAACAACATTCTTTTTTATTTTTTTTTTAAACTTTTAAAAACAGAAGTTCTTGGTTACCAGTAGTTGAAATGAACAACGAAATCAGAAAACAGCAACTTAAAACATATTTGAATCTGCTAGCACCTTTAAATTATGAAATAAAGCTTTGTTTTGATCTTACTTTAAAATTTGATCTGATTTTTGCCATGGCTGGTCTTTAGAGTTCAAGGAACTTCAATAATAGTTTAGGTTCAAATGTGTACAGAAACTGGTTAAATGTGTAACTTTTATGTTTTAATATTCATTTACACCTTCAATATATATACATTTTTAAAATAACTGAACTACGCCACTACTTCAGCACAATAATACTGTGTTTCACTAACTTTTCTTTTCCTCTAAAGATTTTGGGTGAATTAATAATATCCAAGATACTAAAGGTAAACATTCTAATGTCACTAGAGGTACAATAATTCCACCTTTATTACCCAACACCTTTATGTATGGGGAACAGTAGTACATCATGATTTAGTCCACTCGGATTGATAGGCCAGTATTTGTACCTTGACAGGATATCACTGCAGCAGGTATGCTGACTATTTAATGTCTCTAGACAGTCTCTTACGGCCTTCACTAACTCATTAAATTTCATTGTTCTCCTGCAAGAATACCGAAGACAAAATTTAATCTTATTATTACAAGAGAGAAAATGCCTAATGGTAGCTTCTTTAGTAAAACATTTTTCTTCAGAGATGTAATTTATAAAGTTTCGTCTTGCATGAACTACATTCAGCGCTTCAAAGCACATAGAAACCTTTCAGTATTTCAGCAGTCCTCTTTTCGTGTACTGTATAAGCCTTCAAAAGCAGCATATCGTCAAACCATCAAGAATCTACCTGATGCATGTCAAAGCCTTGCTATTCAGAAGTAGTGAACCTAGACACCCAAGCAGTAAAAAACATAGCAAAATTTTACATTACTATAATGTATCCATGTATGACTATCTCAGCAAAGTAGTAATAGCTCTTGGCAAACAGCATTCATCTGGTCTGAAAAGCTGTCAGCAGCAATATGGTGGATGTCAATTAGAATAAAGTATGAGATGCAAACACATTTGCCAATTACATGCATTAGACCTCATAATGACTGATGTCACAAATATAGTTTGGTGATAAATTATCTTAAGGACAGTAATTACATTTTTCTATCAGTTGAATGTACCCATTTTGAAGTTACAAAATGAGACCTAAAGGAAAAATCTCCCTGTAGACAATTGAAACAACAGGAATGTCAGGAGGTACGATTACTTGGTTATTGGTGGGCTTTTTTTCCCAGCTAGACTCAGCTTGGACTTCTAAAAAACATAAAAATTATTCAATCCTTTTTATAATATATTATTTCAGGTGCTGGACCACATCCAAAGAAGGTCAATCAAGCTGTGAAGGGTTTGAAGCACAAATCTTATGAAGAACAGCTGAGGGAACTGGGATTGTTCAGTCTGGAGGAGGCTCAAGGGAGAGGTTATTGCTCTCTACAACTACCTGAAAGGATGTTACAGCTAGGAGGGTGCTAGTTTCTGTAATCTTTGTGTTTGCTTTATAAAAGTTGCCACATGCACTTGGTTTTCTTACAAATGTAATCATTAAGGTTAGAAAAGGCCTCTAAGATCATCTAGTCCAATGGTCAGCCCATCACCACCATGCCCAGTAATTAAACCATGCACTTAAGTGCTACATCTCCACGTTGCTTGAACTCCTCCAGAGATGTTGACTCCACCACCTCCCTGAGCAGCCTGTTCCAATGCCTCGCCACTCTTCCAAAGAAAAAAATTTTCCAAATATCCAGTCTGAACCTTCCCTGGTGAAACTTGAAGCCATTGCCTCTTGTCCTATTGCTATTTTTAGATTGAGATTTAATATATTTTCCTGAATGTTCAAGATTGCTGTCAATGCTAGCTGACACTTCACTAACCTTTATTAAAAGAATGTGAGATTTTATGGACGAGTACATTGAAAAAAACACTATGGTTCAATACTCCTCCAACTGTTGGAAGATGAAACCTAGGTAATTTTTTATAAACTTCAAAGAGTATGCAAGTTTCTGGAGGGAGAGATAGAAGTATTTGAGTTAGCAGTCTTCCACTATCTGAATAATACATAAATTGATGAGTCATATAGTGATCTGAATATAAAATACTTTGTCCCAAATCTTTTTACAATGCAGCACTGATTCATGCAATCATACTTTGTCATTCACAACGTTAACTTCATATGAAATGTTTCCACTGACTTGTTTATTCTGTTTCAAAGGATCAGTCAATAACAATCTAACAGATTTTCTTCTAATTGCTGGTATACTTCTCCATTGATATTTTTTTTTCTTCTTTAATTTACTGGTATCTGAAAAAAAATTTATTCAACTACAAAAGACGCTGTTTTGGTGAAGTGACTAACATACACAGCGGTTAGCCTCCTCAAACTCCCCTGCTTTCACTGAATCTAGAAAACAAAGCAAAGATATTGTATCTTACGTTCTGTTCCCCAGCAATAAACATTACTCCATATGGACACAACACCAAGTTTTATCTATCTTAAAAATTATCAACATAGAAAATTTTGGTTAACTAGATCAGTGTTCTGGTGGTTTTTAGATGGCTGTTCACACTAAATATCTATCTTAATGTTAATGCTCAGTGTACACACAGAAGGCTTTGGCAAAACATGATTTAAATAGACCAAACTAAAATTTGTCACTGAGACAAGTAAGAAGAACAATACTGTATCAATGAGAATGGGAAGGAGATAGCTATTATTTTCTCCAATATCTAGAATTCAGTTGCTGAAAAAAATAGATTCGTTGTGCTCAGAGCTATGCTGAGAGGAAAAGTTCAGACAATGGAAACCTAAATAACCTTGATTAGTAAATATTATGGTGATAAAAGCAAAAGAGAAATCAAGCTGATGAATGGAATCTGGATGGGTCTGCACATGCATTGGATCTGGTGCTTTGAAGATCCATATTACCTCCAGAAATGTAAGAAAATACTCTATCACATGCTCTCTTTAAGCTAATTGAGCTTTGAGGCTAATTTGCTCTATAGGGCCAAAATGGTGTATTTGTGCAGCACCCTACCTTATCACAAGTTTTTGTACCACACAGGGTTTACAAACTCATGGCCATTTGGCTCTTCTATCATGTGCTTTATAAATTCTATAGACCCCAGAGTCACGTATAAGACTATGTTGGTGAAGAAATCAATTTTAGCCACACTTAAAACTCCTTTATCATTCTTTTTCAAAATGCCATTAAGATATAGTCTGCTGGTGGCTATAAAAATGAGAAATTTGAAAATGACTATGTGTTATGTCTTGAAGCTATACTAAAATTCATTAGTGTTATCCAATAAAGTATGGAGTTAATCATTAGTTTCAGGTGTGATATATTAGTGCAATGCTCTGTCATTACAAGAATCTTTGTTCTTTTCATAATCTATTCCTATCAAATTTTTACACTAGCTACAAAGTTAGTTGTCTCAGTGACAGGAGGTAGAATCTTCTTTAAGAAAATGGAATTTTGGCCATTCAAGTACGTTTGCCTGACCAGGATTTTGCAGAGAACACACGTACATTGAGCTATGTATAGCTGCAAACAAAGTCTGAGTCAGCACAAACACTAAAAATAAAAATATACTTTGGTAATTAGTGGTTTGACTATGAGAATATCCCTATCTTTACTCACAGCATTACATTCGTGCCTAAAATATTATCATTTACTGACTCATAAGATTATACTTTTTGAGTTAGTATCTTGATTTTACATTAATATGAGTAGGAATACTTGTACATAAACACTGGAAAGAAAATGCAAATCACAACAAAACTAAATTTATCAGCAGTTAACAGGCTTTCAAAAGTATTTTTAAAAAATACATCAAAATACTTTCTAATTTTTTTTTCCACTAGGTAAATGTACACATGTTCAGTTAATTTTACACTAGAGGATCAATTGACTCATATACAGAAAGTCTATAAGAACACTGTGGGAATACTTCAAAAGAAACTGTGTTCAAATTACTATTTTGAAGGCCAACTAAATTGAAATACTCTGGGGAGAAAAAAGATTCAGTTGTCCAAAAGAGCAAAATAAACAATCTGTATTTATTAACATTGATCTCGAGCATCCTAATATTAACATAGAATGGCTTGGATTGGAAGGGATCTAGCTCCAACTGCCCTGCCATGGGCAAGGACACCATCTACTAGACCAGGTTGCTCAAACCCCCATCCAGCCTAACTTGAACACTTCCAGGGATGGAGTATCCACAAATTCTCTGAGCAATCTGTTCCAGTGCTTCACCGCTTTGAAGAAATCTTCCTAAATCTAAAATTTCCTGCTAATCTAAATCTACCATCATTTAGTTTAAAACCATTCTCTCTTGTCTTGTCACTATACTCTCTGATGAAGATTCTCTCTCCATTTTTCCTGTAGGCCCCTTTCAAGTATTGAAAGGCTGCAGAAAGGCCTTTGCAGAGCCTTCTCTAAACTAAATAACCCCAATTCTCTCAACTTTTCCTCATATCCACTAAACAGTTCATCCATCAAATTCATGCATCTCCAAACAACAAAGATGTTCTGTTGAACCATGTCAAACGTTTTCAAGCATCTCATATATTGGTTCAGAGAAGTTAAATAGTTGTGATTCTTCCCAGTTGATGATGTACCTAAATGTATCTTAAGTTGATAATATACATGAAAGGTAACACTGAACATTCAATACCATATTTTTTTACCAACAGTGATCTCAAGATGGGCTCATTTAAAAAAAAAAATTAAACAGGGATGCTATTTAGGATTTTAGCTTTTAATTTATAATAAATAGATTTTATCACAGGATACGAAAGACAGGCATGTACTCAAGACCGTACTTAAGAAATAACCTTATATTATGTTTTTTTTCTGCAATACTGATTACCTTTTGAATTATTTAAAATGCTTGCAGTATGTCATACAGCTTCACATTACGCATAAATCACAGAAGCCACCACATCAATTCTGGAATTTCCCTCAAATTGATTATACCTGCTCAGAGTTAAATTAATACATTTTGTGATAAAATCATAAATTGCTCATGCATTTCAAAGACATCTAAAATAGCTGACAATTTAGCTACTTGTCCTGTACGCGAATATGGTTAAGAAAGCAATCAACATACTAGACAACAAATGACACAAAAGTTATATAGGATATATCATAATATCACACTAATGGATCACAGATACAACTCAGTCCTAAAATGTTTGAGACAGATAACCACGAAGTTCTCATAACTGGTTTTTACATTAAAACTATGTTAGAGGCAACCTTAGACTTCACAGCAGAAATACCCAGAAGGTATCCAAATAATGGGTTGCTGGTGTAACTTTCACTTAACATGAAATAATAGCAATCATCAATACAGCCAGGTTATTAAGCAACACAAAACCAGAAACAGCTCCTCTTTCTTTTGCTCTTTGATAATATAAAATAATTGACAGGAAAGAGCCATGAATCTTCTATACGCAGAATGAATAAACAATTGCTTTTAAAAAACCATTGATGTCTAACTGTCCTATTAATCCACAGTCATAGGAAATGTACACAGAGACAAATGTATGTTTTGTGAGGACATACCATTTATTAAATTGACTCTTCTGCTTGTGGACCTGAAATGAATTTGTCTCTGCTCATGAGTTTTCTTGAATAAAAATACTAGAGCTTCCTATTAAAACAATTACATTTTCCAAATGAAAGTCAAAGCACAGTGACAATTTCAGACTGAAATTATATCCTTCCCTTACAACCAAATAAAGCATTTTCTTATTTTCTTTAATAATTTTCTTATTGCATTGCAGTTCCAAAAACAGTCACAATAATAAATTCTTATTTAACATGTGAAAACATTTGATTAAGAAGGTGAAGAATGTTTCCAGTATCTTATCTTTTTCATTTATATAAAATAATGTTGTAATTAAGATCACTTTAGTCATCAACTACACACACAACTGGCAAGAACACATAGATTAAAAAACCTAAACATACACTAATGGCTTCCCTCTAAGTAATGTGTAACTATGAAGACAAATAAGCCAGTAATTTTCTTCATATTTTGAAGAAACCATGATTTCAGAGAGAGTATGCACATTCATACACATATTGTATTGAAGAGTTTCATTTATATTATATAAAGTATGAATGCACATTAGTAGATTGACAAAGGACATTTAAAGGAAAATATACATTTACTACAAATCTTTCACCTCAATACCTAAAATATAGGAAATTCTTAGTTACAAGCAAGAATGGCTACAAAAAAATAACTGCCTAATAAATAGATTATTCCTTCAATTCTAACGTGCTGAACAAAACCTGAGCGAATTTTATTTCTATGTTAAAAACAAAAGATCCATACATGGTAGAAATTAAGATTTTGTCTAACAAAGCTTAACATTCTATGACATTCATTATCCTCAGAGTTATAACTTTCATAAAATGTCACATAACTTATCAAAACATATCAATGACTTCCAATTCCACATTTTGGTGTGATTATTTTTGTTCTAGTATACTTACTTCTCCCTGACTAAATTATGAAAAGTAGAAATCTGTGTATTTATCATTCAAATCTAGACATTAGTTTAATTCTTATGTTATGTCACTTAACCTAAACATTAACGGATAATGTTTACCCATTTTTCCTATTCACTTGCAGAATGTAAGACAAATTTTAAAAGACACCTACGCATATCATATATTAGTTAATTGTACACAGTTACAGTAGATCAACGTATCCAAAACAAAAGTAGTTAAGCGTCTAGGGAAAATATTAAATCTCTAATTGATGTTTGAAAAAAAGAAAACTGGCTGTTCTGAAAATGTACTTCAAATATTCTGAAGCTGCTTCCTGTGCTTCTACCTTTGAACTTGCAGTACATCTCTCTGCCCTCAATCCCTCTTTCGGCCCTACAACAGCTGGTGTACTTTTGGTCAAACCAATGTCAAACTATGAATGGCATCATAAATATCTTAGGAAGAGATGTGATTTATATCATCAGAGAGAGTTACTTCAAGATTTGATATTTCTATTGGCAAATCTTTTTGAAAGAGGCAAATTATTTTCTTTAAGAGTTGGCAGGAGATCTTGCAAAATGAAAAAGGAGATCATAAATGGGATGCTCTTTATATCGAAGTGCTTTCGCTTTGACATCATAATCAAGTATTTTCTACAGTGTCTGCCACAGTTGGCAGGTTAAGTAGGAAAGAACATTTTACACACCAGATGTCCAAGTTTTCTGATGGAAATGTAGTGCATGGTTTTTGAGAAAAAGTATACTACCACATTTCTCAGGGATTTTTATATTCTTTTCTTGTGTTTTTCTTCAGAGACAGGATTGTTTTGGGAGTTCTTTCTCCCCCTAAAACCTTCAGAAATAGGGAGACTAAAATTAGTTTAAAAGAGCTGCTGTTCCTTGCAGGGGTCTCACTCTTAATTCTCCTGCTTTTTTTTTTTTTTTTTGGCTTTTGGTTCAAGAAGGATGTGTATATATCACTGATTTTGTTAATCTAAGGTTTAGTAATTTCTATACTGACTTTATTTTTCTTTCTTGATATTATTTTTTGTATAACCAATAATTCTTAAGGCAAGAATAACACAACTGTTTTTGATGTCTGTCAGAAAAAAAATTAATTACTTTCTGTGTTCAGATATAATTGTTTGCCAAATATAAAATTTGTCCAAGTTAAACTACAAGATCAAGTCAGCTTTATAAATTCAGTATAGAACATTTTGTTTCATGAATAAATTCTTAGATCTAGCTCCAGTCTCTCCACAATATTATTGAGGCATCATACCTACAAAAATACAGCTTATCTGCTTTTAATAAATTATTTCAGTGAATTCAGTAAATGGTTTTCCTCTGTTAAACAATCAATGATATACGAAGGCAACTGGCTATACTCAAGGATATAGGAAAAAACATTCCGCTGTGAATTTGTGATTCTTATTGGCTACTGTATACAGAACAACTTGTTTTTAGATTTTAAGGCCTAATCACTGACATGACACAATGAAATCAATATGAATGTTTCTATACTGTAGCATGAAATAGCAGCATATGATGATCTGCTACTCAGTCATTTATCAATCTTTACCCTTAATTACTACTATACTCTAAAGTAGTTAACCAGGCTTCTGATAACAGAAGAATCAGCTTCTTGTAAAGGTTGAGTGTGTTCTTTTCCCAGGTGTCCAAAATGAAGAGTGCTGTTCATATGAGAATTTGTTTGCTGTCCCTATGAGAATGTGCAAACCAGCATCAGTAAAATCACCTTTGATGAGAGACTTAGAATTATGGAGAATACATAAATACATCACAGTTTTGTTTCTATGGAGTTTGCCTTGAATTTGGTACATATCGGGATGCCAGCATGAACAGGGAAACATCCCCTTCTCTAGTTTTCTCCTTTGCTGATTTCAGTGGAAGTTAACATGGCAAGAGCAAACAGACTCTCACTGTGTTTTTGAGCACATTTATCGTCACTTCATACTGTGATTTCTCATACTCTGGGTGCAGTAATTTGAGAGTTCTATAACGCACTAATGTATTACTGATAGCTATTTTCATTTATTAAAAGCGGTATTAGAATTCTTAGAGCATTTTAAAGCCTTCTTCCTCTATAGCAATTTTGGAAGAGGCCCTGACATAGCTGAAACCCTTTAAAAAACTACATTCACCTAAAATGGAAGCTGCCTTTTCTGTTCTGAAGTTTTAGTATGTACGAAGTATTATCTGTTCTTTCTAATTAACAGGAACTAGCCTCCTCCTCCCTTAGATAAATATACAATAGAAAGATGAGCACCCAACTATACAGCACTGTTATAAGAGAAGACAACCAGGCTAACCACACACCCTTTATCCTACGGTGTAAGAGAGAACAATTGCAGTGGATGAAAAATAGATATATGTATTAAGGAGCCACAGTTTCTAGCTTTCCCTGACTACATAATGAAATTGTATGGCAACGTTTAAGTTTCAGGAGACACAACTCAATTGATCCATTCCTTCAGAACCTGAAAATCGCAGGTGAACTTGAAACAGAGATCAGTATGTTGTAAATCCCAAAAAACCATTTCAAGTTTTGATGTAACTAATGCTAGGCTTTCTTTACTGAAAAGGTTATTGAGTGTTACCATACAGCTTTGTAATAAGGACAGGAAGCCCAATTAAATTCGAATAGAATCATAGAGTAGCTTAGGTTGGAAGGGACCTTAAAGATCATCTGGTTCCAACTCCCCCATCATGGGGAGAGTTGCCACCCACTAGTCAGGCTGCCCAGGGCCCCATTCAACATGGCCTTGAACGCCTCCAGGATGGGGTAACCTCAGCCTCTGCAGGCAAAGAGTGCCTAACCACTCTCCAGGTAAATAATTTCTTCCTAACATCTAATTTAAATTATTAAATGCCACTCTTCCAGTTTAAAGCATGGGCGTCCATTATTTTGGCTTGCCTGGGCCACACTGAGTGAACAAGTGTCTTGGGCCACATATGCAAAGGTAGCTCCTAAAGTAATGCCACCTATTTCCTGGAAACTAGAACCAATACAAAGAGCCCAATAACTCTATTTGATACAATAAATTCTCAACTATAAAACATTATTTTTCAAGATGGTCACTACCATTAACTATGTATTTTCACCAGCGATGAACAAGGGCCTGCATGCCACACTCCAAATTTGCACCAGAGGAGGTGACCCTCTGTCATGTACCACCACCTCCTCACGTCCACTGTTTGGTCTCCATAAACATTCAGCAAGCGTCAATGAGTGTCAGTGGGGGCAATTTTTTCCACATGGAGAAATTCAATGACACTCCCTTCTTCATAAGGACTTCCACACGTCAGACATCATTTTGTCAGGCTGTCCCTCTACTGCCATCTGCCACACGGCAACAAAATGGAATGGAACACTGATGGGAAGGTTCAGTCTCCACTGCTATACCACCAACATCCCTTTCTGGTGTCATGGGCCAACATCATAAAACAGGAGACACTACTTTCAGAGCAGTCCACATAAAATATATAATATAGTTAATGTATACAAGTAATAACACTTTAATCTTCCTTTGTTTTGATTAAAAAAATGTTAAAGAGAACTACAAAAACATGAAATTAGTGGGATATTTGACCCTGGTTTTGTGAAACTAATGTTTCAATCCCAGGTTCAGTGGCAGTAGCTGCAATTTTTAGTGAGCTCTCAAGGTGCTCATCAGAGATTTTTTGATGAAATTGTACTCTTCCTGGACATCATTCTTGTAAACAGCTGTTGACAAATGTACATACTGCCAAAAAGCAATGACATGAATAAGGCGTAACTGTGAAGTGAGAAATGTTTTTCTCTAGTAAGAGAGGGTTTATAAAAGTAAACAGACAAGATCAAACATTTGAGTTGAATATCTGATTGCAGCTCTACAAGTTACATTTTAAAAAATGCAGGTGATGTATTTACGTCAACTGAAAATGTAATGATAACTATACCAAAAATGATGATTTTTTTTGTAATCTTGAAACCTGTTCTCAAATTCCTGCATCAGAATGGAAAGCACGGCTGAATATTTTTCATTGTTCACAGAAGTGTTTAGCCAATGTATCAAAATGCATAAAATTATTTGCCATAACTTGATTTGACACTGCACTACGCTCTCCCCATGTCCTGGTTTCAGCCCAGACAGAGTAAGTAGGACAGCGTTGTTTGTTTCTTGCTGAGTGATGGTTGTGCTCCTGGGCTGGGCTAGGCTGCTAAATGGTGCAGAGCTGCTGTCATGATG
The DNA here is from genome assembly GCF_002078875.1 of Numida meleagris. Classification (NCBI taxonomy): domain Eukaryota; kingdom Metazoa; phylum Chordata; class Aves; order Galliformes; family Numididae; genus Numida; species Numida meleagris. The sequence goes on from NC_034412.1 coordinate 46,520,690, forward strand.
GCCTGGTGGAAGGGGGTGGGCCGCACTGTGAGCTGTGCTGAGTTGCAATGTGGCCTGCAGGTTGGATATACCTGGTTTAAAGCCATTCTCCCTTGTCGCATCACTATTAGATTGTGTAAAAAAAAAAATATATATATATATATATCAGTTTCTCTCCTGCTTTTAAGTTCTCTTCAAATACTGGAAGGCTGCAACGAGGTCTCCCCAGAGCCTTCTCTTCTCCAGGCTAAACAAGCTCAACTCCCTCAACCTTTCTTCATTGTAGAGGTGCTCCAGCCTCTTGCCCCTCTTCTGGTCCCATTCCAACAGCCCCACATATTTTCTGTGCTGGAAAGTCTGGATCCAGATACAGTACTCCATATGAGGCCTCATGAGGGCAGAGTAGAAAGAGATAATGATCTCCCTCAATCTGCTGGTCGCTCCTCTTTTGAGGAGGTACATCTCAAGTCAAGTCAGAAAGCTGAGGTTGGGATCAGCAAAAAAAAAAAAAAAAAAAGCTGAGCACAGTCTTGCCTGTATCATAGGCCCAAGGGAAAGGGGCTGACATTAAATGCAGTTTATGAAGAAAGGCTGGCAATCCCCAACAAAGCTTCTCAAATTTCTCTCCCAGTGCAGCTATTTTCACCCTGTCTAGCCCAAATCAGCTGTGCCTACTCAGGGACAGCTCTACCCAGAGCACTGACCAGTGTTCCACAAGTCATAAAAGAAAGAGCATGCAGAACCAGAGGAGCACTAGGGTCCCTGATAACTGCTCCAACATCAAACAATCAACAGCTTTGCAATTCTTTCATACATTTCTCAAAGGTGAGGACAAAACCCTTTCAGAACTGGTTCTTTCCATGAAATAACTCCAATTAGACTTGTAAGCCTTACATGACTGATGGTAGCAAAGATGAATCTTGATCTAAGTAGCATCATACCAAGCACTGAACCATCAGTACATTATAGAATTTACTTCTCAGAAAGATAGTGTTTTTCAAAGTGTTTTTATTACCCAACCACTACAGTATTTGTAATGTTTCCTATTTTTGAATATTTTCTCTAGATCACAAAAATACTGAGAAATATTGCAAGAAAAGGCCCAGTCTTACTATTCCTAAATTTGAAGAAATGGTCACTAAATACCAAATGCACTCTTCTCAATTAATTGTGTACTAACATATTCTAATGGCAAAAGTCAAAACAAAATGACAACAGAATGTAAAGGAAAGTTATCTATAAACTCATGTTCCCTTTATCAGCCTATATTTCCCTTAAGTTCATACAATAATTTAAAAGTTCGTATTTTCATAACACAAAAATAATATTGCTAGTAAATTACTTCAGCTGTGTTTAGACTCAACTGTATATCTACTTAATCAGAATACTATAATAAATTAAAGAAAGAAATAAATTCACTTTAGGACCACGTTCTCATTTTAATTTAGAATATATATTTAATTCCAAATTTCAGAAGCATTACTAAATTGAACAAGATATCAATCACAGAAAAATTCTGCTTAAGCTTCAATTGTATTATAAACTATGAAGTCTAAAATCTGTTTTTCTTAGTTTAAACATGGCTGTGGTTTCAAGACTTGATTATTGATTTTGGTATTTGAAGCTGAAATAACACAGGCCAAATTTTCAGGAAACAGACTGTAAGAGTTCTGCACTGCAAATCAGTTTAGAATACTATAATTTTTTATTAATAGCAATTTTTTTAGATTCTTCATCATAATACCTAAAAAAAAAATACAGCAAACGCCTTATTTGAGTTATTTCAATTGTATTCATTGCCCAATAATCAGGAAATATCTTTTGAAATCTGTTTTGTTTGACTGGATAATCTTTTTGAAACAAGACAGGATATCCAGGAATATAATTTAAAGTACATTCTTTAAAATAACTTATTGCTACTTCTTTAAGGGAAACCCATGTTTTCTTTTTTAACTGTAGAAGACAGTTTTATGCAGCTTTTATTGATTTAAAAAACATTCTCGATTTTTTAATACACGTATATATTTAAGTTGAGTAAATTCTGCAAAGCATACCAATTAGCAGAAACAGATGCTCACAGTTCACTTGCCAATATTTACACAACATTTTATAATTGGTCAAAAAATAAGAAAGCAAGCAGACAATACACATTTAAATTTTGCTTTCACGATTAGTGATAATATAATGAAAAGATACAGATCTATTTTATCTGCAGAATAAATGTAGGAAAAGGGCATGTACTCTCGCAGTGTAGATACAGAAGGAAAAAGATACTCAAGATTCTAAGAAACCTCACATTTTACATTATATCATGTATTATTATTTCAGTTTCTAAGTACCTTATGTATTTTGTTTCAGTACACAGTATATTTTTTTTTTTTGTGATATGCAATTAGTTTCCACATTCACAGACAGCACATGGAACTATGTGAATGGCTGAAGCTGTTTTAAACCACCATGAAAGACAAATGTTCTTCCCCAGGCTGCAACATTTGTATCCAAGTTCCTAATTGCTTTCCATGCCCTAACAGTTTTTCTTTCTACACTGATGTACTTTCCTGGACTCATGATCACTCCCCTAGGCCCAAAAATCATTATGGAGTTTTACATATTCTGTCCAAAATATTTCTTTTCCCACCAATTATCTCCCTACCTTATTCTTTAGTATGTTTCTAAAACTCAAATGGAATAGACCAACTGCAAATTTTATAAGTAGATGACAGGCTTATTTTTGCTTTTTTTCTTTTCAAAGTGATGTATAGCAGAAAGTATATTGCCATTTCGGTCCACACATTGCAGTATGTAAGTATTTATGCATCAAATAGATTGGCTAGACTATTTTTTAGACAATGAGCAATAACACCAGAAGTTATCACTGTTACAGTGTAGCTAGCTCTTAAAAATTTCAGTAACACCACTTAATGTTAATTACACTAAAAGTATGGTCACTCTACAGTATAGAAAGACATTAAAGTTTATTAACTAAAATCAGCTCTCACTGAATTAAATGGAACAGAAAACTTATGTTTGGAGGAACCAAAAGGGTCAGAAAATTACAAAACACAGCAGTTTGCTGCTTGTAACTATGCATGTTTGTTTGAACAAATATTTAGGTTCAATGTATAAGAAACATTCCATTAAAACTGAGCAAGCAACCTATGAAAAAACTGAGAAATAATTATTAAGAATACAAATTTTCAAAAGTGTTAAAAAATGCCAGTGAGATAATTACTCTTCGTATAGTATTAGTAAAGTACCCTGGAATTTTTATTATGACATAGAAACTATTTATCAAATAGTACAATTTTGAAAACCATTTAATCCAAGCAATGAAAACTTACCGGGAACAATGGTACCTTTCCCATTTACATTTACAATTTTTATTGAATGTCCCTGATGATTTAAGTTTCCTAGATACTGCTATTTTATTAGTTGGTATGTACTCTTCTGGCTCCCATTTTACTTATAGTATTTGCAGGTACCAAACATATTCAGCATAGGTACATGACAGTAGACAGAAATCTACACAGTAGCATTCAATCCTCCATAACTACCACCAACACTAAATAACAACAACAACAACAAAAAGACACAAGCTTACCTTTTCTCAGTATTCTGTTACGCCCCTAATGCTGAGTTTGATAAAAGTTTAGTTAACTTCAACAAAATGCCAGTTTGCATTCAGATCTATGGAAGCCAGAAATACGAAGTGGTAGGATAAGCTCAATTTCCTGAAATTTGGGCCTACAATGGGTTTTTTTTTTTTAAATAAACAGAAAACAATATCCTCTGAAGTACACAGTGGAAGACTAGCAGGAGCAACTTCACGAAGCTTGCATTAGAATGTCTCACAGACAAAGCTGTTTAAGTTGGTTCAGTTCCTTCACCAGATTCCTGTAAGCCTGATCACTGGATAGATTCAACTGTATTTCAAGAATACCAAAGTATTCTTGCCTCCTTTCAACACTGTGTTGTATATAACAAATTGAGACATAGCTTACCCTGAGAATTATCACCAGTCAAGAAATATATGAATAATTTTGGATGACACTAAACATACAGAAATGTACATAGCACACAACATACTAGTTATGAAATTTAGCAGCCTATAATTTGACAATGCATCATTTGTAAGTTGCTTTTATTCTGCACAGACTGGAAACAACTAGAGCTGTATTTTGTGTGCAATAAGTCTTATTCACAGACAGCAGAATGAGTGCTGTAGGGTCATTCACTGAATTTTATATTACATGAACTGTCAGTTTTGCTAAAGACTGATGTCTTGAAAGATCTCACTAGTAAACCTCAATTTTGTTGTTTTTTTCTTTGTTTCAAACAACAGCAAGAAGTGCGCTTTTGCTCTTGAATACTATATTTGAGCTGCATGATATCTCAGCAAGATTTCTGAGCTGTATGAAATACAGTTAACTTGTGTAGCAGCTATTTATTTATTTATTTATTTATTTTTTAAGATAAGGCTGACGTAAAAGTCTGCCACTTAGGTGTTCCTCTCTCCTACAGTTTTTACTACAGGGGAATAGAGACAATGGTTGAAAATTAAAAGGTTTTTGGATTCTGCAGTTTGACACAGCAATATTACAAAAGTATCCCCAAAACCCAGGTAGCTGCAGTAATATTAAGCATGTGGAAGATCTCTGCATTTTATCCCCTAACACAATGTGTGTCCCCTTGCCTCATTTTCCAGGTCACACTTCCATTTTCTCTTGTTCTTCACCCATTATAAAATGTTCATATGTAAAAAACGGTAGTGATTTCAACACTACTACGCTGCCCTTAGGATTATTCCACCTATCAAAACAAACAGATTAGAAAGTCTAAACTTCTTTGTAGGAACATTTTCAGTCAAACCTTATTTTTTTCTGAATATGAAGTACACACTTACATAGGTAATTTCCTCCCCTCAACTCACTCTCAACTTTACTTCTACAAAATATTACATTTCCTTACTGTGCACAAACACAGCAAGCAATTTCAGGAAATCTGAAAAAGCATGAAGATTTTTAGAAACGTTCAGAGTTCTCCATTTAACAGAAATGGACTCAAACACAGCACAGTAGGTGTTTCATTCAACAATTTCATTTCCCTTATAATTTCATTTCCTCACGTGCTAATAACTTTACAGATTATTTTTGAAATGCAAGCCACTGAGGAACCCAATTGCTTCCAGAAATTCACAGAATTCTTTCTATATTGTTTGTGCTACTCCATGACGGTCTTAAATATTGGTTGAGTACTTCTTGAGTAAATGTATAATTCTCTACAAAAACATACTGAAGATTAGTACTAAAAACAAGAAATCTCAGCCTAAAATAAGCTTCAGTTGTGAAAGAAAAAAATTGCCTTGACAATTTTTTTTTTTATCACTTTTTGCACAGTCAGTAATTGTCACTTACAATAAGTGGCTCCAAAAGTAATGTAACCTACTATTTATTTCCAGGAAACCACAACATATACAAAGAGCACAATAACACCATGTAATAAAGCAAATGCTCAGCTACAAAACACTTTTTTCAACACAGTCACCGCCATTAGCTTTGCATTTTCATCAGCAATGAACAAGGGCCCGCATGCCACGCCCATTTAAATCTGCACCAGTGGAAGTGAACCACTGCTGCTGTCACCACTGCTGAAACACGCCACCCACTGGCTCACTGAGCTCACACCCGCTGTTTGGTCTCCATAAACCTTCAGCAAGCATCGATTAATGTCAGTGGGGACAATTTTTTCTGCATGTAGGAATTCAATGACACCCCTCTCTTCATACGCACTTCCATGTCAGACATCACTTTGTCAGATTGTCCCTCTGTTGCCATCTGTCACATGGCAACAAAATGTCACGGAATATTTGTGAGAAGGTTCAGTCTCTACTGCCGTACCATCAACACCTACCTCTGATGTTGTGGGCAAACGTAACAAAATAGGAGGCATTACTTTCAGAGCAGCCCTTGTATTTCTGTGACTGATATAGCAGGGTCAGCAACTGGTGTCTTCTTCTACGAGTCAAGGCATTTAAAGATTACAAATTACTAAAAGATTTAAAAACTAATCTGCCTCCCATCCTCTGCAGAAAACAAACAAGAATAAACCTTAAGTGACAAAGGAAGACACTGCTATTCATACATTATAAAAGTATCACTCACTTGACTCAGTCATAACTTAGAAAAAAATATAATTAATTATACCTTCAAGAAATATCATATCTTAAATACAGTTCTACACTGTTCAGAAGTTCAGATTTAAAATCATTCTACATCCTACTGTGTCAGAATGTATTAGAATGGCACGAGCTCCCATCATTTCACTTCCCCCCCCCCTAAAAAAAAGGGATATTTTTTGCTCAAAAATAATTTTGTCTTAAGCACAGTGGGCCTGATGGAGGGTATGGACAGATGCCAATCGAGTATGATTCATCACATACAAGTAATATAAAATCTGCAAAGAACTCATCTATTCAATAGCACTGTAGCACAGCTAGACTTCAGAATTAATATTGTACTTCAAAACAGGAAATCATGGCAGGACAGAAACTTATTTGCCTTTTCCCAGTCACAGTTGTTAATTAAATTCTGCTAGCTTTTCCTCTAAATGAACTGAGGAAGACCATTATCTCCCCCAGAATCACATGAGGGCTGACATTCACTTACTGTCAGAAAAATGAATCAAAAGTGATTGCTTTCATATTTAAATTCCTTAACCTAAACCAGATATGTTAGATACATATTCCTTGGTTTTCCTGGGTCCTACATTATGTAAATTGAACCAATCCTAATCTATTCCTATTCTAGGAACTCGTGTGTGTTTCAGTCCAGTATGCCTCTTTATACTTGCCAAAGCCAAAAGAGCCGGGGGTGGAGGCACACATAGTAGCTGAAAGTGCCAGTGAAAAAACATAATTTTACAAAAGCATGCAGAGAAAATGAATGTTCCCTCAAGCATTTAATCAAGAATAGCTTTCAGCTAAATTTGTGCATTTCAGGGTGCTTACAGTACACTTTTTCTCTTTTTGTTTATAAATCCAAAATCTGTAATATCATACATTATTCAAAATATTTATGAGAAGGCGTATTAATGCAAGCATACTATCTAAGTGATATTCCTATGATATGTACATCAATTGTCTTAAGAAAACATCTTAAATTACTAAATACCTAACAGAAGTGACTACTTATAGAATTGTTTCCTGGACTTCAGCATGGAAGGACTCACTTCAAGTCTTAGGAAACCAACCTCTACTCAAAGTCAGCCTTTTGAACATAAAATAATTAAAGACTCAATCATGCTTACTGTTCTATGCTTCCAGAATGCACCTCATTCTCACAAGTCCAGGAATCCAAAACTAAAAAAAAAGAAAAAACCCTAACAGATTTCTCTGGGAGTAAAACTTCGTTTCTTGAAATTTCAGAGGCATTTCAGCAACTGCGACTGAAATTCATTGCTTTACTTGTTTTCTAGAAACAGAGGCAACATTAACGTACACTAACACTAGCAGAGTAGTTTTCCTTTTTAAAGATTAAGCACTGTAGTTTTAGTGAAATCAAGTTGTGGATATCAGATTTCCCCCATTAACGCTAACTAATGGCAAATATTCAGTAATTACTCACAACATTTATTTATATTTTCTGTGAGATCTGTCGTTCAAAAACTACCTCTCTCTCACATTAGGTTTGTTCCTATTTAGCTTCAGCAGGCATTCTGTAACCCTGCAGAACTGCTTGGCCTAATCTCCACTGCTTTTATGTACACGAAAGACAGCCATTTCACGTACCTGTCTCCCTTATGACAGACCTGTGATGTATGCAAGTATCTGTGTAACCTTGCGCAATCTTGTTAGAGGAACTCATACAGTCTTGTGATTTTTTTTTTTCTGGGCAAGATCATGTTATTGTATACTGCTGTGTTTAATCAACCAGTTAGTCATACCATATGTGAATAGCGACTGCAGACCAGGGAATGTACCAAAATTTTGACCAAAAAGATTGCAAGTCACATGCAAAGCAGTCCTGGGGCATACAACGGGACCCAGAAGAGGCCTACTCCCCATTTTCTGTTATGTATTTATTATGATCTCTGGAGAGAAAAAAAAAGAAATCCATTACTCAATCTCCATATTTCTTTAGCATTTGGTTCCTTCAAATTTACTGACAAACTTCTCTTGGAAATTCACTCCTCTTTAAAACTCTCTAATCTCCTCTGTATTGTTCTGCATATGATAATGCTTTATCCCCTTCAGCATTCTGGCCAGGTTCACTAGCACATCCAACAGAAACTTCATTTTCATAATCAACCCATATTTCCATATATAGAGAATTTGAGTTACATGCTGACTAGTTACTCTGTATTTCCAGGCTGCCCTTCTTATTTGAGCAGTCCCCAGAGGCTGGCCCTGTTTTCCCAGACAGAGTCCTCCTTAAGAGTCCCTCGAGAGGTCGCACCATGTTTATATGTGGGCACAAATCCCAGCTGCTGTAGCTTTACACATTTGGGCCTATACCAAGTTCACAGCCAGCCACCTCAGAGTTTGCAAATGAGCTTACATCTGTCTGTCTCACCTGTCTCAGCAATAAAGGTTTTAACTGAAAAGTGACAGAAAGTGGATTTCTGAAAACTTCATTCACTGAGGCTTGAAAATGTTGAACTATTTACACAAGTTGGGAAATACTACAGACTCTTCAAAATCTTAATTCTAGCCTCAAATAAAGGTTTTTTGGGGATAAAATATTATTCCAGTCTTCAGGAAACAGCTAAGATACTACTAGGAAATACAACTTTGTGGCTTTTCCATCTTAGCTCTGCAAACTCTTATGCATTCTTTTTGTTCAAATGAGGTTTCAAGCACACTACTTATTAAAAATTACAGACAGTTTCAAGGTGCCCAATTGCCATCTCAATATAAATTGCTTGGATTTTATATCATGTTTATTATACAGCTGTAAACAAACCTAAATCTTTTCAAGTTAAAAAAAATGAGATGATTTAATAATCACTGGCAGAACACAAAGATATTTTTACTTTATCATCCTAATTACTGTCAAGTTAAGCAACAGGCAGTGCATATTGACTTGATAGAGTACTCTACTCTTTCATGGAATTATATAAAAATATTCAACTGAATTCCCATTTACCTGTAAGGAAAAAAAATCTAGATGTGGCAGCCTGTTAATACACGATGACTGCAATTAATATCCTGAAAGGTACTTATATATTTAATAACTTAGCAAGTTGAAATATAGTGAAGATGCACAAGTTTTACAAAGATAACACAATCCCCTTAAGCCTTACACCTAACTTCTTACTTTCCCTACTTGCTATTAGTTTTTCCTGTTTCTTTTCCAGTACAAGTTTGTTTCACTGTTTTCTACCATTAAAGCTTTTGACTCTGTTTTGGATTTCATGCCTTCTTCCTTAATAATTCTGAAGTGTATGACTGCAATTCAGCAATGGTGTCTTCAGTGTCAAATAGGCACTGTTATAGTTTTTCCCCCTCTCTCTGAAAAATGTTATGTCTACTGAGAGTGAAAGTACAGTTCTGAGAATAGTAACTGAAAGAAAAAAACATATACAACAAATTATATGAAGATGGTCGTACTTTCAGATATTTATTATGCTGCAGTACAAATCTCCTGGAAGTGACTAGCGCTGACATTATCTATATAGACTCCAAAACATAAATGATTTCAAGACAGTGAGGCAAATGAAAACTGAAGTAGAAGGACCTCTACATCTTTAAAATCTAAGAATATGGAATATTGTTCAGGGAGTGTAAGACATATATATGAACATGGATGACTAGAGATAACAAATCTCTGGGAATGGAAGAAAATACTGTTCCAACTTCTTTATAATTGCAGAACAGGAGAGTGCATGAATTATGACATGCAAACGGGAAGTTGCTTGCTAGTACACCTATAAACCATACTAATAAATTATTACAAATACTGTTGCACAGAAACATCAGTAATCCCCTTTCCTTTTACTTGTCATGATTTCCACTCTACTGAAACTTTCTCTTAAGTCACTTCTTGGAGATAGAAAACAAAGCTGAAACATACTTGATAGGAAGACTCATATTACCTAGCTATAGTATATTCCATTAGTGTAGCAGACATCGCTGTCAAGGCTTCCAGGGGTGTTTAACTGGCTATTACCTCTATAGAAATGCTAACTCCAGTAGCACAACCACTGACATCTGAAAACCAGTCCAGTCAGAACTCCAAACTGCTATTAATGTATATATAATTTCTAGAGAAAGAGTGGCCTTTTAGTTCAGAGCAGATGATTTTAAGGGATGGATTGAAAAATCAGTCAAAGAAGCTACAATCAATGTGAAGATAAAGAAGAATCTTCTACTCTTGTAGAGAAGTCAATTTAACAACAAGTGACAGGAACAACAAAAAAAAACCTACCTTAAATTTAGAAAAATAATAAACAATTGTATTAGTAACTACGATATTCAGACTTACCCTAGCATATCAGAGCAATCTGTACTGTGAAAATTAGTCAGTTCTGAGCATACTATTTTTTCCCTGTCTTCAAATTTAAGTTAAGAATAGACTGCTTTCTTCTTGCTGAGGAGATAGTATACCTTCCTGTTTGGCTTAAGTGTTAAGGAAAACAGTCTTTCAAGAGAAAACAGACCTTTTAGAAGACCATTAAACCTTGAGGGAGAAAGTATATTTTGGTGTCTTTTCTGCTTCTACAAGTCTCTTTTTGAAATGAATCATTTTACATGGGGATAGTATTAGTATCCAATTTAAGACTTACTTATACACAAATCACTAGAGAAGCTTGATAAAATTGTCACATGGAATTTTTCCTTTCTAGTGTAGTTAAAAAAAAATCCATGAGTTGTCTAGCTGGTTCTGGAAGACTAGAACAAATGTTGGACTAGATGGTCTCCAGAGGTCCCTTTCAACCCCTATGATTCTGTGATTTTCTTTAAAATATCTGAAAATAGATTCTTTATCCTCAGACTTTATTAGATTCAGCTTCCATTACAACCAATGCTTACTAGTACTACCTCATTTGCCAGTTTCTTTTAATGAGTGTCTATTCAATAAATGTTGCAGTTATTCACTTCATATGCTTTCCTGTTAGTCTTTGCTGTTCATTTTTTGAGCAGTTACCATCCAGAAATTCAACAGTAAATATTATATATTTTTTTATTGTTTATGAGCAAGCTTTGCACAAATCAAGCCCATGCAGGTCCCTTTTCTCAAATAAAAAAAAGCCAGGAGGATACATAGGTCAGACTTCAGTAATTTTTTCAGAGCAGGGCAAAATATTGCAAAGATGCATAGAAGCTTTGTCTTCAGCTTGACGCTGAATGTCAAAAAAATAGTTGAGAAAGATTATAGAGAATTGTGATTACTGCACTCCAGCAGTTCTCCACCTAAAAGCTTTTTAGCTACATAAAGAATACATACGGAAAAGGAAGATTCTGAAGCAAAAAGAACATGTAAAGAAATATAGCTTTCTGAAACATCTTAAATATAATGCTTCAAGACCCAGCAAAGCCTAAAAAAAGTTGCTCAAGACCTGGCAGAAAGCTTGATGTCACAAAGAGAGGCAAAATCACTAGCAAAGCTGTCATGTTACCCAGAAAGTAGGATAAATTTTAAGGAAAAGTGATAATGAAGTTGAAGATATTTTTTTTTAATCCCTACTGTAAACAAACCTTCTATAAACAAGTCCTAAGGGAATGCTATTGTATTGAGCTAACACGAACTATGGCACCTAATGTCAAAGCAATGCTTGTGAAGTTTACATAAAACTGTTTTTTTCTGTTGGTTGTTGCTTTGTTTAGCTTTATCTAAGTTACTGGAGAGAAAAAAAAAGTGTGACTTGTTTTCTCAAATATTAAGATTTGACCACATAGTTTCTATGGGTCCCAGCATATACCAATCACTGGTTTTTATTATTTTTAACACACAAATAAACAGATTTAAGAAAATATTAATTTATGTATTAGTTTTATATGTTTTTAACTATGCAATCTTTAATAAACAGGTGTGCATTATAACAGAATATTATTTGTGCCTAAAAGAAAGTTTACTTGGTTTTGTTTACCACAAAGTACAAAACCCCTTAAGAGAATAATTAAAACAAAAATATTAAGTGAAATTTTCACCTACGCTACATAGAGGATAGTCTACTCAAGCGTATAAGTAAATCCAAAAAAAGAAATAAAATTTTGAGTTAAATTACTCTGACCTTTCTCATAATTCATATATACATACATATAAATAAAAACAGGCAGCCTGTTCTATTAAGAAAACCCAATTTAACTGTGTGGTTGTTAGTTGAAGACCGAGATGGACTTCACTACATTGAAACCATTTATCTGTCACAAAGAGCACAAATTTAACCTACTGTTATTATGTGGTCATAACTTTGCATTAGAAAAGTATAAAACATTTTCATCTTTAAAGAAAAATAAAATGTCCTTTGAAATAAAAGGCACCTTCTAAAGACATCAGTCACTTCATTGAGAAAATATTACAACCTTGCCACTAGATCCCAAGAGATTCCTGTCAGTCTGCAGTCTGATGGCACTATAGAATTACAGTTTACAGTACATTATCAGTGCCCATTATGCCCTCTGAAAAAGTAAGCTCTGCTGGCTGATCTTTCCAATTTATTCCCAAAGGCAGAAGAACAAAGCTTCCAAAGTGACACAGCACATATTTTTTAAAAATCCTACAGAGACAAGATTGCATTTATTAGCAATGTTATCTTGTATTATAGATTATAGTGACTACTAAGCAAAGTTCCTCTGTGTACAATTAATAGGCAAAAACAACCCAAACCACTAAGAAATGCATCAAAATTATGGGCAATACATTTAGAACAAAGCAGGTAAAAAACAAAGGTGTCTAGAAGTAATTCAGACTTCAGAGTTTAGAAAATATATATCCTCCCAGCAGGACAAACTATGATATCAGCCATGTTCCATTCCTAATGCTGTAAACATCAACTAATTAAATATATCTATGACTTTAAAATATATTGTTTGAGTCTCAAATTAATTCTACCTTTGCTGTAAGAAAAATATAGAAACGCTTCTTCCCTGCCCATTTTGTTTAAAGCCTTTATCATAGGAAGATTTGCTCTACAAAGTTTTACCTTTCCTTCCCACTTCCCAAATTCACTTGTAGAGTGGGTGCGGGCAGGGAGGAGAGGTGCAGAAAAGGTGAAAAACGAGGAGCACAAAAGAAGAAGTGCAGTAGTTTTCCTGGTACATGATGAGGATTCCACCACCCCAGCAAGTGCAGTTTTGCCTACAGGCCAGGATACAGCTGCAAAACAAACTTAAGAGTCAATGGAGGCACAAACATCTTGCTTTCTGGGGAAGCTTTTCACAAAATGTTTAAGCTTTCTATTGTTGCCTTCCATATATTTTTGCACTCTTCAGTTTTCTTCCTTTGAACAGCACTGGCTTTCCATAGGATTTAAATCTTGATTTTGTATCTGACAGCTCTAGAAAGAATTCTTGCAAGAGTGATGTCAATTCACAACTCAAACATATCTCCTCAGATCAAGAAGTCTGAAAATATTAGGCACCTCCCATTCTTTTCTGCAGAATATAAGGCTACAAAAGACTGATCAAATTTGTCACCTGTCTTTCTTCTTCACTGAGAATTTTTACTCCTATAAGGTATATAAAAAAAACCTTCCATATGCCTTCTAAACTCTTTTATTAGACAAAAGTATCCATCACTTGTCATAAGTGACATGTCTTCTCCTTCAATGGATAAACCAGTAAGACTTCTTCCTACTCAGTTAATTGGTATATTAAAAAAATAGGTAGAAACTTTTCTGTAAGGAAAAAATAATAATTTCCAAGCTCCCAGCAAACTCAGAATGATATTCCATGCACTTTATTACTGTCTTATAAACAATAGAAAGAAAGTAACAAGATTGATCTCTCTGCCTGACTGCATGAAAAATAATCCCAGATGTCTGGATTGACATTATCAAATGAACATACAATATTATTTCCTCTGATTTGTCCTAACTTTATTGTCATTTGTTTGAGCAAGTCAACATTCTGGTAAAGAAAGAAGGAAGGGAAGGAAGAACTGGAGAGGATGAATAGAAATAAATAAGTTGAGGGTAGAGGCACATTCCTCACTGAAAACACCACTTAGATTACCACAATCAAACATCGTACAGTTTAGCTGCGTCTGTTGTAACTTTAATATGAATAGATCAAAATAGTCCAGCTGTGTCCTGTATTAAGTCCACTGTGCAATAGTAAAGTGCTTCCTATCTTGACATTTTTCTAAGTTCTTTTTTGAAAGCATACCAGATATGAGAAAAAAAATCTATACAAGTCAAACTTCAACAAAGTTATGAATCTTCCTGTGAACTTCTTCAGGTCTACACATTTAACTGTTTTTTCCAAAATCCTCACACATGGCAGAAGCAGGAATAGCAAAAAAAAGTATTAGCTGCTACTAAATCTGGACTGATATACCAGGTCAGTACAGTCATATCCCCGGCAATTTCAGAGTTAGTGAAGCATAAGCACGGTTAGCATATGCCTCAGTTCAAGATGGAGTGCGTGTTACCTGACATCTCAGCAAGGTTAACTGCTATGCAAGCTACAAAGTTCTCAAAGAACTTCCTTGCGTGAAAGAAAGCTAATGATCAAACAGGTTTTATACAAGTGTCTATAATTATTTTTGTTCCTCTTATACCTGTGATGCTAGAAGCCACTATTAAATTACAGGAGCTAATCTCTGACATTCTCTGAGGTTAATTCATCAAGCTGTAATTCAGACAAAGTTATCTGGAGACATCAAGTTCATTAGCAATACTCAAAAATGATTATGTTCACTGATGTATTGATTATTTGCTTCAGTACTGTTGCAAAACTATGCTTTTGAAGTTTCTTATACAACTTTCCTGTACTTAAATATAGAATTATCCAAAAAGTCATTCATTTTTCAAGCCCTCAGAAGATTATTAACTGTTACACTTTTGAGAATATAGTGTTTAATTCAACTTTTCAGTAGTTCTTCAGATCTGCTTGCTGATCTACTTTGCTCCTGATTTATTCACAGGAAGCAAAAAGGGAAAAAAAACTATCACCACTTTTTCTGATTTCTACAGAACTCCAAATAAAATCAATAAAATTTCTGGGGCAAGTCACATGCTTATTTGTAAAACTGTGTTCTTATTCCAAAGAGTATTGTTTAAAAAAATATTTCCAGCTCTAAAATCAAATCAATGCATGTCCATATTTAATTGGGTCAAATTCCTTTCTCTTTTCATCTGATGCCTTTTCTTCAGAAATACAAAGTCCATAACTTCTGAATCATATTTTCAAGCAGTTCTCTTAGATTTCAGGGTTGTTTTTAAAGAACTATTTTAATTATTAACTTGTTATTTTCCTATTATATCCAAAACAGTCACTCTTTCCTATAAAACTCCTCTGCAACATACAACAACATTAAGTATTAAAGAACAGAAGTCTAAGTAGCAGAGATATTACTATTAATTTGAATCTCACCAGAGGTAATCTTTTAGCTAAGTTGCTTGAGACCAGTTTTTTCCCTTTTAATTGTTGAGTTTATCGAGACATGATGAGCAGTCTATATTCTTCAGGCTCTCCTTCAATGACTTTAATACACAGCTCTGTTAAAAATTTGACATCTGAGTTCCTGAAGATACAGAGAGGCAGGTCTTGAGGGACATTAATGGAGTACGTACTGATTACAAACTCTCAAGAAACACTTCTCTACTTTCTCACTGCTATGGATTAAGTATGCATCCTCAGGATGTTTCTGCCAAAAAGAAATCTGAACTTGGCCAAAGATGCATAGCATAAGCAGAAGACATTAGATCACTGTTATGGTTTTGTGATTTTTTTGTTGTCGGTATTCCACATCATTACATCATGTAAGGTACGGGCAGTTAAAGGGTTAATTCCCCGGTTACTGTAAACTGCCTTTTTTGGTGTGGCCCTCTGAGGGGGAGGGGAGGAGGTGCACTCCCCAGGGGTCTTTGCGGGAGAGGGGGTGGTGAAGCCACGTGGGAGACGCGGGGTCTGTTCTTCCCAGCCTGGCGGAGAAAGCACGTGGTCCTCCTGCATTTTACTGTGTAAGATTTTCAGCCTGTAAACCCTCTATCATAATTCTACTAGCCTCATTTTGATATATTTAGTAAAATTAGTTGTTCCTCCTCAGATCGGTGCCGCTGTTTTTTTGTGTTAGATCCGTCTACGGGTCCCCCTCTTCCCAGGTTGCGGCTCCTCTGCCGCTTTAGCCGCCGGACCGCCCGGGGTCTGGTTCTTATCGCCGGCGATTTTTTTTTTCTTTCCTTCCTCTTTTCTCGTTTTTTTTTTCCTTTTGGGCCTGTCCCCCCTTGTCACGGACGCAGACCCTTAGACAATACCGTGACAATCACCTCACTCTGCTTTACGGATTTATGATTCTAAGTTGTTGGAGGCAGCAGAAGAAAACTGAGTTCTGACAAAGGCATATGCAGTGACAGTCTACCATGGGAATCACTCGAGGTGGCTTTATGTAAGAACCACTCAGTAGCCATTGATTATATGCTCATGCAGTATGTAACTCATTACTGACTAAAGGGTCTGAGTGTCAGAATTTATAAACAGGCTAGTAAAAGCATATGGCATGATTTTACTAGTTTTGACTGCTTGCAGAAGCTGTTGACATCTTTTAGGAATAATGACAGATTATATAAAACAGTATATCGCAGTTTCAGTTTAACCATATACAGACATATACATATGTTCACCAGCATACATATATAATAGCACATATATAAGCAAAACAGATTATTGCATCACACTAACTTTGTATAATCTGTATGCCATTATGAAGAATCACAGAATTGCAGGGATTGGAAGGGACCTCTGTAAATCATTGAGTCCAATCCCCCTGCTAAAGCAGGTTCCCTACAGCAGGTTACCCTGGAAGGCATCCAGACGAGCCTTGAATATCTCAGAGAAGGAGACTCCACAGCCTCCCTGGGCAGCCTGTTCCAGTGCTGCGTCACTCCGACAGTAAAGAAGTTATTCCTTGTATTAGCGTGGAACAGATGTTACAGATTGCACCCATTACCCCTTGTTCCATTGCTGGGCACCAAAGAAAAGAGCCTGGCCCCACATCCACTTGACTCCCACCTGTTAGATATTTGTAAGCATTGATTAGATCCCCTCTTGGTCTTCTCCAGGCTGAACAGCCCCAGGTATTTCAGTCTTTCCTCACACAGGGTGATACTCCAGGCCCCTCATCAACTTTGTAGCCCGGTGCTGGACTCTTTCCAGCAGTTCCCTGTCTTTTTTTGAACTGGGGAGCCCATAACTGGATACAGTACCCCAGATATGGACTCACCAGGGCAGAGCAGAGGGGGAGGGGATCACTTCCCTCAACCTGCTGGCCACCTGAAACTGCTGTTCTAGACAATTAAATCAACATGGATAGTAAACAGTTAAGCCTTTCTTAATATAAGATGACCTAGAATATCTACATAAGAAATAACCAGCAGAAGCATGAATTTCAGTCAACCACTCAGTAATAATTTTAGAATAAAGAAATGAAAGGATCGTGCCTTTTCATGAATTATAGCCAAACACTATCATACATAATTATATCCTAAGTTGATCCATTCAAGAACAGTGAATAAATCAGATTTTACCAGTTCTGCAGTCTGAAAACAAAAATAATGCAAGTAGTCTAATCCAGTAGAACAATTTATTAGATGAAATATAGAATTGGTATAACTGCTGCACACCACTCAGACATCAATGCTAGATCAAAGTTTACTTCCAAAGCATGCAACACACATCTCTAACATTTTAGTACATTTGATATTTCGAGTGTCAAAGAAAAGGTCTGCTCTGCTGATATGTTGTGGTAGAATGACCTTCACATTCATATAATTTCATTACTACATTTAGTTCTAATTTGAATTCAAATAGCGAAATTATTCTTGCTGAAATTTTTCATCACTCTATATATCTCAGGTGCTCCCTATAACCCTCCGTCTCTGTAGCCCCACCTGTAACCTCCTCACCCCACACACCTCTGTGACCCCAGCACTCAGCTGTCTGTTTTCTAAGGATTGAAACTGCAAAGTTGAAACAAAGAGCTCTGAGAAAGCCTGCAGAAACATACAGCAAAATTACAATGGTAAAATTGATGAGACTGAATTGTTAGCAGTTCAAGGATTCAAGATAAAAGAAACCTTAAAAGAAAACAACAGCTAATCTAGGTAGGAGTCCTTGAGTCATTGGGAGCTTTGAAAGTAGGACTCTCAGTGTGATTGGTTTCAAAGGAGTCCGTGGAAATAGGCAGTTAGACAACACTGAGGAAACATTCTAGGCAGCTGTTAAGCTCTTATCTCTTGACTGTGCTGGGCCTGCTAGGAAGAACTTGTGGGGTACTTACAAGGCATGGTGAACATAATAATACTTATCCTAGTACTTGTTTAACCCTACCTACCTCTGTGAATGCCATCACAATTGGCTTACTTTTTATTTCTGTATATCTTGCTTGTAATCTCTGTGCACAAAGTTGAATATGACTAAACAAAAGGACAGGTGCTAACACCCCCAAATAATCTTATCTGCACAGTCAGGTTAGCTCACTCCCTATTCTGTTGCACCACCTGCTCACTAGATTAATGCAAGTTAGTTCACTTGTGGCTTCCCTTCTACTATGAGCTATATATTTCCTTCTAAGAAGAAATCCAGACACCATTACCAAGAGTTTTTTCCAAAGTCTCTCACAGATAGTGTAGTTGCTCACCACACCAAGTAAGGCACACACCACCCTCGAGAGCCAGTGCATTCCTCTCACCTTCAAACACTCTCAGTTTTTATATCTTTATACAAAAATAAACATTACAGAAAAGCACCTACAAAGTCACACCTCAGAACTAGTCAAAACAAGACAGAAAACCCAACAACACATTTTAGCTGTTACAGAAATTTCAGTTCACACCAATTTGCTCAGCAACCTTGTTCTTTCCTTACAGTACCCCACAGTGTAAACAGTGGTCTTTCCAAGGTATATATACTGTGTAGCTGCAAACTCAAAGTTACAAATCAGGCTTAAACCAAAGGCTGAAGATACTGATTCCAAGACACTATATGCACTTAATTATTTGATGAAATATATACACACAGTTTTTTTTCTGTGGAGAAGAAAATACCTCATTATTAAAAAAAAAAAATCTGCTACCTCTGCTTCCTCTTCTGCAACTGGTATTTCACATGATCAGCAATGTCACCCTCCAGCCCCCACAATATGCTCATAGAGTCATGGAATTGCTCAGGTTGGAAAGGACCTTAAAGATCATCAAGTCCAACCACAACCTAACCACACTACTCTAACAACCCACCACTAAATCATGTCCCCAAGCACCACATCCAAACGGTTTTTAAACACATTCAGGGATGGTGACTCAACCACCTCCCTGGGGAGCCTGTTCCAGTGCTTAACAACCCTTTCTGTACATAAGTTCTTCCTGATATCCAAACTAAACCTCCTCTGGAGCAACTTGAGGCCAATTCCCCTTTTCCTGTCACCTGTCACCAGTGAGAAGAGACCAGCCCCACTCTCACTGCAATCATCTTTCAGGTATTTGAAGAGAGCAATGAGGTCTCCCCTCAGCCTCCTCTTCCCCAGACTAAACAGCCCCAGTTCCTTTAGTCGCTCCTCGTAGGGCATATTCTCCAAGCCCTTCACCAGCCTTGCTGCCCTTCTTTGGACCTGCTCCAGCACCTCAATGTCCTTTCTGTACTGAGGCGCCCAAAACTGAACACAGTACTCAAGGTGGGGCCTCACCAATGCCAAGTTCAGGGGCAGGATGACTTCCCTTGTCCTGCTCACCACACCATTCCTGATCCAAGCCAGGATGCCATTGGCCTTCTTGGCCACCTGGGCACACTGCTGGCTCATATTCAGCTGACAGTCCATCAGCACACCAAGGTCCCTTTCCATCAGGCAACTTTCCAGCTCCCAAGCCCAAGCCTGTAGGATTGCCTGGGGTTGTTGTGACCAAAATTCAGGACCCAGCACTTGGCCCTGTTGAAACTCATACGGTGTAATTTGGCCCATCAGTGCAGTCTATCCAGGTCCCTCTGTAGTGCCTTTCTACCCTCCGGCAGATCAACACGCCCTCCCAACTTGGTGTCATCTGCAAACTTACTGAGGGTGCACTCAATCATATAAAGAGTATCAAAATAATGATAATGGCAGTAGTGTACATGACGTGTTATCAACATATACTGCATAACTATCATATAATTGAATTGCTCAGGTTGTAAAAGACCTTCAAGATCATCAAGTCCAACCGCAACCTAACCATACTACCCTAACTCTAACCACCCATGGATAAATCATATCCCTGAGCACCACATCCAAATGTTTTTCTAACACATTCAGGGATGGTGACTCAGCCAGCTCCCTGTGAAGCCAATTCCAGCACTTTACAGAAAGGATTGTTAAGAAGTTTTTCCTGATATTGCCTATATCTAGCATTTATTTTTGAGTTTGCATAATCAAAAATTGCGCCAGTGATACCAATGACTTGCCAGGGATGAATTACTGAAAAGCAAATAGAAGAAACTTATCTTCTATTCAGCATTTTGCCAGTTCTATATGAAGGGGTCAACTTCCTCCATTTCCTTTAGGCAGCAACACAAAGGAACACATCAACTTCTTACTGCAGTGTTGCAACAACAAAAAGCTGGTGCTGGAAGGGACCTCTGGTCCAGATCCAACCTTCTGCTGAAAGCAAATTATCCAGGGTCCTGTCAAACTAAGAGCTCATATCCAGTAAGGGGAACCCCACCAGTTCTATGGGCAAGCTACAGTTCATTCTCACAGTCTCAGACATAACTTCCCCTGAAATGCCACGTGTCTGTTTTCCTTGTCCTGTCACCGTGTATCACCATGAGGAGAGCACCTCCATTTCCTCTGTAATGTTTTTTTACTTATTGGAGAACTATGTCTATCTCCGTTCTGTTGTGATCTGAGTCTCTCCTCCAGGCTGGAAAAAAATACATATTCCAGCAACACTTTTCTCAAATGTTGAGTTCTGAAATTCTGTTGAAACACTATCATTTCCTGGCCCTGTCTCTTGTTGTAGACACTCAAGTAAGTATCACAAAGTTTTCAGTCAACTCCTTTCTCCTCATACCACCAAAACGAATTAAACATAAAATGCTTTGCAAATAAGCGGAGTCAGTATAATCCAGCAAGGTTTTCCCATCTCTTCCTTAGTTTCTTGACCATTTAATAGCACCAGATCCACTCAAGACAGGGCACTCCTTGAATAGGCCTGTATTAGCAAGTTAGTACACATTTTTAGTAACTATTTGTCTCATCTTATGTTTTGCCAAATGCACTCAAGCTTACTGCTGGTGCACAAAATGGAATGTAGATTTGCTGTCCTGGTACTTTAAAAGATCCTTTCTTCTGTTGCATCTAGTCTGCAACTTCCTTGAAATTTCTTTAGCTGTACACGCCAGTAGTGAATAGCTTTCCAAAGCAATATGCATGATGATGGATGAGACAAATATTTGCAAGTACAAATCTAGAGAGGTAGTCCAAGTGGCTCACCATCAAACAGTAAATTATAGGCATATACTGAAGTCACTGTGAATTCTGCTAATAACCTACAAATCCACAATAACTTCCATTAATATTATGGATCTAAGTGCAAAATGCCAATTAGATAATCCATAATAATATTGTTATTAGTGCTATTAATATTATACATTTAGACAATAGAAGCAGTATTATAAAATAGTTGTATTATGCAATTGAAACAAGAAACATCATTGCTCTGAATCCTCACATCTTCAGTGTATTAACTAGAAATGCTATCACACTACATAAAAAGCAATGGCAAAGGTGAACCTAAAGACAATGTTTCCACTCTACCCCTATGCACACTTTGTCAAAACCACAGATGTCTATAATTGCATCAGAATTTCCCAAAATTCTAGTTCTGTTATCCTCCAACAATCTCACTGATGTTTTATAACACAGCGTAACTGAACTTAAATTCTCCATTAAATCTCAGTGTGTGGCAGAGGCAGAGCTACCTTGGGATCACTTCTGAAATGCTCCTGAAAAAAGCCAGCTTTGAGTGATAACCAGTTTTATTAACATTCAGAACACTTTGTAGTTTACCCTTCTATTGATTGTAAGAAATGATCACTGTATCTTCAATTCTCATTCATCATTTGGGAAACATACACAAGTTTCTAGTAAACTGGCTGGCATACTGCTGGTGTTAATAGTTTAAGGCTCCCTGTATTTCAGGATTTTTCTTTCCCCTTAACTATGCCCTCTTTTAAAAGGTAATGTTCACATAAGAAAAGTGCATAATCTGAAACACTATGATGAAACCTTTTTCCAGACTTCCAAATTGGATTCTTTAAAGTTCTCTTCCACTGCCCTTATGAATATTTGTAATTCTGGTTACAGCACAACGATGTCTCACAAGCCTTCTTTAATACCTGCACACAAATCCAAGTCATCATTTTACTTTACACAAGTACAGCTGTAGTGAGGCAAATGAATTTTAAGACTATGCTCATTCATCTTAAAAGCACAGTTCAGCCCATTTTTGTTATACAGAGAAATAAACAGTACTTAGTATTTTTGTTATGGGTTATGAGATGAACTTTTCTTGTTTTGGTAATTAGACAAAATCATCTTGCTTTCCATTTGAAGCTTAAGCACATACAAATGTCCAGATTTTTATATCACACAGAAACACAGCACAATTAGCATGCCAGCCTTTTGCCATGCCATCTCCCTTTACAAATAAGTACATTTTTCATAAACTAAAAAAGAAAAAAAGGCCTGCAGTTCCAGGTTGAACAGTTGGATAGAGAATGAATCTAAGAATTTTATGAATATTCATAAGAATATCTAATAAGGAAAAATGTACAGAAAAAGACAGCTGGCTACTTACTCTTTTCCTCACTGGGATAATATTGACAACAACTATGTTAGCACCTTGAGAAAAAAACCACACTGAAGTCAGATGCAGAAAGCCAAGGAGCTTATAGTTTAATAAAAATATATTAGTGGTAATTGAGCAATTGGTCATATTAAATATGCAAGTTATTCTTGCTTCTGCTCTGCTGTATGTGCCATGACTGTGAACAACTTGACAGCAGATATATTTCCCACCTACCCATGAATTATTTTAAAATACGGAAGAAACCAATAGAATGCAGGCTCTTGTTTACTGTTGATGAAAATGCATAGCTAAAAGCGGTTACTATGTTGAAAAATAGTATTTTGTAGCTTAGAATTTGCTCAAATAGTGCTCTTATTGTGCTATTTGTATGTGTTATAGTTTCTACAGTAATAAATGGGAGGCATTACTTTCAGAGCAACACACGTATAAAGTGTGTAAAATTTTGTGATAACAGAAAGATAGTTCAAATACTTCAGTAAACTTTCTTCTGAAGCTACATATTCTTCATGTACAATAGCTGACATTTGGTAATAGTAACTAAATGCCAGATTCTTTGTATCTGGTTCTGACACTGAATACCTGTATGTCTAGACTTTAACAATCAACAGCTTTGATTTCCTGAGCTAAGACCCAAATTCTAGTTTCTACTCACAGGATAACCCTGGATGCCCAATAACATTCAATGGAAAAAAAGAAAAAGAAAAGCAGAAGTGACCTAGTGACACACCCAAGAACTGCTCTCATATTCACTACATCACAGAGTAATGATCTTTATTTCCATTTCTCTCTCAAAATCATTTGTTGCATAGTCATAAAACTACGTAACCTGCTCTTTCTACAGGACACAGAAATCACCAGCTTAGGTCCCTTCAGAAGACAGCAGATTGAAAGACTGGCATTTCTGCTGTCCACCTAGGTACACCAAGCACCCTCTGAAATCACTATCACTGCCCTTGCAGAGACAATAAGTTCCTTTCACTTACATGTTTACTCCTAGAAAAAAAGGGTGTCAGATTAATGGCTCATGAACGGAGAGACTTCTCTTGACTCAGGATTTCAAACCCAGAAGAGATGTGAGATTTCAGGCAAGACACTGTGCATCATTTTCTACTGACCACAGAATACTAGAAACTGACAACACAGTCTTTCAATGAACATGTAGTTCTCAGTCATAACTTAGAAAACAGAGTGTCTTCATAAAGTATAGAGAGCTGGAGTGTTCTAACTAGGCAGACTGGATTGTTCCGCACAATTGCACTGAATTCAAATGGGTGCCTGACCATACTTGGCAAATCCAGAAAAATTTAGACCAACACATGCAGGTATCAACAAAACATAAATACAAGGAATGGGAATCTTCAGCTCAAGCTTTAGCACACACTAGCTTTAAGCACAATATTAGATAAGGAAAGCAAAGAAGGACAGGAAGAAAAATGTCTTGTAAAACAGTATTAAGAGTGACACTACAGACAGCACATAGTAAACAAGAGATGAAGCCATTCAGATTGTAAAGTAGATTAAATTAGCTTCCCAAGCCAACACAGTAGCTCTCTTACTGTTAACCCATAAAGTGCGCATCAGTGACAAACTGCAGGGGCTACAGAGCTAGTCACCACTTGACTACAGACTATAAGGTTTTATTTTATGTGGGTGTCACACAATTGATTCACTACATTGCTGGATTTCAACCAAACAACTGGCCCACTGAAGAGAATTTCTCACAATAAAGCACCCTTGAATGATAATTGAGCTACGAGATAAGATATATGTCTATCACATAAAGTGATTATTGACTATGAGAAGCCTTCAATTTAGTAGAAAATTACTTTGTATAAGAGCTCTCCAGAGCCACTGACGAAGGTTACATTTAGCTCTCTTAGCACACAGAGAAAGAGAACGAGGTTTCTGCTGGACCTCTGTATATCAAATCATTAAACAATGGGAAGAAAACTAAGTAATGGAAAAATTCTTTCCATAGCTTTTTATATTCTGTCCGAAAGGTAATTTACCCAAGAAGTGTACAGAAAGAAAATGAGTGTGTAATGTGAAATTCATTGACAGTATTACTTTTCTCACCAGCTACACATTTACTTTAAAGTGTGAAGATTTAACGTTAGTATAGATGCCAAATTCACTGAAGTGATAAGAAGGTAATACTCTTCTTTCTGCATTTAACTGTAAAAATGAATCAGAGATGCATTACAGATAAAACTAGAAAAAAGGGAAATCCTCATCTCCACCAATTTAAAGATCATTATGAATTATTACTTTACCAATTTATTACAGGAAATTAAAATATGGAGGATAAACAGAACAATAAGACAATCAGCTAACTGAATCTAAGAACAGACTTCAAGGTACTTGTCACCTTGAAATTGTACAAAGGCTTTGAATTTAAAACCAAATTAGAAAAAGTAGTAGCAAATTATATCCATCATTCACACACACAAAACCAGGAAATACTAAGGTGTCATAGTCTCCTTATATAAGAACAGCAGTCTTTTCAGCATTTGAGAACACACATGCCAACAAACAGCCAAGTTCAGCAACGTTCAGGTTTTACCAGCTATTCTTGCACTGTAAGTTCTCACATTGAATTCTACAGATTTTCTTCTGGTTGCAAAAAAATGGAGATAGAACACATTAGTCTTCTCTGAGAGTTGTGAGGGCTGGAACGGGCTGCCCAGGAAGGTGGTGGAGTCACTGTTCTTAGAGGTCTTCAAGAAACATTTAGATGTACCGAGGGACATGGTTTAGTGGGAAATATCAGAGATAGGAGGACAGTTGGACTGGATGATCTTGGAGGTCTTTTCCAACCTTGGTGATTCTATAACTCTATTCTATAAAAAGGGCTGTATTACATTATAAACAGTGCACGCCTTACAGCCCCTGTTCAATGGAGAACTACAGTGTTACTGTTTTCCACGTTTCCGTCTTCAAGTAGAATGATTTTCACTTTTTCTAGCAAGAAGCCAGCTAGTATTCTCACAAGTCAAAAATGTTTGTTTGCACAAATAGAACAAATAAATCGGAAGGATCTAAAATGAAATTTATTCAAGAATGCCATTAGAAATAATTGGTACTAAAAAAGATCCACATGATAATCGTAGCTTTAACAGCAAAAC
Source organism: Numida meleagris (assembly GCF_002078875.1). Taxonomy (NCBI): domain Eukaryota; kingdom Metazoa; phylum Chordata; class Aves; order Galliformes; family Numididae; genus Numida; species Numida meleagris. The sequence goes on from NC_034412.1 coordinate 46,546,792, forward strand.
CAGATGTACTACCAAAAGAGGTGAAAATGAACAAATGTAAAAGAAAACAAGTTTATTATAATACCATTTTTTAAAAACACATTTTAATCAGACTTCAGAATTTTTTTTTAATGTGTACTCTCATTTACATGTTGGTTTTTTTTTGTTTTTAACTCTCGCTAGAGTATGCATGAGTATTAGCAAAATTGGGTCCTTTTTAACATAATTTTTTTAATCAAAGATTATAGAAAATTAACAAGTAGAACTGAAGTATACTCATTTTGTAACCATGACATACAATTAGAAAGAGCAGAACTTCGCAAAAGTATAGCATTCTGTTTGTGTAAAAGAAATCGATGTATTGTGCAGTTGCTTTCTTTGAAGTACATTTGCTTCAACCTGGAGTTTAGCTTTAAGGTTTAACAAAATTTACAGGAAAGTTCCATGCAAGACAAAATATTTTATCCCACCCTCTATCCAGAAAAAAAGGATAAAGATTTGCCAGAAGTACAGACTATTTTCCACAATAAATACATTGTTGGTTTGTTGTTTTTTTTTTTTTTTTTTTTTTTTTTTGCCTAATCTTTAATCTAATCAGACAATTTACCTAACCTTGCTCTAAGATTCACAAAAAAAAAAAAAAAACAAGAAGTCACTTGAAATTAACATAAATAAAAACATATAGCCCAAATGGACCTAAATATAAGAGAGAAACAAAAGCTGAGAGGGATCAAAGCAAAAGCACTGTTACAAATTAGCTGAAGAGCACCTTCAGAACAATGAAATCATGCCCACTAATCTTAGGGGCAGTCACCATTATAGTAAGTTTCTTCAGTTTCTCACCAGGTCACTTAAAGAATTTATTTAAGAACGTTTGAGTAGAGCACATTGCACTGGAAAAATGTATAAACCCACTTAGGTCTTTCTTTTATTTATTTGTATTTTAATACCTTCAGAGAAAAGTTGGAAAATATAGTTTACAGGGTTAAAATAACAAAAAAACAACGGTCCAGCAGAAAGCCAAAGTTTCAGCATCAAGACCCATGTAGTTTAGTATTTATCATTTTAACAGTGGATTTCATGTCCAAAATGCTAATAAAATATATATTTACCTAATGATAATTAAAAAGAGACAAATAGGGACTTGGATTTGGAGGACTTTTTTAATCCACTTTGCTTCATATCAAATTATGAGATACTATTAGAAGAGAACTATACATAGTTTCACGAAGACAAGTCCCGAGATGAAAAAACTAAGAAGAATAAGACATAGGATGTACGTCAAGTGTGAAAAGGATGTTTTCAACAATTTTGCACCTGCAGGCAGCATATCCAAAGTACAGTACGTTAACAGCTCTCAAATCATGTAAACTCCTTGATTATCAGTGAGTTAGAATTAAATCTCATACTAAGTTACATGGATTTAACTGTTTTCACAGCAGTGACAGAAAAAAAATATTAATCTTGGAGAACCTCTCATCTATAACAAAAGTGTATATTGAAGCATTTCTCCAGAGAAAAAGTTTTGAGGAAAAGAGAGCAATTCGAAGTAGCAAAAATCACAGAAAGCAATTTTTTTTTTAAACTTTTCAGTGTCACACATTGTTCTCACATCTCGTTGCAAAGGTGATTATATTAAATAGAACAATTCTCAATTTTGACAAAGTGCAGGTGTCACGTAACATAAAATCTTTAAACATTTAGGAGACACAGTTAATCGAGAATTCAGCCATCTACGTTTGTCATTGTTCCACGAAGATGTAATAAAGTACTGGCTTCACTAAATGATGACCATTTGGGGGGGTTTGTTTTTTAAACTAAGTTCATTGTAGCAATCTGAATTCTAAGTCCTGAAATGTTTTGTCTATGACATATATTTTCTCCCTATTAACCAGTATTTCTTCTGTGATTATTAAGTACATTTAAAAAAAGCATTTTCTAATGACAACTCAGTAGTGAGTTCCCTCAGAGTTAAGCCTCAACAAGCTTTACATGCGTAGAGGTGCCCAGTCATTCATAATACTGGGGCACCAAAGGAGTGTTTGAGAAATGCAGGGTAACTTCTCAGGGCTTTTTTTGTTTTACTAGGGCTGAAATAACCACTAGCTCAACATGCATTATTTTCTACAGCTTATATTTTCCTGTGTGTGTTTTGTCACTGTAGGTATGTTACAAACACGATAGACATTTCAAAACTACTGTCATCTAATAAGTAAGAATATCTTTACCACAGTGAAGAAATAAAAAACAAGGTATTCACTGAAATGTAAATTGACATTAAACTTAGAAGTAGCCTCCTAGAAGTAAGATCGAGATGGATTACCATGACAGTGATGAAATAGAGCCTTATACCTACATATCATGTGCACATCTGTTCCCTGGGTAAGTTGACAAGGTTTCCTTGCAGCTAACACTTTTCTTTCACTGGCTTCAAACAACAAAGAAACAAAAACAATCACAAGTAATACACTTCTTCTGAGCAAGCGTGACTGCGGAGAACAACTCTTAAGCAGATCAGCTTGTGCACTAATGAAGAAACTCAATTTTAGACAATAGATTGTATTTTTAAGATTAAAAAGCTATACAATTACTGCATCTCTTCCTCATGTTTTCCTCTTTCTACTCAAAACTTAAGATGCGCTGCTAAACAGATTCAACAATAAATCTTTTCTCCTCTCTACAAGTAATTTACAAAACAGAGTTTTGAGACTCAGATTTGGCTCTCAAAATACCAACTGTGGAGAATTTCTGTGGGGAGATGCAGAGCAAGGAGGCAGTCAGACAAATAGTGAAAAAGGTAGTTACACACAAAGCTCTGGAGGCTGCAGTCAGGACTGACCACAGTGAAGTCAATCACAAGCTGTACACGCAACTAAATACAGCAATAGCAGGAATGCAGTTGCACCTGAGAAACAGATGAGACCAAAATAGAAAAGCAAGAGAAGACTTGGGGGAAGTCATTGTTGTTCTGAGTAAACAAGGACAGCAACAGAAAACTCCCTTAGCATTAATTCTCCCTTAGAATTAATTCCACTAGATAGCTACACACTATTTACTTTATATTCAAGAGTCATCAGTACATAACTTGCAATATGGAAACTTCAGTATGTGATATGAAGGCCGTGAAATTCCTTGAAAAGAATAGTTGGTTGAATGGTGGATGGGTGAGTGAAAGAAAAACTACAGAAAGATGAACACAAACTTTTACTACTTTTTCCAAAGCTGTAAACAGGAACATATATTCTTACATACTTCATTAAATGTAATGCATATGCAAGTGCATACCAGCAGAATCTTATGTCCTTTACAAGGGTAAAACAATCTGCACGTCAAATGCGCATGCCATCTAGCACAAACAAGTCCTACCCTGCTCTCTAACCGAGTCTTTAGCTGTTACAGCAGAACAAAAAAGATTAATCCTAGTAATGAATACATCACTAAACCTCCTGATTACAGAGTAGAGATTATACAAAGCATGAGGCAGAAGTTATCCATATCTTTCTTCTGGCATCAAGGCTGGCTAAGACAGATCTTACCTTCTCTTCCCTCTTAAGAGGTTCAGTGCTGCCCTTACTCTGCACCCTCACTCAGTATCAGCAGCAAAACTATTCTGGAGCAATAAGATGATTCAATATGATTAAAAAGATTCCTTCTTTTCTTTGCTGCAGAATTACTCAGTTTAGATTGATATAAAGGACCAGCAAAAAACACTTTCTGGGATATGGTTGGGATGACTCAGACACATGCAAGCAGGACGTGACAACTGGTTGTCTGTGTAGTGCTCTAAATGGTTCAGCTGAAAAGGTTCTCAGAGTAGAAACAAACAGCCAAAGAGCTGGAAAAATTTAAGTTAACTTTTCCATCAAGAAAAACACATATGGAACCAGGACTTCAAATGTCATGTAGTTTTTGAAAAATCAGCTGCAGATACTCAGTCAAGAAATGAGAAGATTCTATGTGAAAGCACTATAATGAGGACAAAAAAAGAAAGCTCCGGAGAAAATACCAGTTTTCTTTCCTCTAATAAAGTTTCTCAATCACTGACTGAAGGTAGTGAACCTCCCTGTGATTCTTTACCATTATGAGAACTAGCATCTGAACCAAAAATTGACAGAATCCTTCACAATATTACTCTACATGACACTAGCAGCAGTGTGAAATTGAGTGTGATCACAGCCCCAGTCAATTCTACTGGTTCAGAGAGTTTTCAGTTTAGGTCAATTTTATCTTCAGATCCTCGTGCTCTTGAAGCACAGAAGTAAAGAAAACAAAGATAAAGACAGTAGGATGAAAGTCTGTAAAAAGGAAGCAAGGGAAGAGTGATTTCAGAAATTGCTAAAAGCTCTTCCTGTCTTGCAGGAAGACAAAGACACGTCCGTGCAGCACAAAGTAAGCCCTGTGCATACAGAGAGTAGTCCTCCTTCATCTGACTTAAACCCAAAGAGTCCAAGTACTGTTTGAGATTCCGACAGTACCCCAACTGCACATCACAAGGTCCTCACGAAGAAAAACTTCATATATACCAAAATCTCTTTTACTCAGAAGAGGTTATTTATTAATGATTTTCTGCCTCTTGTTGACTAATCCTTTTGCATCAAGAACTTCTGACAAGGTAGTATTTGAAATCCTTCTCTAACCACATTCCCTCTCCTCATCACTCTGCCTTTCTCTTCTTTATGTTAAATCTAGTCTTCACTCCTTCAGTTCCTACTGAAGGACTCCTTGCCATCCTCCTTGATTGTTCTAACAGCTGTTGCTAGTTCGCCAATCAGTCCCATGCAATCTCCTCTCATTCTTTTCCTGTGGTTTCTTCCTCAATTTTTGCAAGAAGAATCAAAGAGCATATCAGAGTGAATACACACTAAGCTATGTAAGTGTTTACTAGTGAGTCTAAGGAAGAGTGGTAAAACCTAACCTTTATCCCACTTGTACTTCAGTGTTGTTAATCCTAGCTACTGCTGAAATAAGCCCTACCTATCCAATCTTTATTAAAAAAAAAATCCTCGTTCTAGAGCATTTTACAACTATCTACTATTCTTTTTCCCGGGGACACATAAGCCATAATAAATCTTTTGCAAAATGAAGTAAAATTAATTAGTTCAGTCTTGCAGTTGCAAATGAGCACATTTTACTTCCTACTGCAATAGACCAGGAACCCACATGCAGTTTAATCTAAAAGGCAGCTAAATATCCAATTACATTAACAGTAGTTTTTAAGTGAATGGACAGTACCTTCTTACCCACTGTATCTAATTCACAGGCTATCCTCTGACCACACCCTAAATTAGCATCAGATTTGCTGAAATACCAAATAAAGGATGAATCTGTATCAACTTTGTATCTTTTCTCCAAAGCATGATTTCCCCTTAGATCCATTTGGATTCTCATCCCTCAGTTTCACCTCCTCCACTGCAGAAAATAGAAATATTTTAAAATTGCCTCAATACGATTTGCATGTTCCTTGAATGTGTTATTTTATTTCAGTATAAGATTTGGTTGAGTAATCTCTGCTGTCCAAGAACAAGGGCTGCCCCAATGACTTGCAGGGGTTAGCGTACAACCAAAACTGTACTATATACTGGTGCTGAGGTTACTCACTGCCAGAAACAGAGCCACCAAAATTAAAATTGCTGGTTTTCAGAAAGCATTAAACAGGCTTTACGAAGTGTGATCTTTTATTAGAAGTATCTCTTGTTATATCAAGTTGTAGACCTAAAAATGTGAGCAGAATTCATCAAAAGGTTAAACATGTATGTAAAGCCTGCAAGAATGGGGCCTAAAATGGGTTTTATCAGTCATAATGTTTGATGGTTGTTACTGCATAAATCAGTGCAATTTCAGATAATGTTGTTAGCAGTTCAAATGCCTTTTCATCTGAAATCAAACATATAATGGTCAGTCCGCCATAAAGCGGAATTAGCTGTGAAGATAATCCAAGTGGCTCAGACCAAACTTCAACAACCTTCACTCCTGCTGTGACCTAGGGGCCACAGTCCACTGTCAATTAGCACATGCCTCATCCCTCTTTCTTCTTCAACCCACTTGCTCAGGAAGCAGATAAATTTGGGCCAAATCCTTGCTGGCTTCCTGCCTTCCTCTCATTGTGCCCTGCTTTCTGCCTGTGAAAATGGCTGATGTTCTTTTGAACATCATTATGGCTACATCTCAATGTTACCCTGACCCAAGGGAGGAAAGATTTAAAACAAAAACGTAGAGATCAATGTGGGAGCAACTACTTCAGCCAGAACAATTTGTCACATATTTCTTCAGAGATTAAATTAACATGATTTTTAACACAGCTTTAAAGAATAAATAGAGGAACTACAATCACAGAGATGTCTATCAGAAGAGAAATCCAGCTTGACCATCTCTTTTTTTTTTTAAACCTTCAAAGTGCTCCCACTTCAAATATTCCATATGGGTCAAGATCACACGCATTGGGACAGCAACAAGTCTGCCCCCTGGATTCTGCACCACCAAACCATTATGACAGCATATTCTGGAATACCTTGCTTGCTTTTTCTTCCTGCAGGGGAAGGAAAAGCAGCTAGCAGAAGTCACACGCATCGGTGCAAAGACGAGTAGAGAACCACCACGTGTGTGACCCTACACATTTCTAGAAACTGGCCCGACATTCAACAAAATAAGGCAAAGAGATGCTGCTCTCAGAGTACTATAATAGAACCCTGATGAAAAAAAATATCTCTACGGGGATTATTTAAGGCTTTTGCGGAAACAGTTCCTATTGAACAGGCAGTGCTGAAATACGCTTGTTTTCTGAAAGTGTGTCTGCTAAGCCACGGAACTTATATTCAACAGGAGACCATTATGCTGTCATAACATTTGATTCCATTTACATTACCTCTTAATTAACACTGCAACATTTAGCAGCTATTATAAGAGACATTCTCAAGAGTTCTAGATTTCAGCAGGGCTCACAGGCAGACTGCCTTTAGGAGCACTACTGCAACAGTTTAAGATTAGAGATGCCATTTGAAATAATAAAGCTGCCATCATCTTTGATTCATTCATGTTTCTAGAGGAAAAGTATTTGCAAATACTCCATGCTGAGGGTGTCTCCACTTGCTACTTCTTATGATTAAAAAAAGAATGTTTGCAAATTCTTTCTTACAAAGCAGATACATTGTTTCACTTGCTACAACTTATTTAATAAAAATGCTGATGTTCATACAGCCTGGGAGGAAAATGTTTATATGCGTTATCAGTGCACATGTGTGCTAACCTGTGATCAGTCTTCTCTGTGTGAAGAACTCAACAAAAAAAACTAGTCCTACAGAATCCATCACTGAACTGCTAAATTAGTTGCCCAAAAGTAACGGGTTCACACGTAACAGTTTCTCCGCAGACCTTAATGAAAGAATGCAGTTTCAGAAGTACAAACATATTTGCAGCATAACAGAGCTGCAAGTCATCTTGTAGGAAAAAAATCACACAAATGCAAGTGTAATGTAATGCTTTTGCCATTCTGATAACTTCCAAACCATGATTCTCCTAAGCCCACAGAATGTATTAATTTATAACTTCAATTGCTACTAATACAGTAACATGTTATTATAATTTAAAGAAAAAAATATTCAGTAGCTGTGAAACCAACACGTTTTTCTTTTTAGAGCAGAAGTACTGGTTTCCAGAAACCCGATTCCAACTAGTAACAATCATTACTTTATCAGCTACACCAGAAATGTTTCCAGATACTGAATTTTGTAGCCTCCTCCCTTCAGTGCTTTAAAAAATATGCTGCATCTCTGTTTCCTAAATATCTGTCTTACTTGGAATGATTTGTAACATATCCTGTCACTTCAAAGGCAACCATACTCTATGTCACTGTTAGGACAGAAGCAATTGTCCATTAGTTTACATTCCCTCATTTAACAAGCAGTACGGATAAGGTAATTATACATTATAGAATTAAGAACTTCTTCCCTTTCTCTTCCACAGCAGGGAAACTTCAGGATTTTCCAAGGTTAAAGTTTTCTCTTATCCATATTGAGCTGTGACTTTAGTAGACACAGCATTTCTAGCTACAGTATGCGTAAAGCACAGCTAGGTATAAAGACTGTACCTGTCTTCAGAAGAAAGTACGATCAATCTAGTAAGGACATGGAGTTTAACATCAGTACTGCAAATATCTGGAGGAAGCACTTCAACTAGTCCAATTTGGAAGCAATACAGAAGAACATGCTTAATAAAGGTGGGGAATCTTCCCGCACAGATTTACAAATAAGAGTTGGGAAGAAGACATGGAAAAACACGCAGATGTTACAGAAGATAGGCATCTGTGTTTCATTAAGAGGGTTTTTCAAGCAGTTCATCTTCTTGTAAAACTTGTCCTGGAAGTGCTATAATAAGATATACAGAAAATACACAAATGCAACTTTCCAAAACAGCTTTACACCAGAATACACTGTGCTGTGGAAACTCTTTTTTCATTGCCATTTTCTCCCTCCAGAAAAACCCTCTTTGACACTTTCTTATATTCCATGTTGTATCAGAGACAGTCCACAAATACAGATGTCAAGACATCAGTGTTTCGTAAATCTTCAACAACACATTCAGCTTTACATTTATCAGCTATGTGGAAAGTCATACATTTGTTTTGGAGGAAATCCAGCCTTAACATTAAACTCCACCTCATTCAAGCTAAGACTGTTACAGGAACTGAGGAGGAGAAAAAAAAAAGAAGAATGCAAGCTCTATTCTTTCTGAGTTTTAGAAACCCTCATTTGGGAAAGCATAGAATGGAATTCAGATTCAGAAGAAATATCTGAATACTTTGTCATACAAAAATAAAGTACGTGAGAAATACATCTGTAATAGTAAAAAGAGGAAGGTTGGGATACGACACAAAAAGACTCCCCTGTGAAAGCTGCAGCATCTGATGCGAGATGGAAACGGGCTTGTTTTACAGTTGTGAATATAACTTGTGTGAAACTCAGCATTTCCACTGACTTGGGAGGCACACGCTCCAAGCACTTTCCATAGCTGGACTGGTGGTTTGGGACTTCATTTATTTTTTTACATCAAAAGAAAACAACACCTAAAGCTGAGAGAAAAAGTATAGAGATGTAAGAGCCCGCACATACCTAAGAATTTTACTAATGTGTTACTCTCGACATGACTTCCAAAAAAAAGCATAACCTATTTGATTTGTTACATTTAATCTCTTATTTAATGCAATGTCTGGCACTTTCCTTCAATACATGTCTTTGCTGCAGACAGCAGGAATCATTTCTCTGGAAAATGCAGCCATCAGATTATGCTGTGTTGCTTCTTGTTATTCCAACTTCATTCTGCATTGCATCAAGAAAACTTTCAGATGAAATGCAACAAGTTTAAGCAGCTATTACTCGAGTTTCTCACAGCACATTTTCAAGTTAGGAACAAATATGAGAGATTTGAGAACAAAGAGCTTGGAAAATGAAGTCTAACCATGCAGAAATTGATTTATCACTGTACCGAGCAGTGTTTAAACCAGTATGAGATTGCTGTAGAAAAACACCATATTCCCTGCTTAGTTTGTGGAGACTGACAAGAAGAGTGCTGTTCCACCATCTCTGATCCAGCCTCACCACACCGAGCAGCGAGTTTCCAATCAGCATTAAGAGGCAGAAAGTGACATAAAACTCCAGCACTAAGTGGCAAGTGCCATGAAACTCAGGTTCGATTACCAGTTCAGCCAAATACAAGACGCCAATACAAGGTGCAAAAGCGTTCCGCTGGACAAAACGTAAAGGTTTGCCTCCCCTTGGCTCTGGCTCCATACAGCCCCCGAGGCGCTCAGCTGCGCGCACGCAGCGCAGGGACACGCGGAGCATGCAGCCTTCCTTCCCGGTGCACACGGTGCGTCCCAGTGCTGCCGGTCACGCTAACAACTTCATCGCTGCAGCCCTTTTGGAAGCGTTAACATCGCCACAATAAATCATTAAATATTCTCACCCCCTTTTCACTTCACTGGAAGAGTGCAGCTTACTATTTTCAGAAAGCCTGCCTATTTAAATGTCATTAACTATCCAATTAGTACAGTCTGCTCCTTGCTAGCTGCAGAGTATCGGGCTAATCTTTTAATTGTTAACTGCGATCGAATCATTTTAGCAACCGCGCTTTTGTACGTTCCGTGGTAATGAAGACGGACTCCCCTCACAATCCCGCCTTTCCCCACACGCAGCGGGCACCACGCTGACGGCCGCCGCCAGGGAAAGCCGCACGACAAAGGGCAACCGCAGCCCCGCACACCCGCAGCCCACGCGTGGGGCTGCGCTGGGAGCCCCTCGCAGCGCCCCACACGGCTGCACCTGCCGGGCCCCCGCCCCCGCCCCGGGGTCGCCCCGTGCATCTCCCGCGTTACAAACCTCTCGTCCAGTCCCGCATGAGACGTAAGTTTCTCTCCTCGCTTCCTGAGAGGCGCGCTTCCCCGGGCAGGGTGAAAGAAATGCGGCATTACCCTGAGTGCGCGGTCCGCCCGGCGGCGTGGGCATCCGCCGCTGCCCCCGTAAGACCCCGCCTGTTGCGCGGCCTCGCGGCTCGCTGCAAGGCGAAACTTGTCCGCGCCGGGCAGCAGCGCGAGGCAGCGCTCGTGCTCACCCCCGCTCTAGACAGGGCCGAGCAGGGAGCGGGACCCCACCGCCCCCCGCCTTGCCCGCGCGTAGAACCGATGATCCCCGAGCGCTCTCGCCCTCCCGCCCGAGGCGAGCAGGGCTGCGGGAAGCAAAGTTTGACACGCGAGCGGCTCCTGCCAAGCACGGAGCTGCCCCCGCGCCGCGCGGGCACACGTGCGGACGAGGCACTCACTCACCTGCCGTCGCCGCTCCGTCCCCCTCTGGCGGGGGAAAGGCAGGCGGCCGGAGCCGCGGCCCCGCGCTCCCTCCGCCCCACGGCGGGCGAGAAGGGGCAGGGGCCGGCAGCCCCTCAGCGGAGCAGGTGGAGCGGGGCGGCTGGTGGCGAGAAACACGTTCGGCTCCGAACTTTGCGGTTCCAGTCACAAACAAACAAATACGGCCACGGAAAGACCTCTCCCATCCGATCCCAGCCTGCTCGGCAGCCGCTGGCTCTCTTATTGGTGCGGAGGTTATTTATTTATTTGATTTCGCCCCCCCCCCATCCTCCCCCTGCACGCACACGCACACACGCCTTCCCTCCTCTTCCTCACTTCTCCCCTCCCTCCCCGGCCTTTCCCTCCCCGCCCGCCGCCGAGCCAGCTCCGCTTCTCTCCTCTCCCCTCCGCGCAGCGCGCCCGCCACCGCTCCGCTGCTGGCTGCGAGGGGCGGGCGCGCCGCGGAGAGGCGGGCGCGGGGGCGGGCGAGTTCGGGGCCGTGGCCGGGCCACGGGCGGGAGCGGGCGACAGGCACCGGCGGCCGCCCTGCGGGCATCGCCCTCCCCGCGGCAGGGCGCGGAGCCTGAGCTCGGCAGGGGAGCCGGGTGGGGAAGGTCGATGAGAGGTGCGCGGGGAGTGGGCCGGTACGCGGTGCGGCAGCGGGGAGCGGGCACGGCAGGGCATGGCCTGCCACTGCGTGCCTCTGCCTACGTGCTCCCGGGGAGCGCGGCGCCGAGCTGGCGTTCAAGGAGATTCCAGGCTCTCCAGCCGCAGCGCGCTTGGTGCGCGTCGCTTCGCTGCAGCTTGTGTGTGACTAGTGCGGATCAAGCTTTATTTCACCTTTTACGGGCTACTGACCCTTTGTATTTACTCTCTTATTGAACTCCATTTATCCCCGTCCCCCAAATCCAGCGGCATAGCGGATCTCACCTGTCCGCTCCTTAGGACCATGCACACCCTGCGATTATCGCAAGGGAAGGGACCGTAAACGAGGGCTGCGGCGACGGCTGCGTGAAGGAAGGGTTCCCTTCAGCGCTCCTGCAGCATCCGTCCGAGCCCCCGTTCTCGCTGCAGCGGTCCGTGGGGAACAAACGTTCCTGTCCCACAGTGGCTGTTTTTATCCCGCTGTACACACACGTGACAGATTGAATATCGATATTGTGATCCTCTCTCCCATCCCTCCTCTTTGGAAATTAAGGTTCAAATAGATGTCCCAGAGGCAGACAATAGGAATGTATGATCCCCGAAACTGGTACAAACTCTCCCAGATATTCTGATGTGGGTTTTTGTTCAGTTGTTGTTCCTGAATATAATTCCCACCCCTCTTCTTCCCCAGCAGTAGATAAACACTCTCCTTATTCTTTTTCACTTCCAGGAAAAAAAAAAAAATGTTCACAGCACTATGAGAAACAAGGAAATTGCAAAGGTGCTTAGAGAATAACTATTTATTTGGCAATATAACTATGCAGTAAAACATAAATTGTATCCCCATTTCTCTTCAGGTGACAAGATGTAGAAATGTACAGATTGCTTTTATCCCAAGTCAGTCAATGAATTTATGTAGATTTGCCATTTCAAACAGAGGGTACAAATCTTTCTTTGTGCAGCAACTCTGTAATTCTACCTTTGTCAACTGAAGACAATAAACTAGAAAGATTAATGTACATTTTGTCTTCAGTAGTAAATCGTATTGTCAAATGGGGAGAACTTTTTATTCAAAGAACTGGATCAATAGCTGACTTTGTTTTGAAGCATTTATTTAAGAAGCTACTTAAAAAGAACGAGGTTCATGCTCCTTAAAGAAGTCTCTCAGAGGCAATTATTCTATTTGCCAATCTAGCGGTCACTGCCGTGTATCAACAAAAAGCATGAAAGTTAGACGTAGAAATCCCTTTGGGTTCAGACAGTGCATTCTCAATGGAAGAAGTACAGTGGGAAATTAAAAAGTGAAATGCACTTTAAAAAACTCTCTATTTGAGTGTTTTAAAAAGCTTTCTTTGAATAGGTGAGTTTCATCTCTAACCAGTGAGCTTCAAGGTCAACTAAATACAAATGACAGATCTGGTCTGTGCCTGAAAGAAAACCACCAACTTCATGTAATGTTATTTAAGCAATACATACATAGTTGGCTGCCTGAGTGTTGTTTTAATCCATAAAATGTTAGGGTTCCGAAGAGCACAGTGTATCCTTAACTGGAATAAACTACTGTATTTTCAAATATGGGAGATTACTGAAGCTGCTGCTTTACTAATGGTGGCCGTTTTCAACACCTGTCAAAATCAGTGAAAAGAGCTCAAACGATTTCAGTTAAATTCAGTTTGACGCTTATATTGTGGATGACTGCTTGAAATTTCAGCAGTTTCAAGTACCTTTAAAAGCAATTTATTTACAATTGATTTGAGACTTTCCTGTTTTTATGAGGATACTAAGAATAGGAAGCACTATCTAAAAACAGCAAATCCCCCAAAAGACTGATACCACATATATATCTATATATATACATATATCATCTACGTATTCTATCTGCTTCCGTCAAAATAAATTCAATAGGCCGGAGGATCCAACTCAACAGGACTTTGACTAAGTCAAGCTAATGAGGAATTTGGTGGGTACTGAGTATATTGGCTGCTTACCTGGGTCACGTGAGCAGAGTATTATTCAGTGTTCTGGAGTCACAGCTGAGAAATTTGCAAGAAGGCAAAGAATAAATAGCAACAATAAAGAAAACCGGGGGGGAAAAAGGGCATAAAAACACAAAGTGAAAGGAAAAAGAAAGAAAAGGCAAAGCCGTAATGTTTTTTTAAACTTCATCTTGTGTTGTTTACTTGCTTTCATTTGGCCTCTTTCATCATTTAAATCCCTGTGATCTTATGTTTGGCATTTTGGTTTCTTAAAGTGTTTCAAATTGAGATTGCTAAATGAAAAAATAATGCAGCCCCCACTGCCACCCTCCAACCCCCATACAATTTAAAACTGCTTTCTTCTACTGTCTTTTCACTCCCGGAGTTCTGTCTGGGCTCCTAAAGGCCTACTTCTAAGGGCTTTAAAGAGGTGGTAATGGTACATGTAACTGCTGATGCACATCTTCTGCAATATGTTGTACTTCAGAAATGCATCTAATAATCTCAGCAGAAAATGAAACATAGCCATTAATACTTTCAAATACTGGCTCAAATCAGTCAAATCTGGGAAAATTCTGTTTAAATAGCAAGAGACACAGCTCATCAGGAAGAAGTTTCTCCAAAACAAATGGTGTTTTCTATCCCCAGCCATTTTATCTGCGCTGGAGGAGGCTTTCTACAAATAAATAATAAAAAAAAAAGATGGATTTTTCTTCCACAGCTGAACACGCAGGATTCCACTTCGTTTTTCAATTTCTTTTCAGGTAGCTGAAATGCTTTTGATCACAATTTATAAATATGTCAGGCAAAGCTCTGTTAAACTACCAAGAATATATATTGAACAGTTTGAGTTTGAAAATTGTGTCAGAAATTGTATGTTGGCATATGTTATAAAGAATCAAGAGTTCTATACAAGTGGATGTTAAAGTGCATAACAATATATTATGTAGTCTTGTCTAATTATATAAAGATTTGGTGAATAGCTCTTTCAGCCAGCCAGGATTTGGAAAAATTTCCTACTGTGAGCATTTCAAAGGCAAGACAAGGTAGGAAGTCTCCTCTCTTCAGACTCACTAAGCAAAGTGTTGCATTGACCTCAGCCTATCCAACAGCTATTGAAGATTTTAGTCTGACCTGTTCTCAACTTTCTGTAAGCAAAGATGAGTATTTCTAACTGATTTGGAAATGTGCACTAAAGTTGTGTATTTCAAATAAAGGCATGTCAACAAGCAGATCTGGAAGAAGGAAAAGCCACTGTAAAGATGGCAAAAGAAAACTCTGTGGCCTTTGATGAAAATGTGGACTCTCTCACGCTGCTGTATTGGAGGACGATTATTTGCATCCCTGTAAATTAAGCTTTTTAAGTTGAGGTGATGTAAATATGTTTGAATAATAAGTTCAGAGCCTGACCACTTTATTTTTCCCTGTAAGCTAACGGAAGATTATTCTGGGGGGAGTAAGGAGACACGCAAGCATAGGTGAGATTGATGACTTCCAGACAGAAAGGGAAAGAGCAGCTGCCTGTGGTAGTGGACATTGTTCAGAGTCTACCTCTGTTCTGGCGACTCAGAAGATCTGCGCCTTGTGAAGTGTGGACAGGGATGTTACACAGACCATTGTCATTACCGAAACTCTAGGACATTCACCTTTCAGCAGCAAGGACGAGCTTCTGTGCATCAGATCGGCTCATTGGTGTGTTTTTGTGTGTGACATAAAAGGAGCTGAAAAGAGCACATTTTTGGATGTTTTGGGAATGCTTGAATACTCATTCACTTCGATCATATGTTGTAACTGGCACGGTTCTGTAGCATTTGTACAGAGAAGAGCTCTGCTCGAGTCAGAGTTGCAGAGCTGAACCAAAGAGCTTCCTGGGTGGTGTGTGTTGGCATGTGGATAGGTGGATGCTGCTGTAAAGTGAGACTCTCTACAGGAGATGAAACCATGGAGAGCTGCTTAGGAATGTTCTGCAGGCTCTTAGTGATGTGCTTGTTGTGATTTGGAGTGAATAAATGGTTACAGCCCGGGCTGTAGTTTTATATCTTGGGTCTATTCCCTCTTATTTTTGTTTTGTTGTTTTCTTTTTTTCCCTTACATTGTCTTTTGAAGGTATTTTGTACCACAAATGTTCAGATGTTCAGAATAACAGTATCTTCTCGTAAGTGATCCTTTTTATTCACTATTCAGGTGCTTCCTGCTGACCATGTAAATAACAACATGAAATTGTACAACAGGGTAGGCAAAACATAAAAGCTGCCTTGCATTTGGAAAGATTACTTGATAGAAAGGCCCACGAGAAGATGAAAATAATTTTCTGATTTCATGGAATAGGGAAATAGCCAAAAGTGAGACATTTGCTATGTTTTCCAAGTTAGTCCACATGACACAATGTAATAGGACATGATGAATGTTGGCTGTATACCCACACCTAAATATTCTCAGGAAGAAGAATACAATGAACACATTAAACACATAGGCAGCACCTTTGACTCAAGGTCTGTTTTGAGCCATGTAGTGCCAAATGCTGGGGGAAATTTTCAAGGAAATCATCACTATCTGCTTGTCTACAATTAGCCATCTCCTTTTGTAGCAAATGGCTTTTTGTCCAGTCTGGCTGCTCTTACTCAGTTTTGGAATCTCTTCTGCAGCACACACTGGAATAAGCAATGCTACTTCAAGGCTACACAGGATTATGAACTCGTGAAATCAAGAAGTTGCACTAAAAGCTGTCTCACTGTAGTAGTAAGAACGGATGTTAACAAGCAACATTTAAAGATGAAAGCACATATATAATAGAGATGCCTGGAATATATATCTGAACAAATCAACTGAAAGAGAGCTTAACTGCTAAAATGACTTGTCTGAAGTAATATGTTTCACAACTGGAATTTTGATATAAGAGATATTTGACATTTATAGGTAGAAAAGAAACATAGGCATTTCAAATAGACATACATTTCATATTAATTTATTTTTGTCTTCTGAAACATTTGTACTTTTATTGCTTTTGTATCAAGGAATTAAGCCACTTGTTACACTTACACACAGCACTCGGTCTTTAGCAGACTTGTTGTCTCTCTTGCTCCAGCCTATGTGATACTGCAGTCAGATAGCTGCTGAATGACCCATTTGCACAATCCTATATATACATAGGACTCATGTATACAGAAAAATAATTAAAAAAAAAAAAACTGGTTTGTTACTACATTCCAAATGTTTTATAATGTTGATGTTTAAAAACACCTTGTTTTTCATTACTTGTTAATCCCTTTTCTGTTTGTGGAGCTGCTTCTCTGCAAGCATTTTTTCATATGCTTCTTATTTTTAGGTGAAATTTGGTATTCGTGTAGCTGTTGGGGGAAACAATTAGAATATTTACTCTTCTAAATCAGAAAGATTTGGGAACCCTGTCTGGGAGATGTATAGCTGGATATACATGCACTTATTCCGCTTTGGACTTTATTGGGATAGATAAAGATGATTTAATCATTGCAGTGGAACTTTACAGTTGCCTAGGGACCAATGGTTTTAAGCTGATTGTACTAAATGTTGGTAAACAGAGGAAAGTCCTTAGCAATGTTGTGGAGAACTGGTAGCTCAAGGAAGCTAATCTCTCAAAGTTAAACATGTTGTGAATGATATTCTTTAGAGCTAAAAGGGCAGGTATGTGTGTGGTTGTGACTGAAAGGTAAATTAAAGAAGCAGCAGCTTAGTAACTAGCCTGACTGAGAGAAGCAACTTCTAAAAGCCCATCTTGGTTTGGTGAATGGTATGAAGAAGCCAGTTAGAAATAAATCTGCATATAATGTCAACATGTAAAAAGTCTGAAGCAAATATAATTTGATATGAATTAGAATCTGTAAAACATAATGGAAGTGAGGTGAAGGAACAAGCCATGACTCAACTAAGTACAACAATATATATATATTGCATTGTATTTGGAAAAAAGAATGTCTCATATATAAAAATTGAACCATTCAAAGTTCAAGAAAATCAAATTGCTAACAGTGTTTCTGAGAAGAAGTAGGAGAATGTACTAGTATTCCATAGTGATTGTCAAGTATTTTCCAAGCAGTTAGTTTCTAAGGAATCATTAAGCAGTATTTTTATACTGAATATTTTGTAAAGCAGCTGATTCAGATGAACTGAATTCAGATGTAGATGTATACTGTCTTGGAATACTCTAGAAACTTCTGGAAATAGTCAATGTCTTATTAAAGCTAAAAATAAAATTAAAATAAAATTAAATAAAAACCCATGCAACATGATCCATGTTGTAAAGGAAAAGCTAATAGAATGGCAAGGTGGGATTCAGAACGCAATGGTTCAAAAGCTTTGAATTACTGCTAGGATTTGAGGCAGAAGGATTTTGGAAGATAAGGTATTGTCAAGCAAATGTGAATTTTTTCCTTGAGAATGTTAGAAGTTTGGCTGATAGGACTAAATGCTTTTGTATGTCTGGGTGGATAGCTGTATGCTCTGTATGCTTAGAAATTAGGTAGGTAAACCCCACTTTCAAAACTGGGATTTTACCCCTGTGAATAATTATTTTTATAATAATTCAATGTTGTAAAATGATTAGTTAAAGCAGTACCATGACAACCACCACACACTGCTATATTGCGTTTAGAGGATTTTTATTTTTATTTGGTGTACATAGAGATGAGTAGTGGTAAGGAGAAAAGAGAGGCTAAATCGTTCACGTGTATAGATAAGGTGAATATAAGAATGCTGTATCAACTTTTTGTGCAATAAGATGATGATGAAAAACCTATGGAGGAAACGTATGGAGAATAGTCCCAAGTGCTTTGTAAAATGGAGAAATTGTCTAATATGGAGTAAATAAAGAGATCAGTTATCTGATAAGGGAGGAAAATTCAGATATGAGTGAAAATTTTAATCTAACAGAGAAAGATTTCATAATCCTTCCTTCTGGACTTCACCACCAGAACTCTTAAAAGTGTTAATATCATACTTATTTTTCATGGTGAGATCAGCTACTAGAGGAAACTACCAAAAATAATAGCTTATTCTGCATTCCTCAGATACTCAAATAAAATCCCATCTATCTTTTCATCAGGTGCACATTATGTTTTAACCAACTAAAGCATTTAAATTTAAGTCTGAGGCAAATGGACGGGCCTTTGATCTATCTAGTTCTTTCTGTTCTTGAATATTCTGATCAATGTCTGTGAGTCAGGTTAATATGTTAATTCCCATTATTTAGCACCAAATTTGTATGCAACACACTTTCCATATACTGATACACATAATACTTGTATTTTCACTTCACACTCCTCTTTCACCTTTTAATATTCCTTTAGCTAATTGTTAAGGATTTTAGAAGATTCTAAACCGTTTGTACTTTTAAAACTGGTCAAAGTTATGTCCATATATTCTTGTATTAAATTAAAATAGATACTAAATATTCTATTATTAAATGAGATACTAAATTATTTTATGGATATGTTAAAGTTTTAAATTGAGAAGTACTTTATTACATTTTGGAATTTTAG
Organism: Numida meleagris; assembly: GCF_002078875.1. Taxonomy (NCBI): domain Eukaryota; kingdom Metazoa; phylum Chordata; class Aves; order Galliformes; family Numididae; genus Numida; species Numida meleagris. The sequence continues at coordinate 46,565,736 of NC_034412.1, forward strand.
AGTAAGGACTCCTAGGATTATAATTTCCCCTTTAATACTGTGAAAGTAAAAATTACAGTATTAGAACAGATCATAAGAATTTTTTCATTCTCATTTTCCAACAGCAAGAAATGTCACATTGGAAAGTTGCATACTAAGTTCACCACAAAGGAGGTTACTTATACTGCTGCTACAGCTAAGGATGCCCAGTAGCCATATATATCATCATGGTTTGTGTCACCTCACTTGGATTTCTTTCTTTTTCCCATCAGTATATCTTTTCCTGACATTTTCTTCATTTCTGTTCTTCACACCACCCATCTGAACAGTGTATCTGTCTCAGTCAGTCTGCGATGACCGGTGAAAAAGGAGTTCCTACCCAGACAGTCCTTTTGACTGAGCCGAATAAAATCTCACATCAAGCTCTCATGGCCAACCTATAATGCTTTGGTTATTTATGTTTTCTAATCCATCATATTCTGTGAATTTCTAGCCCTCAAACATTAATTTGCCAAGTGTATTTTTCACAACCCTTAGCAGCCAGAAGTCTTGCTAAGAAAAAAAAAAATCCCTTCCATGTTTTATGTTATGTTGTGATGGACTTGTGGTAATGCCTTTCTGGACCAATTTACTCCATGTAAAATAGTTTATAAGTTGGGAGAAAGAATTTCTAGTAGTGACCTCTGAGGGAAAACAAGCTGCTTTGCTAAGGAGAAAAGAAGCTGCCTCTGCCCCTTGCATGAACCTACATGGCTTTGTTGTCTGCTGAGTTGCTGCCACTCTTACTTGCTAGAGGATTTGGGTTGCTTGTGCAAGCTCACCACTAACTAGATTACAAGGTAGACATGCAGTATTTTTCCTTTGTTAAGGTAACTGTGACCAATATCATTATCCATAGCTACATCTTACTATTTTATCCTATTATATATGTTCCTACTTTTCTGCCATAACATTTTACAGCATTGAATTACATAGGTTGATTATGCATTTTCTTCAGATGCACACATTTATGTAAAATTAGGTACATTTATAAAAATCTCTGTATTTCTGTATTGTTGCCTTGAAATGTTATTGGACCTCTCAGTTCTTTCTAAGTAAGAGCGCCTGGTTTCTTGCATATAATTTGCCAGAGCACCAAAGATAATTAGCAATGTTAAATCTTGCTTTAAAGTTCCATAAACAGTTTTGAAAATGAAACTTGAAAGGCTTAAGTCACACAAGTATTTTTGGAAGTGCTGCTCTGTGCAGTGATATCTGTCATTCTGTATTGTTTCATTGTCTGCCCTCTTACTCATAATGATTGTCGAGTCTCTGTATGAAAAAATGTTTCGCTATGCAACCTTCAGTTCTAATTGCCTTTTTCAAGAAGGGATAATGAGAACTGAATTTCACATACTGGGAGATGAATTACATGTAAGAGCATAATAAGTTTGTATATATATAATATATGAGGGCTACTCCAAAAGTGTTATTATGTTGGCCCATCAGAGGCAGATGTTGGTGGTAAATTTTGTTGCTGTGTAACAGATGGCAGCAGAGGGGCAGTCTGACAAAATGGTGTAGATGTTAACACAGTGAGGTGGTGGGTGGTGAAACACTGTGAAACAGAGGGTCACCTCTGCTGGTGCAGATTTTGAGGAGCGCAGCACGCTGGCAAAAATGCAGAGCTAATGATGGTGGCTGTGTTGAAAAATAATGTTTTGTAGCTGAGAATGTGCTCTATCAAATAGAGTTATTGTGTTCTTTGTATCTGTTGTAGTTTCCACGGAAATAAATAGGGGTTGTTCCTTTTGGAATTACCTACATAGATATATTATTTTGCGTAACTTTTTAAAGAGATTTTTTTGGACTTGCTTTTTGTTATTGTTGTTTCTTTGAGTGGTTTGGCTTTTCTTTTGTGTGCTACAGGGTTTGCAAAACTTTACATGCCACCAGCCATAAACTGTAACATTTGTTTTTCTCAGCTGAATCACTGTAGATAATTACAACCATTACAACTATCCATTGTTTGCGGGTAGCTTAAAATATTGCTCCTAACATATGTTACTTCATGCTTTAACACTGAATTTCTTTTGTTTTCCGCACTCACATACCATTTTGTGTTCTCTTGACATTACAGCTCATATAATTCTATGTCCTCTGCAAATTTCAGCTCCTGACTTCTTGATCCTTTACATGAGTAAACATCATAAATAACACATTAACTAACATGCTATCCACTGAATGATTTAATTTCTCTTTTCCATCTCTTTACAATTAACCAGGGCCTAATCCATGATAAAGCTTTTCTTCCTGTTCCATGAGTACTTTGTTTTACTGTCAAGAGCAAAATCTTAACCGGTTGTTAATATTTTCCTATATCATGCCCTTTCAAAGTAATTGGTTTTGACAACTGTTATCCATGATTTTGGAGTTGTAGCTAGGATAGGATAAGCAGATTTGCTACCCTGCAGCCTTTCTCATTTTCACTTAACTACTGCATAAAACTCGCAGTTCAGCTAGATGACTTCGGGGCTCCTGCAGAACTCATGGCTAACTGCATTTAGGCCTAATGAAGTATGGCTTTTCAATGTATCAGTTTTTTTTCCAGCATTTTCTTACTACTAATGTTTAGAAACTTTGTACATGATTTCTCCATCTTCTGGAGAAAAGTGAGAAAATGAAGTATTTACCAGCTTTTTGTAATGTTAGCATTTTAAAAATTCAGGCCATACCACCAGTTCTTTTTTATCTTTCCCTCTTTCTTTATTATTTGTTCATGTCTTTGGCTATTTACTTTTCATAGTCTCCTTTGGAGTCCTTCTAATTTACATCTTACATTTTTACCTTCCAGAAATCTTGAATTCTTCTAGGGGAGAAGAGTTCAGTAACATGGAAGAAAGATTGTGTCTGTCACTGCCAGAGGAAAATAATGTATTTATCCCTTATTTTATATAAATCAGTGTATTTATTCCTTTACTTATAATTTTAAGGTGTTCTCATAAAAAGATCAATAATTTTCTAAGTTTACTTTAGATTATATGGGGTGGGGTAGGGGCTGGATCAAACCAGGGAACATCCTCAGTGTTGCTTTTCCAAGAGACGTCAGAAGAATTCTTGTTGCATATTTCAAGTTCTACCCACTTCGGTGTGTTCTGTTTTGTTTTGTTTTGTTTTGTTTTGTTTTTCCCAAAGCTTCTCTTTGGGATTTTCCTATGGGAGAAAAAGTTAAAAGTGTGGTAAATTCATATATACATGCATTAGAAAGGTAATGTTATCCATCTCATATTATCATAGTAAAATTCATCACATACCTTAAGATCTCATGTGCAAGTCTAATCCCTCAATGTCCACGGATGGACTAATACTTTTAAGCTTTAGTGGAAGTCTGCCTATTAAACAAACAGTCCTATGAGATATTTGGTATTTCAATAGTAAGTGGAATTTAAATCAGGTCTCTTATTTGTGAGGAAAAAATACCTGTAAATCAGTAATACCGTAACTTTTCCTCATTTATGGGGTAGGTATGATTTCTTTTTCACCTCTCCTCCATTAGTCTGTTTATAATCATGTGCTGTTCTCCTTCCATAGGATAGTATTTCATGTACAGAAGAACAAAGATTAAAGAATATTTTAGAAAACTTCAGATGAAAGTGAAAATTCTGTTAATCATAATGTTAGTTCTAGAAAAGTTGGCTTAATGTCATCCACACCTAAGGGCTATGACTTGTCCTTAAGAAATATATAGGACTTGATATATTCCCTAAAATCAAGGAATTCAACATTCACAATATCAAACTGAGTTGAATTAATAATTGCTAAAACTGTGCATGTTTTCAGACCAGTGCAAGCTTTCTATAGTCACAGAAATGTGCAAGATGTCAATATTTATGCATATTATTTGAGCATAAATTAATTGTACTGAATTTTGCAATTCATAAGTTGTTTATACCAGTGACATTTTCTAGGCACATGCCATCATTTTACTGCAGCAAAAGTTGTACTTATGGCAACCCGGCACACAGCAGGTGGTTGGAACTGAATGAACTTTAAAGCTCCTTCCAACACAAGCCATTCTATCACTCTATGATTCTCTAATTCTATTATTCATACATTAAGTTCTTCCTTTGAACGAGAATGATTTAAGGTCTTCTGAAATGTCTATTTATTTTTCTCTACTTAGAATTCTTTTTGTTGTTGTTGTTTGTTGTTTTTTTTTTTTCCTGCAAAGAATTTTAACATATCAAAGCCAAAAGTTCATCTAAAATATGCCCAAAGCTTTTGGCTGATCCAATGTCATGGCTTTGCTGCTGAGAACAGTCATATGAGATAAAGCATGCTAACATTCAAATAAATAGGTTATGTTTCCAAATTCATTTTAGGATTCCCAGTGTCACTACAAAATCCATCAGATAAACATGATATTTGAACTGTAAGAGTGTTGTCTGTATCTCATTCACAACATTGGTATGCTTCCCCCATACTAATGTTTTCATAAGTCATTGAGATCAGCTAGTGAAAAGTTTTAGTGCACTAGTCCTCCTGTTGGTTTACATTGTTCTACAGAAGCAGGCTCAATGGTAACACCTATTTACAATGCGATGAGAAAGACTGTTAATAGACTCGTGTTAGTAACAGAAATAATGGTATAGATTTAGAGGTAATTACAACTGTGATTGTTCTACTCTTAATATTATGATCAGATTGGGAATTTATATGAAAATTTGAAGAGATCTCATTTCATGTGTCTCTCCCAGTTGCTGTACTCTGTTCTGAATGACTGCTTTGTGGCAATGGAGCACAAAGCATCTGGGATACATCTTTAATACAGTCAGTACTTTAGGCATTGGGCAACAGATAGCATAGAAGTTCCTCCCTCAGATACTGGTACTGCTGTAGCTACATAAGAAACCCCTAGCTGTTTGGCACTATGTTGATTATTTTATTTTACTAAGTTAATTGGTTTTATCCCCTTCTGTCCTTGCAACCTTTCCACTGAGTTGAAGCCTGACAAATTCTGTAATGAACAAAAGAAACAAAAAAATTAAAATTGGAAAGCTGAGATGTACTCCAAGACAATAGGGAGTACTGCAGTGCTGAGTACTGTATGGCACATTGTTAAGCCAATTCTTAAGCGTATTCCAAAACGCATATTTAAAAAAAGAAAAGAAAAAGATAGTACTGCAGATGGTGGTGCAGAGTGTAATGAATCTTGCTTATGTGCTTTTATTGTTTTCCAAACTATCACCTGTGTATTCATTTTAAAGCTACCACATTCACTGGTTACTGCTAGATGTCCTACATGCTGATCCTTTAAAAGCTTTTCAGCATATTTCATTTATTCATTTTTTATTCTTCTTTTTTTTTTTTAAGATTGTAATAAGGAGCTGTGATCCCTTCAATACCTGATTGAACCTGAATTTTCCAATCCAAAATACATTTTATGCCTCTACGAGATGCCAAAAAATGAGGGATTTGTATTAAATCTGTGTACTGATATCTGGGTTTGAGTAAAGAAGAGACAAAATAGTCACTAGCTAGACTGACTGTGCTAAAGAAATAAGAACTTGAGGGAAGAAGTAGCTCAAGCTTAACTAAGGCCAATGAACTTATACAAGTAGAAGGGAGATACAATTTAATAAATTGGCAGAGACCATCATTATTTCTCATAGGAAGGTTATTTGTGTTCTGACTTTCAAAATGTTGCTTGTTGCCTCAAAGACCTGTTGTCTGCCTCCCAGGTATTTTCCTTCATCGGTCCAAGGCTGAGATAGATTACAGAAATTAGATAATTTATCTTTATGTCAAAACAAGTGTTTATATTTTACATATTACATTTTCCATTTTAAAAGTGGTTAAAGGGCAAAGTCATATAAAAATAAAAATCAATAGATAAAGTGCTATTGACTAAAACCTTTAAAATTTATTTGTAAATATTTTGCAATATTATTTTTCAGTACTTATTCTTCAAAATGAACCTCATCATTTAGAGCAGTTTAGAATTTAGAAACCATACTTGAGATTTCTGAGGAAGATTTATTTGCCCCTGGAACTGATGTTTGTCAGAGTATTTCTTCCTTCTTTGAAAGAACAGGGAACACTACCACAATGCATCACATCTTAAGAAGAAAAAAAATGTTGAGTTTCAACCAGCACTTGCTAGTGTGAAGACACTTTTTCTTCCTCCTCCTTTTTCCTCCTCCTCCTCCTTTTCTTCTTCCTCCTATGTCTTTCTCTAGGTGGAGCTATAGATCTTTATGTGAGTTCATTAGGAAGTTTATCATTCCTTTATTAACATTTTTTTAAAATTTTCTGCTTTCTCAAGTGTTTTCAGCTAACCATTATTTCTTCTTAATGACTAAAAGGTTATTTTGAACAGATCAATATAAAACAGAAAAAAAAAGAAGACATTTTCATGGTTCAAATTTTGGAGCTTTTACAAAAACTGAATCCGAAAATTAAAGATGTTATGAAATAACTTTTGAACAAAATACACAACTGTGCTTAGATTTGAAGGATTATTAAAATGCAAGATCATGTTTGTTTAATTGCTTGTCTGCTTTCTGATGGTGTCACATTGTAGATTAGAAGATTGATTTTATTAGGTTCTATTTTTCTGTTTTAGGAGGATTCTTTTATTTATGCACTTGATTTGTGGGGATGATTTCTTTTGTCCCTAAATATCAATACTGTGTTTTAAAATGCCTCTCCTCTGGCAATTTAATTCCCTTACTTCCTTACTAGAAAACATCAAAGAGTTGGAAGGATTTTTTTTTTTCTGAACATCCCTAGGCAACATCAAAATATTCCAAAACACTCTGTTGTAGCTGAGTTTTCCTTACCCACATATCCCTATCGCTTTATAAATGTTGAGCTATACAGTAATTCATAGACAGGTGTTAATTTAAATGCAGTTTCAACAATCTTCAGATAATCTGACCAGGCCAGGGAGAAAGAAACAGGTCCTCAAGAAAGAAACAGGTATTGCAAGTTCCAGTGTAATGAAACTGTCGTCAGTAAAAAGGGATAAGAGAGCTTACCTTTGGGATGGAATCGATTCTTTCCCAATTTCTTATTTCTCTTTTTTTCATCTGTTTCTTCCTTCAGTGAAGCATTACCTCTTGCCTGCAAGAATAATGGGAAAAAGAAAGGGAATATTGTGCTTAAAGAAAATGTACCCGCAACCCAAAATGTATAGCTGGAGAACAAAATCCTAAAGAAAATACATAATATATATATATAAAAGAAATCTATTTCAATCTAGTGGTTTTCTCAAATGTGCATCCGAGTTTCAAGTAAATAGTTGTGAAGTTTTCTAGGTGATTTTAATTTGCATTTATTAAATCATATAATTTCCATTGCTTTTTATCTTCTGTTTCCAAGTGGGAACATATTTAGTTAGGGTTTGTTTCTGAAAAGGCATACTGCTTACAGTAGGACTGGAGCCTGGAAATGAAGGCTGTTTCCTTAGATACCATGTTTTGTTGTTGTTGTTGTTTTTTCTTCTTTTTGGTACATATTTTATAATCTTTCATTGTCTATGTGATGCTCTGTGATGCAGAAAAATGAAGATTAAACTTTCTCCAAAGATCACATATACTTGAAAATCATCACTTTCAATTCATGAAATTAATTTTCCTCAAAGTCTATCTTCACATTCAGAAAGCAATTTTTCCACCAACTTGAAGTCAGTAGAACTTGAACTTTTCAAAACAGGAACTATACAAATATGTATTATAATTAAAAAAAAAACCACTTATTTTTATAAATAACATTATGATCAATACACAGACTCAAATTTGTACTTTTCAGTAAGCTCTATCATATGTCTGATCTGACAAGAATTGCTCATTAGTGTGTACCAGAATAGACCTAATAAAGTACAGAATTCCTTTCCTACAAAAATGTGAAAATATCATTAATTATAACTAAAGAATTCATTTCTCTTCACCATGCAATTTAAGAAGTAATCTGTTCTATAGGAGGACATTTTTTTTTGTTAATTTTTTTCTCATCATATGACATATTTTTATAATATAAGTGGTGTCATGTCTTGCCCATGAAGGGAGGGAGGGTGACCAGATTCACAAATCCCCCTTGGTTAGATTAAGGTGAAACTGACACTCAAGGTCCAAACACAATCATTAGTTTTAATGAGAATCTCTGTACTACAAGTATCTTAAAAGTACTGGCACTCTTACAATTATATCCATCTAAGCTGTGCGGCTAAACTATGTGACTTTATAAGAAATCAAAGTAAGCTTCTTCTTACTTAAGAGTTTTACAAGGGAAAAAGAAAGAGGTGGAGTGCAGTGGGAGGGAGAAAGAGATGGATAGACACAGAAAGAGATCGCCAGTTTGGGTACCAGCATTGGTCCAGTTAACAAGAGGTCCTCAGTCTGTGAGAGCACTTGCCCAGAAGTTCCAAAATATCCAAGTCTCAAAGATCCCCCAGGCTTCTCTCAGGCATCCTTTTATGCATTGCTAGATTTATGGGGTTCCTCGACAAGAAGTTTGCAATCAAGAAGATTGTTCATCAGTAAGTTTGTCAACGAGTTCTCCATAAACAAATCTGTGGTCAAAACTTCAGCAGCCAGTGGGAGTGTTGGGCAGAGCAAGGCCTTCCTATCTCCACAGGGCTCTCTCCTCTGACCACAGCTTCAGCCTTTAGCCTGTTGTCACAGTGATGGTCTTGAAAGTGTTTAATGCAATTCCAGGCAAACCGCAGAGGAAGTGTTTTCCCTTGGTCTGCTACAAGTGGTCAACAATAGTCAATATAAACTAAAGAATACAGCAATCTTTTTTTCTACGTAATGCCAAAAAGTGTTTAAAATTGACATGAAACTACGAATGAATAATTCTATTTCTGGATTTTCTATTGATTTCCTGCATGCCTTTGCATGAATGTTCTACAGTGAGTGCAGCACTGTTCCCACATGCCCCTCACCTGGTTGTACTGTTGATTGTGGAACAAAAGCCGTAGTTTGTCTAAATTTGAAAGCTATTAAAAAGTTACCTGTCACCTATAGTATTTCACTTTGCATATTGTTTTGCAGATTGTCAAGTCCCATAAACAGTACTCAAAGCCATTATGACACTTGAGAAGTATCTGGCAAGTACTGGAATTGAAAGTCTGAGCAAATAGGCATTGGTATAATATATAATATTAAATGAGGAAGTATTAATATTCAGAATATCAACACATCAATATCTTATGCTCAGAAATTTTATAAAGGAATACTGTTTTTCTAAATGACTTAATTAACTCCACTGAAAACAATGGGTCAAGTTATAGTTAGAAGCACAAACTTTGATTCTTGCAAATGCAGGTTTTCACTCAGCAAGTTCATCTGACAACTCACATAGTAAAAGAGAATTTATTTAAAGTTTCTTAAAAAGGAAAAAAAAAGACATCCAGTCAACAGATAACATTACATCACACAGAAGAGTTAAGAAAAAAATGTGGAAAAAAATCTTCCTCATGAAGTGGTAAAATCTTTATTAAAAAAGTTGAGTATAGAAGTTTTTGCACAGGCCTCAGAAAAATGTGTGTGGACTTCACTTAATCCAGGGGAAATAAAATCTTTAATTTTTCAGAGAATTATAATGTTTCTTCTTGCTTTGTAGCCACTAATTTCAGGAGATTGGGGGAGATAGTTATGGCCTAGCTGATGGACATAATGTAGCAAAGCTCATTAGCTCAAGCTGTCCTTTGCAGAAAGGTTTAGTACTTAGGGACTGGTCTGTGGAGAGAGAAAAGCTGCAAGGAAAATGTTGACCACTGTGTTGCATTTCTGTATGAATTAGAGCTTCTTTCTCCGTTGATTAGGCATCTGGCTGGTGGTGACTAGGAGCCCTTGGGCTGCTGTAACAAAAAAACTGCCACCACCTTGTCTGTAAATTGAGCTGATGTCTCCATAGCAGAAGAGAACACATGCAAGAGTAAGATACAGGCCAGGCTTCTGTTCAGTGCTTGACCTTTGGGAGGAGTGCTGGACTTTAGGCTGACTGAAAGGCCAGCAATATATTTTCTCTCATCACCCCAGTGAGTGCAGAAAAATGTATTCAATCCTATTTTGATACAAAATGTCATTTTGAAACTTTAGAAAGCATCGTAGGCTAGTCAGAATTAGCTGGAATATTTCAAATCTGCTGTCCCATAAACTGGCTTCTTATGCTCAGATTGTACTCTCATTAATATTTCAAAGGCTACTGCAGTTTGCATTTACTTTCGTGATAGAAGACATCAATAGATTATCACAAAAATCTAAGGGTTTGGCCATACTGTGTAATCATCATCACAGCCAAGTTATGTGGATTAGGACATCAGTTTTCAGTGTTTGTTTTTATTTAAGAATTCTACTCTTAGAAGCATGTAGTCATTTAATTTTCTAGATATACTAAAGGTACTGCATACAAAACTGAGTCTCCCATATTGAGAGAATAAATTGTCACATCTCACTAAAATGCTGGAGTTTTCTGACAGGAAAAAAAAAAGCCCAGAGCATGTCCTGGGACTTTGATTCACATGACTACATGGTCAGTATGATAATATATTAAATGTTAAAACAGCCAGCGTGAAAGTAGTTTCACACTATGTCTGTATCTGAACAGCATCTAGCTAGAAAAATATTTAACAAGATTGAGGAAATTTTTCGAAGTGCAAAGCTGTGAGTGCAGGGGGTTGTGCCACTGTTTTGGTTGGTATGGTGCTTCCCTTGTCTTTTAAGTTCACAGAAAATGTAGAGGGATGGATTACATAAGGAAAGTCATCAATAGTAAATTGACTGTTATTGACTGAGTGAGCTACTAACTCACAGACATCAGCAAAAAGAAGCTCACTAATGAAGAAATCAGCCACATGTCTGCAGACTGAACAACTTGCATCTGTAGGAAAAGGAAAGAATATAGTTCTGCCAGTGGCATGAAATGCTTCCATCTGCACACCAGAGAAAAGATGGAAAATGGTATGGAAACTATTTATGATATTAAAGAGATCTTGCAATTTTCCACCTGTCTAGCCATCACCTTATCACAATAGACTTAAATATGTCAGGAATAAAATTTGCTGTGCTTTCACATATCTGCAAAAGCTTTAAGAGTCCCTTGTAATTTACATTGTCAAAACCTTTAGTTAGGTCAACAAGCAGCCAGCCAAGACTGCAATTTGACTTGGTACTATTAGTAAGGCTCTAAAGGTCAGGTGTGTAGCGTAGCTTACTAACTCCACATTGAAATTTTGGGAAGACAGATTATTAAAAAAAGCAAAAATTGAGTTGCTCAGTTTGGACATGCTAGGATTTTCCTAGCATGAGAGAACAGAAATGCCAAAATAATTGTCACAGTTTACATCATGATTACTTGTAGGTAGTAGGTATTTTTGGTTTCTTTGAATTGCTGTGAAATTGATTCTTGCTTTCATATAATGCAGAAAGACCACATAGATTTCACGTTGCTTTTTAAAATGTAATTTACCATCAAGTCAAGGCAATACATTGGTTCAATGTCAAGATATTGTAAAAGAATATTGTATAGAAAAATTAAACAAGTCATCTTTGAATTTGGAATACAGGAGACAACAAGATTCAGGCTATGAAAAATTTATATCATTTCCAGCACTGAGACTACGGACTTTCCCTACTCTTCCATTACTAAGTATTTATTGAGTATACTGAGTGTATATGTTGAGTTTATATGTCATAATAGGCATGCAAGGTGTAACTCTCTTGCCATTCAAGAAGTTTATGATCTTGGTACAGGGACTGCACTGGGTAGGTTCATAATTACAAATATAGGTTGACTTTTGAGCTTCTTTTCTCTAGTGAATGGTATTGATTTCTGTGTATTCACTGCCATTCCAGAGTTCTTTCTGGAATTATCTATTCATGTAAAGAGTGTCTATGTCATTTGTGCGACTGTATTCTAGGTTAGTGGACAACTACTTCCACCATGTCCAAGACTGTCTCAGGCAAATGCCTTACATGTAATTATGCTGCCATCTTTTTTTTTTTTACCTGCATCTGCTGTTTTTCTGTCTGTGTTTTCAGCTGAAAATCCAAAGTGCATGACAATGCTTGAAAACGGAGGAATATGCCCTACAAATTGGCAGAGCTCAGGAAAAGTTAGAAGAATTGAATTAGATGAAAAAATAACAGCATGCAGTGTACTGCTTTTTAGAGTTTTATATTGAAGAATCCGTCTGTATTTTTGCTGCAGTTAAATGGCTACCTGAAAAAAACAGAGAAAGAGAAATTTTCTTTTGAATTCATTCTGCCCCCCAAAACAAAACAAAACAAAACCTTAATTTTAATTTGGACTGAAACAATCAAGCAAAAAGAAATGCATTATATATACTAAAACTTAAAAAAAAAAAAATATGACTCGTGTATGTTAAATGAAATATTAATCGATTCAGAAGTGATTCAATTAAAAGATTCGCTTTGATTCTTTTAAATTTTCTTAAATCTTTTAAAACAGCAGTTGTAAAGCTTTTGTAAAGCTTTTCTAATGGATCTCCAGCAAAATGAATGCATTTATGCATTATATTAGAGTTGTCTGATCTGGATTATTTTCCCCCAAAAGGTTTGAAGATATGTGTCCATCTCTGCACATCTTCAGTTTAAGGAAATTGAAGTAATCTTCCAATCTGATTACTGGATTTCTGGTGAGATATGGATGGCCATACCCCTTCCAGATGTGGTAGAGTAACGCATTATAAAAATAATAGAGAAAATAGAGTAAATAAAACTGCACTGAGCAGAATCTGTGAATAATCTACATATACACATCATTTCTGAACCATATTCTAACACCTCTTTATTCAGTATCCTTTCTATTAAAATAGCAAAGGCAATGGTCAGCTTGGTATTAACTCCAGACACTGGGTTCTCGACCATACTGTCTTACCTACTCTTCATGTTTTCCATCACGTTTTCCTCTCCTCCCCTCCCTTCCTTTCTCCTCTCAACAGGTGAAGGGGAGGGATAGGAATATGTTTCACTAAGAAAATTGTTTTGAGGAAGTTCGTAACCTTTCTAAGTAGGGTCAGTGTCATCATAGCAAACATAGCGACTAGACCTCAGTTTTTGCCTTCAGACTTCAATTGTTGCCCTTTGACTTGAAAAAATTGCAGCTCGGGACTCCATGGCATGATGTGAGCCTAGGCGTGGGTGTCCTGTGTTTCATGCTGCTTTCACCAAGAAAGGGCAGTTATTTTTGAGCTCTGCAGGAGTACTGTTTCTCCTCCTTTTTGAAAATGAGTAGTTTTCAAACAGGAGTGGTTGGCAGAACACGAAAATGTCTGTCCTTTTAGCTTTCTCCCTCTCCCCTCTCACTGGGAGAGCAGAGGCAGTGACAATGCCGTGATGAATTGTTTGGCTGTGCCAGCAGCAATTAGCTGTTCAAACAGTTGTTTCTTTTCCCTAGGGAAATGCTAGTGAAGCAGATGAAACCATCTTGTGACTGGGATTAATCCATAGACTACCTGTAGAACCTGCAGAACTCATCAGTGTCTCCTCTATTGCTTACGTTCTAGTAGATGTAAAGGTATATGCAATTTAATTTCAAATTTTATATTCCTTTAATGAGTCAGCGTGTTTCATAAGGACATTACTGACAATACATATAGCAGTTTTGTCAGGGTAAAATGATGCGTGCCTTTGGCATAAAGTGCTTTCTTGAGGGCTTAGTGTCGTAAACATTTCTACTGCTAGAGAGAGCTGTAAGAAAGTCCACTAGTAAAAGTCGAAGGATATGCTAAATAAGATCTTAAACAAGCCAGTATTCAAAAGTAATAAAGTTTGATGACTTAATTTACAAACTGCAAAGAAAGCAAGGACACCATGTTTATGTAAAGATTCCACTTATGTTTGATTTATTATTTCCAAAGACTGAAAGGTCAGATCCCAAGGACTTCAGTGGAGGTTACTTACATGCAGAATCCTGGCAGAATTGCACTCCAGAATAACAGCTAACTACCTTTTAAGTACTTATGAGAGATATTAGAGGGTTAAACACTCAGCTTGTAGCTGTAGCATTTCAATTTGAGCTTCGGAGATTTAAATTCAATAAACATCCTAGCTAAGTTTCTTTTAGAAAACAAGTCTCATGCATTTTTATGTGCTTCTGTATTATTTAATATGCTACACCTTACTTAGGTAGAGTTCTGAAAGAAAATAAAAAATAAATACAACTGGGATACCTTTTAGATGTACTCTGCCAAATATCTTGCCCTGGTCATGTGCAGGGTGCTATCATTAGTGCTCCATGCTAGGAATTTTGTTGTTGTTTGTTTTTTGTTGTTGTTGTTTTATGCCCTTTGTTATGACCTTGGGTCTCAATCAGCTCATTAAAAATTAAATTGCTTATTATAACCTGGCTTCATTTTCCACTTTGATCAGAAAGCACAATAGGTTCCTTAAGTGGATTTACCCATAAAAAATTCTGGTAATGAGAATAGAAAAGGATAGTTTAATAACTTTAATATCAAAACAAAAGCAACAGAAATACCACCCAGAGGATAATAACAAACATTTTCTCTAACTAAAAGATAAACCTCTTTGCAATATGAAAATTCTGTTTTCTGGCTTATTAAGCGAACATCTTTTACAATTGGAAATCAGTATAATTTCCACTTCTTTTGTGGCTAGTGCTCTCTCCCATCAGCTTGTGAACATTACAGTATTATTTTATTTGTGCCACAATTATTTGAATTCAAAGGAGGAGATAAAACTACTAAAATTATAGAGAAATTTTGCTGAATACTGTTCATTTTTAAACTATTGCTCATTTGGCTATGTTCGCTCATTATTTGCTATCCAAGAATACTTTTGGATGTAGACTTTTATCTCATAGGCATTTGTTCACTCAGAGAATTAGGAACGGGTTATTGAACAAACATAAAATTTGTAATGTGAAAGTACAACCTACTACTTACTCTAGTCTCCTGTTTCTAACAGGGTCTAGAGAAAGCTGTGAGAATAGGAAAAGAATTATTGATGCTTTTCTACCATCAGTTTTTTGTGCCCTTCATCTTCAGAGATTTGTCTATATCCAAATGAACTCAAAGAGGAATATTCCTGTGTAAACACGCATACTTTGGGTTTTTTTTTTTAATTTTCTCCTCATTAGTCTCTTTTTTTTAAAAAAAAAAAAAAAACACACATCCTGAAAGGAGAACAAATCGCTGTAACTGAAGTGACCGGTCACAAACCTTGAGTAGCGGTTTAGCTAAGCAGATCACAGGTAAGTCTTTAATTGCATATTCATCCTGAGTTGTGAAAACAAACATAGAAAGGTGGAAAATAGTTCATGAGCAAGAGAACTGGTTAACAGTAACTATCAAAACTATTAGCCAGTCTGTCAAATATAACTCACACCTTTAATAAAAATAGATTTTCTCTTACTAGTAATCTAAATTCTGAAAGTCGAAATAAAATTGGAATCAATACAGTGAGATGAAACGTTTATTTTAGTTATCTTCGTAACTTTACAGCTAACAGACATGGTGGCGAAATTAACATTTGACAGGGGCAGTTGTTCCTAGCCTGGTCCACCTCTCCTTCTGAAAACGAGAGGCTTCAAGTCTTATCTCCCCCATGGAGAGGTATTGAAACAAAAAAGAGGAAAAGTTATAAAGAACCTTTATTTCTCTATATCGTTTTCAGATTTCTGGAGAATGCTATGGATGTCAGTTTGCTTTATGTCACTCAGATCTTTGGTTCTGGAGCTTTACAGGAAAAGTGCAAAATGGAACCAAATATTTCACGTTTATTTGTCTTATTTGTAAATCTCCTTACAACCATCTGGGAAGTTGTTAAAAATGATTTTTTGCTTAACAATATATTGTATTATAAGGATCTTTTTCATGATAGATTGTATAATAAGGAGCCATTTCATGAAAAAAAAATTAATACCCATAAGTTTAACAAATGACTTAACTTCAAAAACAAAGCTGTCTCGTGGATGGAATGCATTAATAGTCAGCAGTCAGTTGATAATATTGAACATTTAAAGAGCTCTGAATTTGTCTCTGGATATTAATACCTGATTGAATTATTCAGTTTTGCAATCTAGTATTCATGTACATATATATATATATATTTAAATGAAGACATTCTCCTTGGAAAACTGCAATGGCCTCTAAATCAATCTGAAATTTTTGTAAACAGCTTGAATACATTTCCCCACATGATATGTACATCGTATGCTGAATAATTTTTATCATAAATGTGTTAGAATATTTCAGTGTATACAATCTACTAGTATATTTCAGTGTACAAATGCATATTTTTGTATATTATGAATAAGATATATTTTATACAGCAAGATTTGTTATATTTTCATGTTATTTATGGTCACATCTTGTTTTATGAGTGATTTGCTATATGATGGTTATCATGAATGCACTAGTATTTTTCAGTCTCAGGTTGAACATTGTATTAAATCATTTCTATTCAGAACAATATCTGGATGTAGATCAATGATTTGAAATAAGCTTTGATCCAACATTTAAAATTTTACATAGTTTGCATGTATATTTTTCTAATTTAATGCTTTTAACTGCTTTTTGTATTCATTGTGAGCAGATCACTTATTAAGGGAAAAAATGAATCAGTTCTCAAATCCCATCCACTGCCACTTGTAAGTGATTAAATTAAACTAGTTTTTAAATCAGGGCAGAATAGCAATAGCTTAGGTAAGAAGAAATAGTAAGCAAAAGCTGTTTATAGCCAGAAGATTGAAAATTAATATATATATGAATACAGAATAAAGTTGATATATATTCTATTGATATGTGCTATTATCATATTTATACATACACATACAGAGCTGTACTTATTTACTTATATATGTAACCTGGTATACGTATAGAAAGGAGATATGTTCTTTAAATACATAAGCAAATGAATAGAGGGTAAGTTTATATTCAGTATTTTAAAAATATTATATAATTCTGAAGAATGTGTAGTATTTTATCTATCTGCCTAAGAGAACCCTTTCTTGGAGTGGGAACTATAGAGAGCTGGCTTCCTGGTTTGCTCCATGTACACTGCACCAAGTTGGTTGCTTTGTGATTCCATTGGCTTTTGTTCTCATTATTGGGGTTTGTAAATAAAAGATGAAGCTTTCTGATAAGTTGCAAAACATTAGCACTATCTAGCAATACATGGATTAATTGTTTCTCACACTGAATTATAGCACTCAGGATAGCTTCCAGTAAATGTGCATCACTTCGTACCGTCTCTGTTTCAGTTGACACTAAAGGATATGCTCACATTCAGCTGATATTATATCCATCCCAAATCAAAACATTTTCATCAAAAGTTACTCTTGCTTGGGTATATGTGAATTTTCTATTATTTCAGTTATGTAAGGATTAGACTTCTACATTCAATTTAGCAGGTAAAAATAGAAGTTCAAGCTCACAAATACTTAGTTCCAGAGCAACAGAGCATCAGTCTTCTTCATGTGTTTAAACAATATTCTGGCCTGAGTTTAGTGAAGTTGTATTACCTTCATTATACTGCTGGTCAGTCTGCTTCATTTCCCTCCTAATCTCTCATCTTCTTAAACAAGACTGAAATTGGTTTCTTTCTTCTTACCTGGAAAAACAGAGTCAGCTAAGATTGTATTCTGGCAAAACAAAACCACTCTTTTGGTAGGAGGTTTACACTTCATTATTTTTGAGATAACAGTTGGAAAAGTCTTTCTGCAGTTAAACCACATTCACTTGACAGAGAGCATCACATTTTTCTGCAAAGACCACTGGCTTGAAGGAACAGGAAAGGATTTGCGCTATCAAGTCAAATCAATTTCTGATTACTTCTTTTTCTTGAGGAGACCACTCTGTTGTGCTGGGAGCACATCCCTGCAACGCCATTCTGATTGTCAATACACCGAAGAACCAGTGGCTTGTTAAAGGCCTGGTAGCTGAAGGACAGGTAACTTTCTGCTTTTCTCTTCCTCCATCTACCATCCTAATAATCATAATTAAGCATCAAGAGGCTGTATGTGGAAATGCCTTTATTACAGGTACAACAATAGCTGTTTTCTGCTATTCTAATACCTGAAGTGGGGCTTCACAGTCTTCTGACTTCACCGTGGTTGTTATCTAGAGTGTTTTGCCTTTCAAAATTATTTTGTCTTTGCCTTTCACCCCATTTTGACTCATTTATTCTTAATCTCCAGTGAGGTTGTGTGACTTTTTGCCATTTCCAGTTGCTCTATGAAAAACAGAAGCATAGTTATATCTTTTCGTTTTTCCCGTTATCCTCAAAATCATACAACAGAATTTAATGTATTTTTGCCATTTCCTTTATGTGCTACTTTTAAGCTTATCTATAGCCATCTCTTAAACTTTGCGGCAGAATATATCCAGAAATGTTTAAAAGACTACTGACATCATTTAGTAGAATCAAAATACCCTTTGGCAGAAAATAGTAGATTGTACACCATTTGTATGTGATATTGTACTAGCTGGATTAGAATTTCCACAAGAGCTTTTTAACATGACACAAAAAAAGCACTGATACCTAAAGTGCTGGAGAGCACAATCAATTTTTTTTTTTTTTTTTTTTAAATAAGAATAATATTCGCTTTGTTACCTTTTCAAGGACAAAAATTTTCAGGTGCCCTCTAAGGAAAAATCACTAGGTGAGGATTCAGGCTCTTGAAAAAACTTTCAATCTAGGAAGAAAATTTCGTTTGGAATCAGAAGCAGAACAATCATGGGCTCTTTTACAGTGCAATGACTTCCTCATAGAATCATAGAATTGTTTGAGTTGGAAGAGACCCTTAAAGGCTATCTGGTCCAGCTCCACTGCAATGAACAGGGACACCTACAGCTCCATCACGTTGCTCAGAGCCTGGTCTAGCCAGACCTTGAATGTCTCCAGGGATGGGGCAATCACCACCTCTCTGGGCAACCTGTGCCAGTGCCTCACCGTCCTTATTGTAAACAGCTTCTCCTTATGTCCAGTCTAAATCTCCCCTCTTTTAGTTTGAACACCCTTGTCCTACCACAACAGACTCTCATAAAGAGTCTGTCCCCTTCCTTTAGATACTGAAAGGCCGCTCTCAGTTCTCCCCAGAGCCTTCTCCAGGCTGCACAGCACCAGCTCTCTCAGCCTGTCTTCATAGGAGAGGCGTTCTCTTGGGTCATTTTTGTGGCCCTCCTCTGGACACACTCCAGCAGGTCTAAGGACTCCACATCTGGACGCAGTGCTCCAGGTGAGATATCACAGCACAGAGCAGAGGGGCAGGATCACCTCCCTTGACCTTCTGACTGCAGTTCTTTTGATGCAACCCAGGGTACAGCTGGCTTTCTGGGCTGTGAGGGCACACTGCTGTCTCATGTCCAGCTTGCCATCCACCAGTACACCCAGGTCCTTTTTGGCAGGGCTGTGCTCTATCCTTACATCCCCCAGTTTGTACTGATAGCAGGGGTTGCCACTGCTCAGGTGCAACACCTTGCACTTGGCTTTGTTGAACCTCATAAGGTTTTCCTGGGCCACTGTTCAGCCTGTCTAAGTCTCTCTGAATGGCATCCCATCCCTTGGGCATGTCAACCGAACCACACAGCTTCATCATTACTTCATCATTGCCACTGAAGGTTAGCCTGAAGCAATGCATTACTGAACACAGATTATTCATCCTTAGCAAAAAAGAGTTCATTTCATTCAACATATATAAAATAAAACACATTGCTTTCATTATCATGCAGTACTCCAGTGTCTAATTTCAGTCAACAAGAATTTTAAAATAATTAAAATTATATTGTAAATTGGACATTTGGACAGAAACATTGCAGCACTCAAGAACTTACTTTCAATTTCATCATTTTCCTAACATATTATTTAATTTTTGGAAATGCTTTTGGCATGCCACTTATTTACCCAGGTGTTTGTTATCCCTGGTGACATTTCACATAACAACAGTTTGGATTATTGCTAGTTCAAACTAAGGAAAATACTTTTCATAGTGGAACACAGTTTTTGCAGGTTAATTTTTATAGTCCACCACAGATAGAAGTTGGAAGAGAAAGCTAGTACACGTGAAATAGTAAACCTCACTTAGCAGTCTATACTTTTTGTGGTTTTGTAAAATACCAGAAGTTATATTTCGTGTACTAAACCAAAGTGATTATTTTGTAAATGTGCATTTAACTGAAGCTATAATGAAAATTAGCAAAGGTGTGCATAGAGTAATGCAAATGTCTGCCAAGAGACCTCTGCTTTGCTGTTTTTATATGATATTAAATAATACCGGTAACAAAATATAGGCATTTCGGCCTACTCGAAGACATGTTGAGAGCTTCATGTTCACTGCAATGAATGGAAGTCTAGAAGTATCAGGTGTTGTGGAAGAATTGTGGGGCACTGTTTGCTTATATCTCACAAGTATGGAAGATAATGTAGGAAAATCCTGGAAATGAGGGAAAATTCCTGGGCAAATCTTTTTATTCTTCATTAGTCAGTTTTCAGTTCATTCTATAAATGACTTCTCTATTCATTTTTTCTTTTTTTTTTTTTATTTACCAGAATAGCCAGTAGCTATAGTAGATTATTAAAGATCAAGTCTTTGTGGAATAAATTCAAACCAGATAAGTCTCTCGTTGGTTTTATGGTCTCTGTGACACAAACTGTTCACTACATCTGAACCAGCAGCATGCTTACATTCCCTACTGACAACGTGAAACATTTTATTTGGACCTATTTATCAATGAAAGTATTTTAAATGATTCCTAATACATTGTACATTAGAAAGTTTTTTTTTGCACAGTAAGATGAATAATAGCACCTCCCATTCTCCTTCCTTCTTCTCCTCCTTCCTGTCTTCTATGTATGACATGTTAGTGCTTTCTAACTTTCTTTTTGTGACATCTGCTCAGGTTGTTGCTAGTTGTGGAAGAAAGAAAAAGCCTGCAGTCTCAGAACCAATTTGCTTACAATTTAATGTGCACTGAAAGTCATTGGCGCATAGAACAGAGCTGCTGAGGTCTTTCACCTTTATGTCCTGTGAATCACTCAGAGATAGAAATTGGTGCTATGAGCACAGAGGCTTTCCTCCTAAGACTCTAAATTCCATGAGGTCACAGATTTAAAGTTTCTTACCAGTTGCTGGAATTTTTTGTCATCTTCTAGACTGGCTAGCTTCAGCAATGGAGCAGCTGATAAAGAAATTGATATTAGCTTCACCACCTGGGTATCTTTCGCTATTAGCAGTACTTTTCAAACAATCTCTTTCAGTCCACAAAGATCACTATCAGCTGTTAAACTGTGGCTTTGGTTAAGAAAAGTGGTTATATATTAGGATTAATTTTATTACTAACATTTTATTTAAATAGAATAGGACATTCAGGCAGATAAACTGTTAAATGTGAATAGTCATTAAAACATTTCAAGATGTAATTTATTTAATGTTTTATTCTTCTCTACATGGAACATAACAAGAGGTATAACAACAGTTGACTGGAGCCCTTGCCTGAGCAGCTCTGTGGAAAATAGAAGAATGCCACTTTATAAGCTATTCAAAGTTCAGTCTATATTTATGTGCAAATAGTCAAGAAAGCAGAGTTAAAGTTCTATTTGCAAACTTAGCATTCTCTTAATGTATTTTGGGCACAGAATTAGAAACAGATTTCACATTCAATGAATACAAACACCTTAATATACACACACTGAAGAGTAATATATCTTAAGTAATGGGAACAGGTTTTCCCAGAGAAAACCTTTGTATTATGGGTGACTTTTGATGACTTTTTTATTACATTTTCTCGAAAACATGTGCCTTATGATGGTAATTCAGATACTAGAACAGCTGCTTTGCAGAAGATGTAGGGAAGTAGTATTATGACTGCAAGCAGTGGCTTAAAGTTTGCTTCTCAACTTTTTTCCATACAAATCATAGAAAAATTGAATAAGTAGGGGCACCAAATGGCTATTCAGTCAATACATCTCTCATCCTCCAAATCAGTCAGCCACACCTAATTTGTTTCTGCTGGATGTTTGTCTTAGCTGGTTTTTGAAAAATTAAAATGTTAGGAATGCTGTCTACTTCACAGACAACGCAATTCCTTGAAAGAGTAAGAATACAATAAAAATAAAGGTAAAATCATATTATGCTGAAGAATGCCAGCATGTTCAACCTTGTCTTTTTTTTTTTTTTCAGCTATATAATTGATCTCTTATTTCATTTTCTGCTTAAAAACTGACATTAAAAATCCTGATGTAAAATGATTTTAGGAAAGATAAAGTGATGGAGATATTGGGTAATTCAGTGGTCTTCTTTTACTTAGATGAAGTGAATTTTTGGTGAAATTCCATAAGATTTCACTAAAGTCAGAATTTAACTCATATGACTTGAAGAAAAAGTACTTAAATACTTCACAGTTACTGATCAGTGAAAGTTAAGCTCCTCCTGTATGATAGGTTCCATGCAAGCATAAACTTTGTCTCACTTGTGTATCTTATCTATTGAGTGCTTTAAAATATGTAAACTAGTACATGTATATTTACAAGTGGATTGATGTAGAGTGCCTTAAAGCTTCACAGAGCTGTGAGTAAGGTTACAAATGAAGACGTAGAGAGGAAAGAAAGCGCAAGCACAAGTGCACTTGCTTTCCTTCCTATGAAGTTCAAGCTTTCTCTGTTAACTGAGAAGAAAATCTACCTACCCAAATGGCCTGGTGCAGAGTAGATGCTATAAATGTCTGTCAGTGAGGAGTGACCTGAAATTATCTGGAATTCTCTTGGCAAGAATATAAGCTGTAACTTTAAAAAAATCCTATGTCTCTAACTTTGGATATAACAGGTGTTTATAATGTCTTTCTAAACATATGGATGTTTTTAAAGATTTCTCCTTAAGGACCCATCTATATGAATTACTCCCATTGCACAAAACATTTCCTAAACCTTCCTGAATCACTGGATTCATCTCCATCTCTTTTCTTCAGGGGATCATTTTATCGATGAAAATTGCATCTGTCAAAAGGAGAAAAGGAAGAATCAAACATTCTAATGGACTTTTATGTACCACACACACAATTTTTTTGAAATGGGATGGTATCTTTTTGCTACTACAGACTTTTCTGCCAGAAATTGTAACGTATCTCCTCAGAAACTGAAATTTCATATTACAGCTTCTAAACTCAGCCACTACATACGGAAAAGAACACATCTCCATTAGCTGAATAGAGTGAAAAGTTTGCAATTGCTACCAGAGAGAACATAAAACTCAGTGTCTGAAAGGAATGTAGAAACTCCAGTGTTCCTCTGCAAGGCTGGATTTTGCTCAGCACACAGGGATTGTCCAAATCAGCAAGCCAAAATACTTCATCAGGTTCTTATCACGAAGCACAAGAAAATGAGAAATGTGGCCATTGTTATCAAATCCAAATGTAATGGCAGTTTTAAATAAATTGTTATTACACCCTGAAACACTTGAATGTAAAGCTTTTAATCTGTGTTGGGTTGTGATCCGCTCTACTGGTGCTTTTGTATGGAAATTTTCCTATTAGTAAATACAAAGGCTTACTACTAGAAGTACTCAAAGCAGGCTGAACAAAGAGGTTTTTTAAAGTTTATTACTACAAAAGAGACATTTATCTGCAAGCAGAGTCTTTAAGTTGTTTCTGCAGATTTTATTGTATGAATAAAAAGTAAATTCTGTGTACACTACATTTTATATTCTCAGCCTAGAAAGAAAATTGCAATCGATAAAAAGCAATTATGCATATTTTTTAACACTTAAGAAATTTATGTTTTTACTGTTTGATTAACAGGTTTGATATACTCTTCTGATTACCTAAGTGGAGGGTAAGTAAGAGCTAAGTTAGAATGGAGTGTTCCTGCAAATACGAGTGTACAGCTGGGCTGTCCTCATGGAAATGCTTTGCAGGAAGATAGAGAACAAAGTCCACGCCAAAAAAAAAAACAAAGCAAAAATTTAGAAGGTAGAGCTTTAAATATATAGTCACTTTGTGCAATAAAGAATTCAAGTAATTACTCATTATTTTGCTGTACTTCATGGAGATGCTGAAATAAACATTTTTGCAGCAGTACAATAGTTTCAAAGATGGTGCTATTACATTATGGGAAAATCCCACTTTTTTCTGGTTATCTGTAGGTATGTGTTTTAGCTGCATAATTTCACATTTTGTAAATGAGGCTTATTAGAATGAGAACTCAGTTTAGGAAAAAAAAAAGAAAAAGAAGTTCAAATACAGTAGAGAATAAAACAGTGTAATAGAGAGATTTATAAGCAATATTGAAGGAATCATATCAGTTTCAGAGACCATAAATGTGCATTGTTCTGAATTTGTGTGGAGAATTCCACTATATCAATTTTTCAGCTTTAATCTGTAAGGAGCTTTACTCATTCACTCAGTCTAGAGTGCCTTACTGAGGATGGGCATCAAATTTGTACAGTGGAGTGAGTGGAATTAGGTGTGGTGGTCTGCCCCTTCCCTTCTGGTGATGTAATTGGTTTCTCTTAAATGAATAGAAATTAGTTGCAAAGCATTTTGCTTATGTTCATTTTCTAAGCAATTCTGCAAACATATGCACAGGACCTTTCATGTACAGGGAGCTATGCAAAAAAGTTCCAGGATCTGGATTTTCTCTGTAGAACTGCTATTCCAAAAATTTTTTACCACGGAAGATTTGATTCATGCACATTTTAATCACAACAGGGGAACACTGGTTTTATAGGCAACTACTCAAAACGTAATGTTGGAGATTGTTTGCATTCCCTTAAAAAATAAAAATTCCACTCCTACATTGAGTTCTCTGTGACCTTGTATCTGCCAGGTAGTAATTAAGTCAAACAACAAATGAAGTTAGTGTAGGAAGATATTTGCTTGAGAAATTAGTAGCAAGATGTACCCCAGTACACAGAAATGTTAATATGGTATTAACATGAAGATTTAACTGTTATGCTAGAGTCAGTTTGTGAAATCTGTTATCTTAGCTCCATATAGGTGGTTTTGATTGTGAAATTTTGATATGCAACAGGAACAATCTTTTAGTGTCAAGAGTATCGCATCATTTTATGGGCATCCAGTATACCAAATTGTAAGTATCTTAGAGGTGTAGATATTATGTGTAGTAACTTTGATTGCTTCACCTTGGAAAGCTGGCAACACTTCCCACTTAAGTAGGCTCATCATGCTGTAACAAAGTTATTAACAATATATTGCAAGGTCAGGGATCAAATGAAATAGGGATACCATATAATTTTTATGTCAAAAGCCTTGATAATACAAACATATGATCATAATATGTTTGTTCACCAGCCATGTTTTGAAACAAAAAATGCTAGTAAATGTGGGCAGAATATGTGGAAAGTAACAGTTGGTATAGGAAGAATTTTTGTTTGCTTCTTTTCTCAAACTTGCTTCTTGGTGAAAGCCTTCCTTTCGGGGGTTTCAGCTGAATATCAAAAGCATTTTTGATATGCTAGCAGTAGAAGAGATTTAATTAAATTATTTTCATGTCTGAGTTTCTGCTGATTTTAAATAATTAAATGATAAAATGAACATGTTAAACTCTCAAATCTGATCCAACTTTCACTTCAGATTTCACACTCACGCTTTAGTACAACCCAGATGGATGGTTGTACTGACCTAATATTTCTTAAATGCATAATTTTTGTTAGTCAAATAAAACATATTTCTTAAAAATATTTTACTGAACAGGTATAAATGTGTAACATGAAAAATCTTATTTTCACAGTGTCTTTCATAATTGAATTCAGTTTACATAATTTAGAAGCATAGCAATTGCTAGCTGGTCAAGGGAAATGGCTGTCACACTCTGCACTGCACTGGTACAGCCTAACCTTGAGTACTGTGAGCAGTTTTGGGCACCACAGGGCAAAGAGAACATAAAACTCTTACAGATTTTCCAACGGAGGGCTACAAAGATGGTGAAGGTTCTAGAGCAGAAGGCATATGAGGAGGGGCTGAGGTCCCTTGGTTTGTTCAGCCTAGAGAAGAGGGAGAGGGGAGATTTCATCACAGCCAACAGCTTCCTCACATGGGGAGTAGAGGGGCGGGTGCTGATCTCCTCTCTCTGGTGACCACAGTAATAGAACCCAAGGGAATGGCATGAAGCTGTGACAGGGGAAGTTCAGGATGGGTATCAGGAGAAGGTTCTTCACCGAGAGGGTGGTCAGGCCCTGGAACAGGCTCCCCAGCGCAGTGGTCATGGCACTGAACTTGCCAGAGTTCAAGAAGCATCTGGACAACACTCTCAGACATGTGGTCTGATTTTTGAGTGGTCCTGTGTGGAGCCAGGAGTTGGACTTGACAGTCTTTATGGGTCCCTTCCATCTCAGGATATTCTATGATTCTGTAATTCCATGAAGTCTCTTGCATTTGACTCCAAGTAGATATCTTTCTTCTTATACATGTTGCTACTACAGTAAGGTCACAACATTCCTTGTATCTTAAGATAAAATCTCTTGTCTGTGACTGATTTCCCATTTAATTCAGGTGTGTGCTCATACATTGAGATAAACAGAGTAAGACATGGGTAATCTGCAGAAACAGGAAAGTGTAACACAGTAGTAATTTGGGAACAAACTCCTTTTTCCTCTAAATCTAGCAAAATCAGCATTAATAAACTAGTTTAGTCCCTTTCGTTTATTTTGATTAATGCCTTGTGCATAAAATCTGAAAAATGATAAGTGGTATTCATACCATTTGCTGTTTATTTTCACACATAAACAAGCTCAGTCTGAAGAACTGTTTAATAAATTCAAACTTGTTGTTAAACTGGCTTGTAAAAGTGAAGTGGGGAAAGAATTTAGCGGTATTTAATCTGGAAAGAAAAAATTATGAAAGCTTTCGTGCTGCCAACCGATGCCATCAACCAGTTGGCCCAGTAGAGGTAGCACACAAATCTGCTTAAGAGAAATAAGCATCTGCAGAACCCCCACTTTTAGAGTCTTCCCTTTCCTTTAGAAAAACAGTGTATGGTTCACATCTTCCTTCTAGTCATAGTTTGTTCTGTGTAAGTGACTTACTCAGATATTTGGAGATGCATATATTTCACTGGGGAGCCACCAGTGTGATTGAGTTGAAAACCAGTCAAGACGAAGGCAGTGTAAACCGAGGGCTGCACTGGTTATATAGCACATGCCCTAAGTCCTCCTTGCTTCTGTTTGCTCTTAGTTTTACCTACCAGGCAGCATCTCTTGCTGGCTGCTTATGATGAGAGGTGTAGAGGAGTGTCCCTAACAGCTTATGGATGGAGCTGAGGCTCAGCAGAAATCTTTCCCCTGTTTCAGCAGCCAAAAGCGAGACCCAAGAATGGGGTGGTTTGGATGTAGGGTGAGTGGACTCTTGCTTGCTGCCATAGATTGAAAATTGGTCCTACTGTTCCCATCTAGAAAAGTAATTGTAGTTAATTAAAGGGAACTGATGTATTTATTTGTATCAGGAGGTACAGTGGGATCAACAAAGCAAAGTATAATTTATTGAAGTTTGAAGCATCTGTCAATTATTCATGATTTTTTCTTCACTATGCATCTGTGACATGGAGCTACATGGGTCTTGATTCCACATCAAAGCAGCCAAGACAGAGAGAGAGACGCTGCTCATGGGTACACAGGGGGTTGTCAATGCCTGTCCCAGGCTCTCAGGCTCAGTTCAGTATTTTAATCATCAAATTGTCTCCATCTCTTCCCCACTGATACATTTCCGAAATGTGTTTTATCAGTCAAGGATCACTTGCCAACTTCACAATAGAGAGCATATCAAGTGAAACATTTTAACTACGGGTATTTAATTTCACATCAGTAAGTGGCATTGCAGGAAAGAATCTGCTTTCGAAAGATAAAGCTTGCTTATATCTGCTAATCATTTAGCAGATGGCTGACATTGCTTTTGCTTGGCTGTTTAAATAATTATGTTGCCAGGTAATCATTGTTTAAACTAAAGAAAGAACTAAACTGAAGGAAGATCTGAGGGATCTGCATGTACTAACTGCAATGAATCATCATTATATGCTCTCTACAAAACCCCATCTGCTCTTAGGTTGCTAGTGCCAGCAAGTTTTATTACAAATATTACTTTTATAAAATACGTAATCCGCTAGCTTCAGTATTAGTTTCAAAGAATTATGGTACAGATGTGTATATTATGCATGTTATGTAACTCAGAATATATTTATCAGGGCAGTAATGTTATATTTGAATTCATCTTAACACAGAGCGGGCAGAACAATAATGCGAGTATCTGTCTTCTTGTTCACAGAGCTGAACTGTGAGTGTAAGTGATACATTGCTATTTATCAGGCATATCATTTTCACCTCAAAATTCCTAGGTGAATAAAACAATACCAGTAAAATTGGAATCTCTGTTAAAAAAAAAAAAAAAAAAGCTTTACTCATCCAGGAAATATCTATTCAGTTATATCTTTGGGGGTAAAAGAAAGTTTGTAACACTCAGTTAAAAAAGAAAACATAATCTCTGAGGTCTTCTACTCTGAATATTACTTGCATACAAAAAAATAATATATGCAGTTAATGCCAAAATAGGCATGAGCTGTGTAGTATTTATTTAGTCAAATTTCAGCATTGTGGAGACAATACTGGAAATTTTCATTTAGCTTTCACTGTTAAGATCCTGCTCTTGTCAGCCCAACTTTTTAGAAAGTCTTGTTAGGTAGGTATCCCATATCTTCATATTCTTCCCTAAATTTTTATTTTCAGAAAAAATTACCATATTTCCAGTCCAGTTTTTCAGACCTTTATTCATTTGTATTCTTTTAATCCACGGTTCTCTTTTTGGACAAAAACAAACATTTTTATTTTTTGCTTAACAGGTACCTCAGTAGTTGTTTTGAGGCTATTTACTCAATATAACAGGTAAGAAGATTAATAATTCTCTATGCCTTAGTATCTGTCAACTGCAGCACATGTAATGATGTAGAAAACTGAAAGAAAGGCTAATTCCATGTACATTTAACATAAGCTTCAGAGAATACTAACTATACAGTATTTTCACTGCACCATGCAGCCTGTAATTTTGGGAGCTGTGTTCTTGAACCCTGCCATTGTTATGTATTTATGACAGGGCTGTTTTTATAGTGTTTGTAAATCATAGAATCATAGAATGGCTTGGATTGGAAAGGACCTCAAAGATCATCTACTTCCAACACCCAAATGCAGAGTATTGATAGAGCATGTGGCAGCCTATGAGAACTCTGGCCCACAGGTCCCCAAGGCTTAGAGCTACCGTTTCAGAAAACAGCTGATCCTCGCTTGCCTATGCTTGTGTATAAAATGCTCCATTAATAAACCTTCTTCCACAGAAACTGGATGACATTAACACACAACCATATTAAACTGTCTATCATTAGAAGCCAATCGTTCTGGAAAGGATAGTATTATACTTATCTGAAATGCAGCAAATGTCTTTCCTCCTAGGTGATACACTTAGCTTACCATTAATGTGCTAAGCATTATGCTTATATTAAACATTATGCTTTTACTATTTCTGCCCTCTCTATTAAAACCTACAGCTTTGTAGTCACTAGGGAGTTTTCTATCTATACGATTTTCCATATCTGTTGGCTAAATTAGAGATCCAAATGCAAAATCTAGACCTCATAAACATTAGGTGGATTTGTGAGTGACAATCCCTGGAGGGCTTTAAGGCCATAAACTAATGAGACATAAATATAGTGGAGTTGAGAAGGGTATTTTTATCTGTGATATACAAACTAGCTCCAAACCCGTTCAGGTTATTAATGGAAAATTATATCCATTTCCCTACCATCAGCATTACAAAATTTTGCAAGATTATTAGCATCTCTAAGAATGAATACTTTATGAATTGAATCTTTAATGGAAAAGTAATTTGGCATCCTCTTTTAAAACTTTGTAGTTTTAACCTGAGTAACTTTCCCCTTATTATCATGTAAAGACTTACAATGGGAAAGTAGCTGAACACTTAAATGTAAGTTGAGGTGTTAGCATTCTGTGACATATGGCATCCCTGATATTGGAATCAGAGTCATGTCACAAAAGCAATAATGATTTTACTCTCTGTCATACCACAAGGTAGCAGTGTTGTGGTATAATCTTGATAATTTTCTCATGCAAGTCACTGAGCTTGGGATCAGTTCTGCCCCAACAAAACTAATAGAACTTCTACTGTTGTCTTCAGAGGACTCTGAAAGATAATCAGAGAAGCCTCATCTTAATGATTTCTGCCTGGTGCACCAACAAATGTCACAATGCCTATTTCGTATTTCATTGAACAATTATTGGACAATTATTGAGGAAGCTAAAAGGATAGAAAAAGACATCTAATTAGTGCAAAAATAAGATAATTTCATTTTGTTTTTCTGCATTCTTCATAGAATCTGTGAAAGTGAAAATGACTACAACAAAAAGTGAAATAGTGTGATAAAATTGAGTAAAACAGTAGTTAACTGCTTATTCCAGTAAGAGGAATTGAGGATATTATACAGGCAAGAAACTTTCTTGCAAAAATATGCTTTCCTATTAGATAACTTTCTGTTATTGAAGGCATATGTAATCAGAGATGAAGGGACTTTTTTTTTTGTTCTTAAGTTCAAATACTGTGGAAGGCCAATAGTTTTCTATTGAAAATTTAGCATTTGTTCTATTTCAGCTATTCTGTTAAAATAAGTAGTTGTTATTACCTCAGCAAAACAGTATTTTTTTTTTTTCAAGTGGGAATCTTCTTTGGTGGGCTTCTGCACATGAATGGCAATTCATTTTCACTAGAAGTGAACGGACAGTTTCAGATTCCTTCATGCTCATGAATAGAATAATTTATAGAAAATTGTTTGGGCTTAATAGCTTACACTGGACAAGTGGACAAAAAATGTTGAAGGTTTGTGACTGAAATAAAGAGGACTATAATGAAAGTGCTTAAGACTGCCAATCATTATCAATCTCTGTATCAATATGTAAACCTTTATGATGTGGTCTATGACTTTTATTGGTATAAAGTAAGTATTTTAAGATATACATAAGATACACCTAAGTGGCAAAATGATGATGAATCTGAGAAGGAGATCAAGGCTGATGGTCAAAGCTGTTTTCTGCATGGAAATTCTCTGCACATACGGGATACCAAAGGTGATGGAGGAAGCATTTATGGATTTGGAGAGGTATGGATTTGAAGGCTGGACTATTAAATGGATATAGGTTTGGTTGGAAAGTCACAGCCAGAGAGTTGTGGCCAATAGCTGTATGTCCAGGTGGAGGCCAGTAACATGCAGCATCCCCCAGTGGTCCGTCTTGGGACCAGTGCTCTTCAACATCTTTATCAACAACATAGAAAGTGGGACTGAGTGCACTCAGCAAGTTTGCTGATGACACCAAGCTGAGTGATGCAGTTATCACAACAGAAAGGAGGGTTGCCATCCAGAGGGACTTGGACCAGCTCAAAAAGGCTCGAAAAGTGGGCACATGAGAACCTAACGAGGCTTAACAAGGTCAAGTGCAAGGTGTTGCAATTGTGTCGAGGCAATCCCAGATATGACTACAGACTAGGAGAAGAACTCTTTGAGAGTAGCCCTGTGGAGAAGGACTTGTGGGTCTTGATGGACCAAAATCTGGACATGAGGAGAGGAGGTGATTGTCCCCCTCTATTCTGCCTTTGTGAGGCCCCATCTGGAGTCGTGTCCAAACCTGGGGCCCTCAGCACAGGAAGGATGTAGAACTGTGGGAGCGGGTCCTGAGAAGGGCCACAAAGATGGTGAAAGGGCTGGACCACCTCTCCTATGAAGAAAGGTTGAAAGAGTTGGGCTTGTTCAGCCTGGAGAAGTCTGTGGGGAGACCTCATTGTGATCTTCCAGTACTTGAGGAGAGCTTATAAGTATGAGGGGGACCAACTTTTTACACAGTCCAGTAGTGGTAGGACAAAGGGGAATGGCTTTAAATTAAAAGAAGGGAGATTTAGGTTAGATGTTAGGAGGAAATTTTTTACTCAGAGGGTGGTGAGGTGCTGGAACTTGTTGCCCAGAGAGGTTGAGTAAGTTCCATCTCTGGAGGCGCTCGAGGCCAAGTTGGATGAGACCAGGGCAGCCTGATCAAGTGGTTGGCAACCCTGGCTGTGGCAGGAGGGTTGAAACTAGATGATCCTTAAGGTCCTCTCCAACCTAAGCAATTCTATGGATTCTTTTATTCTATGATTACTTTCAAGGAGGCTTCTCAACATGTTTTTGCAAGAATTTGTTTTCATTTGGTTGTACATCTACTGTACTTGATGTGTTTGATATGAAACTTTCAGAAGGCGAAGACAAAGGTCTCTGAAAGGGAAATGATGTGAAAAGTCGTTCTCAAGTGCTGAACTGACTCATCTTTTTCTTCCAGGCACCACAGGGAAAAGAAACGTTGATTCGACTAGGCATAAAGTAGCAATGACATCTGAGAACTTTTTTGTCATGAAACTTTGCAATCTCTATGGCCTGAAAAGTGTCTTTTCCTACCATTGTGAAAACATGCCCAGTGCATCAAAGGAGAGTCACTGCACTCTCACAGCTAACTTCAATTAGGATTTTCCCTGTACTAAACATATCAGCCCTTTATGTCTCCTGTATTCAAACCATGCAAGTGCTCCAAACTCAAGAAGAAAGCAGAAAAAAGGGAAAGGAGTAAACACACTCTCTGCTTGCTGCTAGGAGAACATTTTGGCAATAATGTTTGGACCAAAATGAGATAGAAATTTTCAGTTGTGTTCTTAAGGCTTTTCCTGCTAGGTGAGAGGAGGAAAATGAGGAAAGTTAAGAATATAAGTGAGTAAAAGAAATATATATGTAAAAAAAGACAAATAAGTGGGCAGGGATGGAAGTAGGGATAACAGCAGCACTTGGAACAGACTATAAATGATCTAGGCATTTAAAGAGATAGGAAATTACCAGCAACAGAAAAGGCAGGTAGAAAAAAATATCTTCCCACTAACCTGTGGAGAAAAAAAATAAAAATATAGTTACACATAGGCTCTGTGATGTTGCTGTGTTCCTAGCACGTTTTCAGATCTCATGATCATCAGACAGTGCAGAATAGTGTGCGAACATTGTCACATTGCATACACTAAATGGGAAAAACGGGTTCAGCAAAAAGCTGAATCCTTGGCATCACGTAACTATTGTGACTTGACTCTGCAGATTTTCCACTTTTTATCCCAATTCTTCTTTTCTGGATGTAATGACATGTAAGTTAGGTGAAAGATGATTGGATCCTATATGTTCATCCCAGAGAGATTTCCTTAAAGAGTAGGAAAACTCACAAAACAGCCCTAATAACCTGCCATTACACACAGATTCAGAGACAGACAGATGGCTCAAAGACAAAGATCCAGAATTTTATCAGCAAAATTCCTGACTTTAAGTTTGAAATTAATTATCCTAATCTCCTTTAAACAGCAGTTATCTCAGTTTGTTATGTATTTTGGCTAGCACAGGTAACAAGCACAAATCAGATTGCTCTTTCTTTCCAGACAGAATGATGTTGGTCTTGTAAAGTGGAAGAGGAAAATTAAAAGGCACAAGTGTTTTAATAAATATTTAAGCGGAGTCAGTTTTGATTTTTTTCTTAGTCAATCTATTTTTCTCCAGTATAAGAAAAAGAGGACTCCATCTCATTTTTGTTTACTTTTTTGTTTATGAATAAGTGTACACATTTTTACAAAGAAACATGTCACAATCATACACACACAGGGGCAAATTTAAAAAAACTAATTATAACACTCTGAATTTAGCACCAGTGTAGCCTAGTAAATTCAGCTCACTCAGAGTAGACACTTCCAGATTTAAAACTAACCATAAAATGGCCTTGCATTTTTTAATCTGCATATATAATCTTTTTTGAAGTTTCTCTGTCAAATATTGCTTGAAAAGTCATGGGCTGTGGTTTGAAGCTTTTGTCTTCAGTTATGTCACTACTTCATTTTTAAGGTCATCCTAGCATCCACGTCTTTCTGTAAGCACTGTTAATACTTTGCAGTGCAGTTTTCTTCAATGACATCCCATAAATAAAATGGAGCATCACTTGTAGTCAATAAAAAGAACATTGCTGATCATGGCAGTATCTAGCTTCAGAAAGATGGGACTGTGAAAGTTTGGTTATCCAAAATTGATTAGCTATTAGTTAAGAGAGTAGAACTGTTGGCTGATACCATTTATTTTACTATTTCAGATGCATTTCATATGCAGATCTGATTGTTACTTGGATAGAGTTTTTGCAACTGTAAAATATAGTGCTGACTTGATAGAATCATAGAATGGCATTCCTTCCACAGAGTAATCAGCCTCTAGACCAAGTACTCAATTAGATTTTCCAGGGCCCCATTCAACCTAGCCTTAAACACCTCCAGGGATGGAGCATCCACAGCCTTTCTGGGCAGCCTATGCCAGGGCCTCACCACCCTCTCAGTAAAAAACTTCCCCAACATCTAATCTAAATCTTCCTTCCTTTAGTTTAAAACCATTCCCCCTTGTCCTATCATTATGTACCCCTCTAAAATGTTGATTTCCTTCTTGTTTATAAGATTCTTTTAAATACTGGAAGGCCACAATGAGGTCTCTCCACAGCTGAACAAGTCCAGTTCCTTCAGCCTATCTTTATAGGAGAGGTGCTCCAGTCCTTGGATCATATTTGTGGCCCTCCTCTGGACCCTATCCAAAAGCTTCACATCTTTTCTGTGTTGGGGGCCCCAGTCTTGAACACAGTACTCCAAGTGGGGCCTCACGAGGGCAGAGTAGAAGGGGACAATCACCTCCTTCGTACTGCTGCCCACTCTTGTAATGGAACCCAGGACATCACTGGCCTTTTGGGCTGCAAGAACAAACTGCTGGCTCATGTTACATTTTTCATCAACCACGACCCCTGAGTCCCTCTCAGCAGGGCTACTGCTTCTGGCAGGACCAAGTGGGGTTGTACACTGCAACACAATTGGATAAGAAGCTTTGATGTTTAGTGTAACAGCCATGCTAGTACTAAGTATGCTTAGCTGACAAAGCCTCAACTTGCATAATAAAATTCTAACTACCTAAAATATCATCTTGCAATTTCTGTCAGTAGTATTACTCTCCATCATAGTCACCATAAATAATTCTAGAAACTTCTTAGAAATTTTAATTTTGATGAATACAATTTTGTATTTCCAAATCTAAGGATTTGTTTAATCAGAATTCTTGCATTGTTAGTTTTACCAACTGGTCGTGTGAAAATCTCAGTTTTCATTTTCTAAAGTAAAGTGCTTGTTCTGGTACCTCTACAGAATAACAAAAATGAACAACAACAAAGGTTACATGTTGCAGAACTCTTTTACACCTCAGCAGGCATCTTATGCATTTTTGTGAAGTGCATCAGAAATAGAAGTGCATTGTCATTTCCGTCTGTCCCTAGAAATGTCTAAGTCCACATGTGAAATGTCCACAAGTCCTCCTCAGTTGCTATCTCACCCTAGAGATTTTTTAAGACTATTACTATATTGTTTCTTGTTTGTTTGTTTTACTGAAAAAAATGCCCAACCAATGAAACGCTGGTCCTGAGATTGTCTACATAAGCCTGAAACATTGTCAAGCCTTATTAAAATAAATCTTACCTGGAATGTAAGTATACTTTTGGGCTTTCTGCCTGCTGATTCAAATCTAGTGGGTATTTTTAAAGAACATCTAATATACTAATCCCAAGATATAGGAGAAATGACTTCCCATTTTAGCTAAAGGTAGTTAGATGATTCACTTGTAGTTGCTTATATTTGCCTGAAGTGTTTTGAATTTGCTGATCTTATCATGTATGCCAATTCTAATTCCTATGATAACAAGGTTATAGGATTTTCTTAACTTTGCTTATTTGACCCATTACACTTTTCAGAGAATAATTAAACATTTCCTGGTACACAGAAAATAAGGAGGAAGAGAGTGAACTTGTTTGCGAACTTGTGATAAATGCAATCACATGACAAGGGAACCTAAGTTTTATTCCCTCTTCAGTTAAGGTTTGCAGATTTTAAATTAAACATTAGGTTGTGCTGGGAGAGAAATCTGAAGCTTCCCCATTCAGCAGGTGCCCCAGACACTTCCAGCTGCAATCTCATGATTTTTTTGTGTGTTTAGTTGTCAGGAAGCAGCAAGGGCACAATGTTCCAAAGGGCAAGGTACCAGGAGCTGAGAGTAATAACAAGGCAGGCAATGGCAGTGGCCTTACCAGCAAAGCAGATGCTACCTGAGCAAGGTGAGAAGAGCAGGTCCAAGGGACAGTGACCAGGGTCAGCCAAAAGATGAGGTTGCTAGAGAAGTTCATAGTGATGAGATTGAGGTTGAGTCAAGTGTAAGGGTTGGGTCAGGGTTTGGGTCCACGGCACTCCTGGCTTGGCGCAGGCTTGGTTGCAGTGCACCTTCAATAGTTCCCTCTCTTTTCTTAGGCCCGTGCAAGGGAAGGAGGACCTTTCATCCATTAAGTCCAGCTGCAGTTCTTGAACAAAAATTATTACAGATACTTGCTCCATCCCTAGACCACTTGACCATCTGAGCACTAGTTCAGTTCCTGAATTTAATATATTAAGAGATAAAGCATAATAAATCCAGTTTAATGGATTATCAGTGAATATATTTCCATACAAATTTTGAAAGTGGTTCTTTTAGAGTTGATGTAGCCTTCGACATTTCTCTTATTTGAAAATAGCATGAATTTCTATCAAGATATTTTTCTTTCCTGAGTTCAGAACTCTTCTAAACAGAGAGAAATAGGATAGTCCAGGTAGCCAACACGTGCTTACTGCTTGAGATAGTTACTTTTTCCTGTGTTGAAGACAAAAAATTATTTTTCCTCTTGTACAAAACCTGGCTTCTCAGTTCAAAGGTAGATACAAGTGACATATTGCCACATTATGGTTTTCACAACCACATACCAGATATTTGGGAGTAAAAAATAGTTCCTCTTGGGACCCTGCTCAGCCCAGATTACAAATCCAAAATCCTAGGCTTCATGTTATCAGTCCACCCCAAATACATTAGGAGAAAAAGACAGAAGGATAAGCTCAATGTGAGAACAAAGTCTGGCCAGTGCAGTAAGCAACTACTTAACAGAAAATGACATGCTGTCAAAAAGAAAAGTATTCTGGAAGAATAGGAGGAAGGAGAAAAATGAGGTGACCTTTACCATTTTTTCAAAAATTAACATGACAAACATGATTAACATGTACATTAATCACACTTTAAATGCACTATAATTATTACTAATACTTTTTATTATGGTAAATGTATTTAAAAACTCAAATTATATGCCTGTGTTTATGGGTAGAATTACCATCTACAAGATTTAATATTACCATAATACTTTTTAATTATTACTACCTGTGCAACACTGTTAGGTAATGAAATAGTAATAGGCTTCAGGCAATGGATCTTACAGCCTTAATTAGCTGTAGCATGGGAAGAAAAAAAGAAGAGTCATAAAGTTTGGAGAGATCAAGTACTGAAATAAGTTAGTATTAGTTAAAATACTTTTGGTTCGTGTTTGGAATACGGGATCAAACACAAATCCTTGTAGTGTGGTATTTTATCTGTGACGCAGCCTAGCATCACACTTTAAAGAAGGCAAAAGAATCCCTTAGTGAACAATTATGAAATAATTTGCCTTTTGGGAAGTTTTCTTCTTTCTGTCAGTTGAACTTCTCTGTTTCCATAAAATATGAAGCTTATGTCTTCTCAGAAAAAAGTGTTTAATCTTATCTAATGCAACTCTGGTTGCTATCATTATCTACATAAATGTCTAATCCTTTAAAAGCCTTAGCCCTTGGCCTCAGTGTATCTAATTAAAGACATTATAGTATACAGGCAGCATGAGAAATGAGAACCATGGGGCAGGTCAGCAAGGCCAACTGATCGGACTAGTTTGGTAAATGCATAGTATATAGATGCATAATATTACAAGTCTATAAAGATAAATTCCCTTTTTCTACACGATGAAAAATTCCTCAGTCTCACTGCTTTGACTGTTGTTTTTTCTCCACTTCTGAATATTACCTTTTCCTGCCTTTCTTGTTCTCCATGCTATTGGTATTGCGGCAAAGAAACCCATGAAGTCACTCAAGCCACTTCACCAGCCTACCAAACTAGGCTTCTTTTTTTTTTTTATTTTCAATCACTTAAAAAGGAAGGCTCAGACCATGGCTTTTAAGTAGCTAAGTGAGGTTTCAAGACCAAAGCCAAATAAAGGTTTAAGAGAAGAAGCTAGCAGAAAGAAGGTAGTAAATGAAGGTGATCCAAGTCTTTGGCAAACACGAGACCTGGAGACAGAAGAGAGAATCTCCAAGTCATGCTTTTTGTCTCCTGACTCTGAAAGGGACAATGAAACAAAGCTGTCTGCTACAGGCCACCCAAACAGGATGAAGTGGTAGATAAGATACTTTATGGAGAGTTGGGTGAGGTCTCGAGGTCCCTACCCCTTGTTCTCGTGGGAGACTTCAACTTCCCAGACATCTGCTGGAATTATAATACAGCAGAAATAGAACAGTCCCAGAGGTTCTTACAGTGTGTGGGAGACAACTTCCTTACACTGCTGGTGAAGGAGCCAACAAGGGGAAGCAAAATCCTGGACCTGCTCTTTGTTAACAGAGAAGGCCTTGTGGGGGATATAAAGGTTGGAGGCCGTATGGGGCAAAGTGATCACAAAATAATAGACTTCTCAATCCTTGTTGAACCTCAGAGGGGAGTCAGCAAAACTGCAACCTTGGACTTCCGGTGGGCAGACTTTGGCCTCTTTTGGAGCATGGTTGAGAGAGGCCCTTGGGAGGCAGTTCTGGAGGGCATGGAAGCCCAGGATTTCTGGGAATACTTTAAGGAAGTTATTTTAAAGGTGCAGGAGCTGACCATCCCCAAGTCATGGAAGACGAGCCATTGGGGTAGAAGACCGGCCTGGCTGAACAGAGACCTTAACCTGGAACTCAGGAACAAAAGGAAAGTTTATGGTCTTTGGAAGAGGGGGCAAGCAACTTATGAGGATTACAGGTAAGTAGTGAAGCTGTGCAGGGAGAAAATTAGAAAAGCCAAAGCCCAGCTAGAACTGAACTTGACCACTAAGGTGAAGAACAACAATAAATAATTCTAAAACCACATCAACAGTAAAAGGAGGGCTAGGGAGAATCTCCATCCCTTGTTGGATGCTGAGGGCAACACAGTGACCAAGGATCAGGATAAGGCTGAGGTACTTAATGCCTTCTTTGCATCAGTCTTTAATGGTAAGACTAGTTGTGCCCTGGGCACACAGCCCCTTAACCTGGCAGATGGGGATGGGGAACAGAATAGGCCATGCACAATCCACAATGAGACAGTTTTAGACCTGCTCTGAAAGCTGGACACTCACAAGTCTGTGGGACCAGATGGACTGCACTCTAGAGTGCTGAGGGAGTTAGTGGATGTGGTTGCCAGGCTGCTCTCCATCATCTTTCAACAGTCCTGGCTAACAGGAAATGTCCTGGTTGACTGGAGACTAGCAAATGTGACTCCCATCTTCAAGAAGGGCTGGAAAGATGATCCCGGTAGCTTTGGACCTATCAGTCTCACCTCAGTGCCAGGGAAGGTTATGGAACGGATAGTCTCAGGAGTCATCATGGATCAGTTAAAGGTCAACCAGGAGATCAGGCCCAGTCAGCATGGGTTTATGAATGGTAGATCCTGTTCGACAAACCTGACTTCATTCTATGACAAGGTGACCAGCTTAGTGGATGAAGGCAAGGCTGCCGATGTGGTCTACCTGGACTTCACTAAGGCCTTTGACACTGTCCCCCACAGCATCCTTGTGAAGAAGCTGGCTGCCCATGGTTTGGATGGGCATATACTCTGCTGGGTGAAACACTGGCTGGATGGCCGGGCCCAGAGAATTGTGGTCAGTGGAGTTAAATCCAGTAGCACCAGGGCTTGGTGCTGGGGCCTCTTCTATTCAACATCTTTATCAATGACCTTGATGAGGGGATTGAGTGCACCCTCAGAAAGTTTGCAGATGACACCAAGTTGGGAGGGCGTGTTGATCTGCCGGAGGGTAGAAAGGCACTACAGAGGGACCTGGATAGACTGCACTGATGGGCCAAAGTACACCGTATGAGTTTCAACAGGGCCAAGTGCCGGGTCCTGAATTTTGGTCACAACGACCCCAGGCAACCCTACAGGCTTGGGGAGGAGTGGCTGGAAAGCTGCCTGATGGAAAGGGACCTTGGTGTGCTGATGGACTGTCAGCTGAATATGAGCCAGCAGTGTGCCCAGGTGGCCAAGAAGGCCAATGGCATCCTGGCTTGGATCAGGAATGGTGTGGTGAGCAGGACTAGGGAAGTGATCCTGCCCCTGAACTTGGCATTGGTGAGGCCCCACCTTGAGTACTGTGTTCAGTTTTGGGCACCTCAGTACAGAAAGGACATTGAGGTGCTGGAGCAGGTCCAAAGAAGGGCAGCAAGGCTGGTGAAGGGCTTGGAGAATATGCCCTACGAGGAGCGACTAAAGGAACTGGGGCTGTTTAGTCTGGGGAAGAGGAGGCTGAGGGGAGACCTCATTGCTCTCTTCAAATACCTGAAAGATGATTGCAGTGAGAGTGGGGCTGGTCTCTTCTCACTGGTGACAGGTGACAGGACAAGGGGAACTGGCCTCAAGTTGCTCCAGAGGAGGTTT
Source organism: Numida meleagris (assembly GCF_002078875.1). Lineage (NCBI taxonomy): Eukaryota > Metazoa > Chordata > Aves > Galliformes > Numididae > Numida > Numida meleagris. The sequence continues at coordinate 46,606,346 of NC_034412.1, forward strand.
AGTTTGGATATCAGGAAGAACTTATGTACAGAAAGGGTTGTTAAGCACTGGAACAGGCTCCCCAGGGAGGTGGTTGAGTCACCATCCCTGAATGTGTTTAAAAACCATTTGGATGTGGTGCTTGGGGACATGATTTAGTGGTGGTTTGGTAGAGTTAGAGTAGTGTGGTTAGGTTGCGGTTGGACTTGATGATCTTTAAGGTCCTTTCCAACCTGAGCAATTCTATGACTCTATGAGCATATTGTGGGGGCTGGAGGGTGACATTGCTGATCATGTCAAATACCAGTTGCTGTTTGTTCATGTGTGTGCTCACAGTGCCAGTAGCATGTTGCAGCTGAGGGGACTATGTGACAGTTCAAGTGACTGTTCCATGTTTTTTGGAGTAAGGAGGATTTAATTTATTTTTGTCTATTTGTAACCCATTGTAGTTTGGAAGGGGAAAAGAAAAAGAATCTGAAGCTGTGATAGGGTGAATTTCTAGGGGTTTTGTAACAACTGAGGGGATGGTTTTAGCAGCACACAGTACTGATGGCATCACATCATAATGAGATGTACAGAAGTACAGTTTGTCTATTGAAAACCATCACCTACAGAATTATGTCATTAAGCAATTTTTTTTCAGTTATATGAGGATATACAGCCACTTAAGGATGCAAAGCTGTAGGCACATAATAATTGTCACAAAACCAGTGCTTCTCCTCTGTGGAACCTACTTATTCTTGCTTCTTTCTTTATAAAAGGTTTTACTTTCCCACCTGGGATGAACAAGAGTTAATACTTAGAATTTATAATTGGCCCTACAAGATAATTAGTATAATCTGTTATGTGCAAAGACTATATTGGCAAGCCTTTGATTTCACTCATGCCCCATGGTATCAAATCAGCAAGTTTAGCTTTATGCTTACCAAATGCACAGATGTACAAATATGGATTTCTCATTGTGGATTTTATTTACTCTGGGTTTTTTTTCAGAGAGACAATCCTCTGAGTCTGATGCACTGTCCTTTGACTATTTTCCAGAATGTGGAGAGACCTGTCTAGCTGGGCACAAACTTCTCTAAGCCACTGAACCAAAATTTAAAATAACTTTTGGAGATGAGAAGCATTGTAAAGGATTTTCCTGCAAAGAAAGAAAGCTGTAATCAAATACTCAGTAAGAGCAGAGCCCTGCGGCTGGGACATTTTTATGCTGCCTCTTTAAGGTGAATCTGAGATTATGAATTCAGTAAAATTAAATGCATGCCACCTTTGCAAATGTGTGGGTTTTTTTGAGATCACTATTGGTTTAGAGGCTTTGACCTTGTGTTATGCCAATACCCGGTATATGAGTATATATTATCAAAATGAATATATAATTCTTATTCCAGTATTCATTGCTGATTGCTAGATGCATACTATTCTGATGTGGAGGTTAATTGCTTTTAAGTAATTTATAAAATTCATGTGACTAACAAATGAAGCCAAAGCAATGAATTGAGGACAAACCATAGCAGAGCAGTAGCAGACTGAAGCACAATGCAATGTGTTTGTCCAGTGCTTTATATGGCATTTAATGGCAACTCCACATGCATTTGAGCATAGGAATAAACAAGGGGAGATGTGGAGGGGGATTCTGAATATCGCATAATTCTGAAGCTTACTTTATCCCCTACCCTTGTCAAAGGGGATAAAGCATGTGAACTAATGCTGCCCACATTGATACCTCTCCACTTAACTCAGCTTTGTATACACAAGTCAGTATGCACAAGTCCAACTAGATTTGGATTTCTCAACCCCTTTTCCTCCACTTAGCTGCTGGCTGCAGCTCCCTGCAGCACTACTGATGCTTGTATTCCCAAGTTGTTGCCACAAGCTGCCTCTGCCTTCCCTTGATGGGAAATAGTTCCTACAGCAGCTGCTCTGCCTCAGGGCTGCTGTTCTGCACCTCCCTGTCCAGAACTGGGCCCTGAGGTCCCTTTGTTGATGAGCCACACTTACATCAAGTGACTGGGATTCCAGCTGAAGAGCAGGAATTAGAAGATAGAATAAATTCATGTCATTTATCATACAGTGATGTATGTATATATCATTTTAGCAGCTTTGAACTTTTTTCACTTTCTGAGGTGTAGAAACTTGCTCTCTTCCTCCTTTCTTAAAAACATCCTCCTTCCACCAGTTATTGTAGGAAGAGTTTAATAAAACCCTCCTTGCACTACAGCTTAAATAAATTTTGATATTGCTAAACAAAGAAGCTGCAGTAACTGTAACTGAATCTTGAGTGTGAATGCAGAGGACTTGGGCAAGAGGCAGGATTGTCAACAATCAGTCTCATCCCACAGTCTCAGAGGCCTGGGCTTCAGCTTTGGTCTTCAGCTAAAATTAGATTTGGGTCAGAAGTGATTAGAATGTGGAACTCTAAATTTAACTGAAACAGTAGAGAGTCTTGATATTTTTTTTAGGACAGCATGGGCTAAGCAGTCATATTTGGTTGATATAATCACTCAGGAGATGAAAGGAAGCTCAAAGAGATTAACCCATCTCTTTGTCAACAACCTTCAGGGTCTGTGCTGACAAATATGAACTTCTGCAATAAAAAAAGAAATTAAAAAGTCTCTGGCGTTGAAATATAAACTGTCATAAATTTACTTCTGATATTGAAAGTATAAAAAACAGAATCTTCCAGGGAACAGCTCAGGAAGGAGTCTAAAGATCTTCACCTCTGTCATGCTTTTAAGTTTGAAGTGTATCCCAAAGAATTATTCTGTTAAATATCAGCATATTTACGTGCTGCAGTGTGAATGAGAAAATACAGAAAAGATTTCTGCTGTTTTAAGGGCAACATCCTACCTCCAATCACTAGTTTTGGTAGTAACACAGGTAGGGGAAAGAAATGTAGATAAGGCTATATTCTTTTTTCACGTGATCTCCCTCTCTTTGCCTTAGGGAATTGTTTTACTAAGGAAGATAATATTTTCCAATATGTTTGATTATTTTTTTTTCAGATTTGTACCTTAAAACTTTGAGAAGATATTACTGATCAATGTTCCAGTGAAACTGCCATGATTCAGGACTTTTTTCTTCTTTTCTTTCTTAATGGTGGATTTAGTGCTACGCTAACTTATTATCAAGAAGTGAAGAATGAAGATATCCATGTGAAGGTGGCTGTGAGGAAAATGAGGTAGCATTGGTGTAAGTCCTATTCTTACTACTATTACAGTGCTATTTGCTATTTCGTCTTAAACCTTTCATTTTGCACACTTTTTATATATAATCTTGTCCCACATTAGTGATTGTGCTGTTAAAACTTAGCAGTTATAGAAAATGTACCAGAAACCTAAGTAACAAGGTTGTGTGATTGTAAGGCTAACTCCTGATGTTATCTCTAAGCTGTGAAAGAGCTGCATTGGTAACACAACCATGTTGAAGCATTCTGGTTATATGACTTTATGACAGATAGGGGAAGACCAAGTAGCAACATGCTTTTCCTAACAAAGGGAGTCTTGGGAAGGTGACAGCTGCCACCTATGAAGTGATGGAGGTATCCTGGGTGTCTTTGTCAAGCTACAGCCTAAGGCCAGTCTTGTTGGAGATACAAGGAACTGTTAAAAGTATTGACAGGCATTTTAAGCACAAAAGAATTGAGGAAACAATGAGGGAAAAAATCAGTAGGGAACTGTATTTGTTATTGTAATTTGTTACATAAAATAGAGTAAGAAAACAAAACTTTTTTCTTTGAGTGACAGAATTGTAAACAAGAGAATTAGGATTTCTTCTGAGAAATTAAGGTTGTGCTTTGTTCATGACAAAAAAATAAAATTTTATGTAATGTGTTAGTAAAATACTTAATAGAAGGCACGCTGTTGCCTCTGACACAAAGGGATCTTGAGGCTGAGAGAACCCTTAAAGCTATAACCTTTTAAGTAATTATATGATTGTTTTGTTTTTCCTGAATGAGAATGTACTCTGAAAACTTGGAAAAAGTTTGAGATACAATAAACTGGAGTGACACAGAATTTTACTAATTCTCATTTCTCTTTATCAGAACTGGTCTGCCTCTCAGGAATGACCCTTCATGAACGAGTTTAGATTGGGTAGCTCACTTAACAGAAGGAAACTCATTCATTTTCACAGATGTCTGTAAAATACTAACTCCATTTGAAATGAGCAGTAGTTAGATGCCTATGTTCTTTGCCGACCCCGGACCTTGTATTTTAGGAACCTCTCCCTGTTGGGAAACGATTTAATGGCATCAGAAGCCAAAACTTTGGGGCACTTTTCTAAAGTGAATCCTTTCTGCTAATTGTCATGATTACTATTGTAATTTCTGGAAGGTGCATAGGTTACCAAAGATTGGCTGCACATTGCAGCTGTAGCAGCTGTGATCACCCACTGGTCAGATTTATAATATTTGTATTAGTCCCAGTTTCCCAGTCTGTAAGAAATGTGTGTGTGCACCAGCACAAAAGCAACTAGTCTGTTACTGGTTACTGCAGTTGTTAACGTATGTGCCAGATGGTTCTTAGATGACAGCTTCTGTGTATGTACTGGCTCAGTGCAATTGTAATTTTCCTGCAGTCTTAAACACTGAGGTGACTGACGGGAATCATAGCAGTGGAACAAGGGGCTATTTTTTGCATAAATGTGTTGGGATCAAATGGCGATAAAATATTTCATTTACTGAGCAGTTGAATTACAACATCAGTTGCTCAAACTCTGTGTACCTTGACATTATCCCTGAAACAAACTGGCAATTCTGAGAATACAGTGCCTATATGTATTCTCTGTGGAGTAACAGCCAATCTGGCAACAAAAGGAAGAGGTAATAAGAAACATAATTGCCTAATATAAATAAGCTCTGTGGTATCTGCTTTCCATTTTCAAAACACCACCTATTTATATCTTCCTATATCTCATATTTAAATTTTGTTGTATACCAGCTTGACTGCAGTTTAAATGCAAGTTTATGCAGTTCTTAATTTTGAAGAAAAATAACAATAAAATCAAGAAATTTATGTAAAAATTCTGATCTTGAATAATATGTTTTTGCTTCCCCCCCTCGCCTTCCTCATTGCCTCCGTGTAAACTCTTAAAAAACAGTGGTTTAAAATGCTACTTAAAACAAATTCTTCAAAAGGAGAGATAAAAAGTGATACTGCGTGGTCGTTAGGTTAATCAGTACAATTGACAGCTTGACAAATCTCCCTTGTCAAACAGAACTGCAACACATATTCTTCAAGCTCTTTACATTTCATGGCATTTTAATTTCCCCCCCACAATCTGCAATAACAATGTAGTTTTCCTCTTGCACGGCAATGCTTCACAAGCACCTCAGGTGAACACATACCCAGCTACTTTGACACTAAAAATGGTATTTCTGTCTAAACAAAACTAATGGAGAACTGACTGTAATCAGCAGTTAGCACACAGCAGCAGCATGTCCTCCTGTGTGAAACATCTATCACACTTTACTGTTGTGACAGCTGATGAAATAGTAACTGTTTATTTTGAATTTTTCATACGATATGCATGTTTGTTCTCAAACAAAAGGCCTAGAAATGGGTCCAGCCTTAGAATCCTGAATTCTAAACATAATCAACATTCATACCACTCGGCACATGTATTTGGAATGCAGGACAGTATCTCATGGCTCTGTGTTGATAGCCTTCTAACTTCAAAATACAATAAAGCAAATTTAGCACAACAGCAATAGTAAAAGTTTCACAGTCCAAATAGGCTTTTGTTTATCTGTTTGTTTGTCAACTTACTGATTATATTTCTGTATAAAGGACTATAAACTACAGATCTTTATGTTAAAGTTAAGCAAGGATGTAAATCTGAAAAGTAAACTGTAAGTAAAATAGTAAAATATAAAAATAGTAAAATGCTAACTTTGGTGCTGTAAGAAAAGAGGGTGACAGTCTTGGCTGTGAAGCAAGCAACATTTATGAAAATGATAGTCACTGTTTAATTCTGGCCAGCTTCCACATTCTACAGTTGATAGCCTTTACCTTGGCAAGCTCAGATTGGATTTTTACTAAACTGGAAGTTCATTTTGCAGTTTACTTCACAATGAAATTTATTAAATTGAATATAGAACAGTGGGCAAAAATGAACTGATGTAAAATATTGATTAGTCCAAAATTTCAGATTTCAGTTTCATCTTAAAAAGCATTACGTGATTTCCAACTGATTGTAATTATGTGATATGTAAATAGTTATCCCTGAAGGGAAGAAAACATTTCTGTGAATTATTTACCTTCTGTTTTATTGATCCATGCTTAGAAAAATTAGGCAAAATCTTCTTTTTTTTTTTTTTTTGACAGTTTGCCTTCTATTCTTTCAGAAATGTTTCATTTCTTCAGCCTAATCTGGATTAGCAGTAACCGTAATATAAATGTGGAGAGATGGAAAACAGGAGATGTTGCCATAGCACAGACTTGCAGCTGAGCATTCAGTTTCAAAGATCGAATTATTCTATTGTAATGATCATTAGGGACCAAAAATTATTAAGATAATACTAAATATCTTTTAATTAAGAGAAATTATGTGTTTTATAACATTAAAAAAATAGTTGTGTACGTATAAAAATTGTAGTTTTTGAAGGATATTCTTCATTCGTAATTTACTTTTAAAAGTCTCTCTATGTATTCTTGAGTGTGAAACTCAACACACTCTTAAATATACTACTACTCATCTATAGCACTTCAGTAATATTTTAATCATGGCACACTGAAAGGATCTTATGTCAGCATTCCTACAAATTAGTATTAGGAATGGACTAAAAATGAATGACTCTCCCACCCTTTTACATATCAAAAGATGAATTTCTAGGAGCAGTAATCAAAGCTGGAATTCCTTATGACAAGTCTACTTGCATAAATAAAGATTAATAAATTCTTAGAATTACTTACAGGACTCATTTTGTTATATTTTGTCTGAATTAGAAATAATATTGGCTGGAGAAAAAGTAAAAAACGAATTTTGTGTGTGTGTGTGTGTGTGTGAAAAACCTCCTCTGAGCTTCATTTTGTGCAATTATATTTTGTCATTTTCATGCAAAGTGAAACTCAAAATCTTTCAAAAAATCCTTGTACCCTTTCTCCCCCCAGAATCATACTGTATTCTCCAAAAGCCTATGGGATAAGGTCTCTCCAATATGAGAGAGTCTGCTTCTAGTCCTCAGTTTGCATGATTGGGAACAAAGGCTGAAACTTGGATTTCCCGTACTTCAAGTGCTAAATCATGATGCTATTGTGCTACTCTTTCTTAGTTGCACCCAAATTTCCATCTAGGAGCAATGAAATCTACCTAATCTAATATGTACAACACACATTTAAACATTTGTGGAAAATTTCATTTCTCATAAAAAGCAAACATCAATAACTGCTCTGTCTGAAAGTACATTTTTTATATTTACAGTGGTGCAGTTATGTACACAGCTAGGTCTAGAATCTAAAATATGTTTGCTATTTGCACACTCTGACTTCAGACAGAGTTTTTTGATTTCCAGATAACATAACCCTTACATCACTGTTGGTTGATGTGACTCACTTTGAGGAGCATCGCTTAAATGCTTTGACAACATTTCTTTAATGCTTTCATATGCCTCCATTTCTCAGAATGAACCCCAGTTTTAGATAAAGAAGTGATAGTGTTAAATTCATGAAATTAAAAATGATGGAAACATTAATTTTCCTATAATTATATCTTTCCATTATGATTGGCTAAATGAATAGTCAATTGTGAATCTGTTTATCCTTATGGAGTGTATAACTGTACAGCTATTCTGATTTCCCTGTTCCTACAATGATATATTCCTTGGACAGTTTTTTTTGGTTTTTTTTTTTTTTCAATGTGAATGTTTCTGTCAGTCTCAAAATTCAAAATTACAGGCAGAGAGTGTGATATCCATTGCAATGAATAATTTTTGGCTGTTAGCAGCCCTTGCCTTATAGAATAAACTCTGGCAACATATTTGGGAATATATTTACCATGGATTTTTGAACCAAAAGTACTCATTGTATCTAACATTAGAAAACAAAACATCCAATTTAGGACTTTTAGGGCTTTTATAAGAAAGTGAAAGAAAGTCATATACTGGAGTAGAGAAGGCTGGACAGTGCACAGGAAGTATAGAAGCTTCTAACAGTTACAATTTTAATAGAAAAAAGTGGAAGAGAAGTTGCTGTCTCCAGGTGGCAATTAGGAGAAACCAAAATACTGACATTCAGTTCTTCATGAAAGACAGTTCTGGTTCTCTATTTATATTCCTCTGGTCAATCCCTCAAATGCCTTATCTATTTAGTGAGATATAGTAATACGAGTATTTATGGCTCGTATTGCAAATCTTGGATTCTACAGTGCCTTAATACTAGTAATTCCACTGTTGTCAAAATGACTACTTGTGTAAGAGTCCATGAACAGACATAGATTTTGAAGAAGTATTACAGAACTTTAAACATATTTATGCAATGGTGTTTTCTTTTTTTTACTACAACAACAACATATTAGAACTAATAATGCTTAAAGAAGATGTGGTTAGTACTGGATAAATCCATTACATTCTAGTATGCTATCCCCTAAAATTTTGTTGCTCCAGCATTGTTTTTGTTTGTTTGTTTGGTTGCTCTGTTTGTTTTTTAAAGTTTTTTTTATGTATATGAAGTATAACCATCTCAATTTATTACTAGTAACTTATAATGTTTTATAAACTTGAATTCAATAGTTAATAGGAACTGTGGTTAATACCATCACCTCCAGTTGAAACTCAATTCCACAAAATCAGTCAGGACTCACTTTCACTGAGATTCCTTTTTTTTTCCTTGGTTCATATTGGAAAATAATTTCCTTGGGTATTTTAAAAGTGCAACTAGAATATGTAAATACAACACTTTTAGACAAACCATGGTCACATTTAATAGTTTGGATATCAGAAACTGTTAGGATGTGGCATCATATGCTTCATTTGATTTCATCCTCATGACAAAATTTCTAGGAGCATACATGGGTTTGTAAAGATTAAACAGCAGTCCATGCTCTACAAGCAATTTCATCACAAGTTATTGTCTATATATTTAACAACCACATATCCTGAAAAAGACTATGGATTACCCACAGAGTATTGCATACTGGTACTTTAGGCATTATGACTCATTATTACTATAGAGAATTTTACTGCTATTTCTTCCAGCATCCAGCTGATCTACTGAAAGTGTGCATACTGTTAAAATCTTACATTACCCATTCCATATGACATGGACAGTTGCATTTCCTCTACTTATAGTTTATAATTTCTTTGCCCACAGTCTGCTGAGAGAAAGGATAGGAGTTCATGGTAGTGAAAAATAAAGATGAACAATTTTTTTCTAACTTGCTTTTTTTACTGTCAGAATTTTCAAGCAATCCAACAGGAAAATATTGTTTTTGTTTAATTATAAATTACGAGGAAGAAATAGATATCCAGAAAATTCAAATTAATTCACAGAAACAGGCTGCAACCTCCTGGCTATAGTGAGAAAAATGTCCGTATCTATCCTGGGTTTCTTTTCCTTTCATTGGTATCCTTTTTTCTTTTTTTCCTTTTATTCTTTTTTTTTTCTGATGTCAAATGACAAATGAATAAGTAGCAAGGATTAAATGAAATTACATGTATACAGTACAAGTAATTTATAACAATCAAGATCTCCATACGTACATGGAAAATGAAGAATTCTAGGGAAAAATCTACAGTGTGAAAAGGTAGCATTAGTGTCATGGAAAGATTAGATAGTTAATAGCTTTTCAGCAGCAAAGTACTACCTTTATAAAGTCCTCAGTTTCATTAATCTAGTCTGCGACAGAGAGGATTTTGAGCAGCAAGAGACCTCTATGAAGAATATGTAGACTATTACTGTTCTGCCATTACTGCTGATGCACTGTTGGGTTGTCACGCTATGTATCTTTCATCTTTTTATGATCTTTACATGCCCTATAGCTACTGCTACACTACATTTAATCATCTTTAACAGCTTGAATGTCAAAAAGTTAAATAGTTTTAACTACCCTTTTTCATTTTAACAATATGCAACTTAACAGCACCTCTGCTGAGCTCATTAGAGCTATTGGCAGATTTTGTGCCATCCCGCGCCGATGTCTTCACCATTCTTATGATCATGTGATCCATTCATGTACTATTAAACCAATGGAAAGAGCCACGATCTTTGACACCATTCTGCCATCTCACTTGTCTTCCACTAATTACTCAGATATTCCTACGCTCACTACAGCTAAAGAGAGAAGAGCTAGTAATATGTAGTCCACCATCTGTAAAGCAAATGTCTCAGATTTATTTTTTTTTCAGAATTATTTATCTATTATTACATCTGTGGGAAAAGCTCAATTCAGTTTGTTATTCAAACATTCCCATTTCTGGCCTATTTCCAGTTCAATCATTATCACTGATGTTCAAGAAAAATGAGTTCAAATTGCAATACATGATCAGAGAAAAGGAGAATAACTCTTACACTAAGGGTCTAACAGAACGCAACCCCTCTTCAAAGAGCAGAAGTGAACAAAGATAACTTTTATAATCCACTGGGGATGAGACAACTCTAAAATAAGGACGTCTCTGAGGAAATCTGCAGAATTTCTAAAAGTAATATCTCTTCCATGGAGATCTTCAAAAGTCTCTTGGACATGGTCCTGAACAGCCTCCTATGGGGAGCTCAAACATGGAGGGGAAGGAGGTTGACTCACATGTCTTCCTGATGGTCCATCCACTATTTATCATCTGTGAATCTGTGAACAAAGGGTCTCATTCAGGCCACAGTGTTTTCAGAAATTGAGATTTATCTTTCAGAAAGCATGCACATTTTCAATCACTAAACGTACTATTATTTGACTGGAACTTTTCAATTTTAAGTTCATTCTCATTTATCAGTTACAATAGCTGTCTACTTCCACTATTAGCGAACCAGTTATAAGTTCAAAGTAAAACCAAGTTATTTTCTAAAAAAAGAATCTAGAAACAAGTCCACGTTTTAAGTTTTACAATGCATTAACTGTTTTGATGCACTGCCCAATTTTTTACACCAAGATTCAAGTTAATTAAAAAAATGTTTAATGGGAAAGGGTCAGTTATGTTCTCTTTTGAAAACTGCTTTTTAATTGCTCTATTCTTTCTGAATCATGAAGATGTTCTGTTACACCATTTTTGAATGAGTTAACTTATCAAAAAATTGGTTTTTTTAAATAAAATTAATATGAAAAGATACCTTAAATATTTTCAAAAATGTTGTCTAAAAATATTGAAATTTTGAGTTGCTTAACTTGTTATTTTTGGTGTTGGTTTATTGCAGAAAATTTGCAGATAAATTGCATTTATTCTTTATTTTCCTACTGTCTTTTCATCCACTTTTTGGTCAGAAGATTTTTCTGCAGGAGAAGGCATTTCCCTGCCGAGCATCTACTGCTTCTGGAATACCCATTCTGCCTAAGGTGATTTTTTTTCCATCTATGTATTTGTGTTAGACACTATAATGACCTATACTTCACTTACACAACATAATCAAAATCAGCCAGGTTTATAATCTCATGCTTAGACTGAGATCTATGATAAAATGAAAAGAAATACTGTTCTCAATAGAAGCAGATTATTATGTAGCCATTGAAAAAAAATGGTAGTTACTAGACATCATCTGACTACATCAATACAAAATTGATCCTTGTACTTTCAGACTGTCTCCAGAGCAAATAGTAACAATATTCTTCGCAAATGTTTACAGATAGCTACTTTTACTTGCTTGAATTAAAACAAAGAGAACACAACACTCTTTATCATTCATGAGAGAGCATCTGGAAGTTTTTCAGGCAATTTAATTTCTAAACAGAAATAATCTATGCATATCTATCTATCTGGTTCTAGAAATATTAAATACGTTCAGTGTGCCAGAGCTAAACTTTAGCTTGTTTAGATATTCTAATTTCTAAATTATTTATTTGGCTAGTAGTGAGTGCTCTTTGCAACAGACTTTTTGTGGATGTAGAGCCTTATATGAGCAGGCACTTCTGTCATGGAATCATAGAATCATGGAATCATAGAATGGCTTAGGCTGGAGAGAACCTTAAAAATCATCTGGTTCCAATGCCCCTGCTGTGGGCTGGTTGCCACCCACTAGATCAGGCTGCCCAGGATCCCATCCAACCTGGCCTTCAGCACCTCCAGGGATGGGGCATCCAAAACCTCTCTGGAATACATCTATGCCAGTAGAAACCCATGTTTGCCTTAGTTTAAAGATTATACTTTTGGCTGAAGCCTAAAAAGAAAAAAATAATAATCCTACTCTATCAGGCATGGTAAGCATGTACTGGGTCATAAAATCAAAAATATTTTGAATTATGTCCCCTTAATTAATGCCCTTGGTTGAGGCATACTGTTTGAATTTACAGTGTGACGAAAGGGAATTTTTTCTCTTTTCCATTCTTTTATCCAAAAGACACATACTTTTCTGGTGAAATTACAAATCCTTTTTTTTTCCTGCAAAGGTCTACTTGAGCTTTTAAATATCTACTGCTTTTATTGATAACTTCTTGTTGTATAACAGCATGTTCACTACAAGAAAATGAGTAATTTCTGAATTAATTCCTGGCTAGAGGGACCATCTTGCTTGAAATTAAGGGATTTGCTTTCACTATTAAGCACAAGTACTTTACACCAAATACCTACCTACATCAGCTTAATGAACTTTGAATTTAGATGGAGCTACTTTAGAAGTAAATATGATGAGCGACTATTAATTGATTTTATTTTGGCTAGAGCAATTACAGTGTGCTCATAATTAATTTGGCTACAAATACACAAAGAATTGTCACATGTAGCAACAGAGATACTTCTGAAACAAGAAAAATATTCTGGTTAAAAAACAAATATTGTGAGACCCCATCACTTGTGCAGATTAATGTCTCCATTGCACATTTCTTTCTTAAAAAAGATGGAATGCTCCAAAATATCTAGTTACTATTATCTACCTACAATTTCATTGTTACTCAGCAGACTTTGTGCCATTTGAAGCATGCTCTGTCCTTTGTAGGATGTGATCTAGTGCTGATTAATGATTACATATTGATCCTGAAGAGCTGGGTTTAGCAGGATTGCTCCGTACATTAAACTTTCAATTGATTTTAAACAGAATGATTTCCAAAGTAATTCAACGCTGGTTTATTCATGAATCCACATGAGCCATATAGATCATTATTTTTATTTGGCTGTGAAAGGTGGGATCTGAAGCACTGGTCTTGACATAATTCAAATATTCACCCAACAGTGCTTCTTTAAGCTATATTTCTGCGAATAGATTCTCAGCCAACAGGTGTATCCTAAATTAAACTGAAATAACTTTCTTGTGCCACGAATAGAAGACATGAAAACAACTAAAAGAAAAAATTGGGCAAATATCAGTAAAAATTACATTGAATAGATTTTCAATAGGAAATTAATACATTTCTTTATTAAGTGTTTTGAAACGTCTATTTTTTAATTGTTCTGCTGACTTGTACTTAGAGAAGAAATACAACTGTAGCTAGGTGTATACAGTTATTTATACAAATACTTTTTGTATAGTTACCATGTAAACTCTTGATAGAGGTTGGATTTATGAAGTACTAAAAATAGTTCTGTTATAGCAGATCAAAATTCTCAGAAGGAAACTGAGTCCACCTAAGTGTACCCTAAGATAAGTATTTCTGTAACAGTTTCAAATTCAGAATACTTTCAAAATAATTTCTAAAATACAAGTAATTTCATGTATGAATGTACAGAAATATGTAGCTAAAGAATGTCTTCTTGAGTCTTACAGCTGTATAACGCCAACATTAAAAACTGCATATACTACATAATTTATTGTTACTGTTTTGTTGACAAGTATCTTGTGATAATATCAAATCTACATTTATACAGAAATAGACCTGCATAAAATGCATATTGTGACTTCCTATGCTGTAGCCCTGAGGCTGCCATCATCATCACTTGTGTTTCCTTGCCTTGTTCAGGATCAAAATTCAGCAAATTCTAAATCCATGATTCTGCAGAACTTCTCTCGTGTTTCTGTATTCTGAGTTCATTAACCACACTGAAAGCTACTCCAGTCTTCAGTGTCCAATGTAAAGGAATACTGAGGGCAGTGATTCATTCACAGATGCAGGAAGTAATCATGATAACATTTGTTTGAAGAGTGAACTGAGTCATTTGCTTATCCGTATTTATGGTGATGACAGAAAATAAGCTCTATATCTGTATAAACAAGGTCTGACATGAATGGAAGAACACACGCAGAGATTATCCTGGGCACCAAAGACATTGGAGTTATTGTGAACCTGGGCCCTATGAATGTTAAAATTTTCCACAGTTCTTCAAAGGGATCTTGTATTCCTACCTTTTAAGCATGATAAACATGGGAACATGAACAAAATTGTACTCTCTACAGGCTTCCACTGACAAGACGATGAGATGGGACTCTATGCACATATATGATACTTTCACAGAGCCTATCCGTACTAGTTATTGACTAAAGACAAACATTTCATGGAAAAACAGAAACCCTTTGAAAAAGGTAAAGCAAACAAATTCCATTACCTTTTTCACACCACTGTAAGCACTGAATTTAAATGGCTTGTTTTGTTTCATATGAGTGGCTTCCTTCCCTTCTTGTCCTAGTTCAGCTAGATAAAGCGGCTTCTTATGGCTATGAGTTCTAGAATATCTTGCCAGTCCTCCAAGGGCAACAGATTTTTGGTCAGATTTTCCAGCAAATGAGTCTGCCCTGTCATAATTTGGCTTTTACTTTTTCCTCTGAAGATAATTATACTTGCCGGGAGTCTTGCTAGCAAAATAGTATCTTCTAAGATCTGTAAGGGCATTATAATAACATTGCAGCAGATTTATCTAGACATTTACAACGCATTCATAAATTATCAAATGCCATTTTAGCAACTCTTCAGATGAATCTTTGAGTTTCACTGGAATTTATCTCTAAGGGTGCTTGAGAACATGAATAAGGGATCACAAGCAGTCTTCACTAAATATAACAGCTGTCAGCTAAAATGTATGGTTAGTAGCATACTGGTGTGGGAGTAGAAGACAAGTTAAGAAAATACCACCAAATGACTAGCAGTTTATATACTATATTATTTACTACTTGTTCCACGATTTTTTAAGAAATGCATTTACTGAGGAAAAACAGCCAGAAGTGTGAAAGTCATTATTGGTTTTTTTTTGCCTGTATGTGCATGGGTGCAAATTGTTAAATGTGCTATACTCCTAGATAGGCGTTTGACCCCTGAGAATTCAGTGTCTCAGTCAGTATCTTCAGGGTTTGGGCCCTCACTGACAGAACATTAAGAGTTTTGTAATCTTTTCTGTTTATAAAAAATATCTAGGAGGTGGAATCGTTTTCTAATAAAACATGGTATTAGTAGCATGTAGAAAATAAGCAGTCTTGCTGCTGCTGCTGACATGCTCCAACATGTCCCTAACTTGCTAATGGAGTACCTCCTTCATACTGAGCAGCACTGAAGGTATTCAAAGAGCGTGGATGTTTCTTAGCTTTAGCGCTCCTGAATTCAACATCGAGAATGTGTTTGTATAGGGGGAAGTGTTGACTAGTGAGTTGGAAAGATTTTGCCAGGAAACTCATGGACACTGTTACTGTAACGACTGAGATTAATGCATTCTGCAGTGCCTTTGATTTTTCAAACTTCTTTTGAACCCTTCAGAGTTTAATAACATTTGTATACATTACAGGATTATGGTTTAGAGTATATCACTCTTGCCTTACATATACATAAAAGCAGCATGAAATAGTAGATTTTATTATTTATATTACACTGTATATTTTTCACTTTATAATTTCCAGGTGGTGTTTGATGTAGTCTTTTAATTGCACATATAAAATGAGCTTATCTTCAGACACCAATTTGCAAAATTAAGCTTCCACATCAGGTGTGATTAGGAATGTATACACATCTCTGAAATCAGCAGGGCCCTTTGAAGAACTGGCCATACGTTACTGAGTTTAATTGACAACTAATAGACCCTTAGAAGGAAAGGTTGCTGCTGTTTTGGCTCATGTTTATGTTTCTCCACTTAGGTGTGCTTTCAGGTTTTGACATTTTTCCAAAAGCAAGAGCAGCTCTTTTTGTAAGGAAGGAAAAATAACCGTTCCCATATGCATTGGTTTTGCAGGCAAAAAAAATAAAATAAAATAAAGCTGAAATCTTGGCCCAGGCTCTTAGTGCGAGTCTGTAGTGCCACAGAGAGCCCCTACAGGCCTTAAGATACGTTTACTCAGAAATTCATTCAGTCATGGATTATTTCCTTTGTTTCCACGTGTATCACAGCATACTATATAATCATCACAATGTGTTCTGTGTCCTCATATGGGATTAATATGGTTTTGTTTGTTTGTTTTTCGATTTTATAGTTGTCTGTTGTGTGCATATATATTTTTTAATTTTCCAGTCATGCAGAGAAAAAGAAAAGCTGGTAAAGGCAGCCAGTATCTGGTTGGCACGTTTGCATTCCTTAGGCTACCTGCTAGCAAACATGAACAAAATATAGAGTAGCATATGAAAGTTATGTATTATACAAATCTCATTATTTGTATTTATTTAGGAGGTAGCAAACATTTTTTAGCACAGCATGAAATGAGGATACCCATGGCCACAAGTTCTTCTAGTTCTAAACTCTAATCCAAAGTATTGCAATAGCCTCTGTAAGCTGTGAAGTAATACACGTTTTCTTCCAAAGGGAATATCATGATTTAGATGTGTTATATTTTGCAGGTGCCAACAGAATGCAAAAAACTGTCTTTCAGCTCTTTTCTTAACCCACACTAAATCTCAGATGTCAGCTGCAAGCAATTTTTGATGGTAATGTTTGTTGGAGGCCATTAGAGGTACAGATGCTGTGTATTTGGCAACACGCATCAGGAAAATCTCAGGTTGGGAATCAGAGGTCCTAGTAATAAAAACCGTGCTGTAAAATCTCAACTTTCTAAGGATTTATTGACAGTAGCTTATTGTCAGCTTTAAATATTAATCTAATAAAATCACAGGACAAATCAAGTCACATGTTTAAGTGCCACTTTGTGGAAATTGTTGCCAAGTTTGCTGTATACAGATGAAGAAACAAGGATGCTGCAAATGGTTATATAGGAATTTTTTTTAATGAAACTTAGAATCCAGGTACCTTCTAGCTTCAGATTTTGATGAAACAGCTAATTCTTTACAAATCAGACAGCTCACCAGGAGAAATGGAGATAAGCTGGATAGCCCCATGGAGAGAAATAAGAAGTGCTTATTATGCTTTATAAATATCACCTACATTTCTAATCACTTACTTGACATACCTGACTGACAATGAAGGGTTAAATCCCAGAGACTGTGTTAAGAGTAGAAATCATATTAAGGAAACACTGTGAAAGTGAAAGAATGGTCCTGCTTTTTTTCCAATCAATCTAGTAAAATAAGACTTTGCAGACTCATGTGAGAAAGTATTGTAGAATAAGCTAAACATGAACCAGACTGCTTGATAATGGTTTGGGCTCTTACTTCTTTAAGAGAAACACTGCATTCCCCAGGCTTGAACCTAGGGATGTTGATCTGTTATCTGACTTCAAGCCCACACAGGTGAGAGGTTGAATAGCTTGCCAATAATTACAGTAGACTCTTCCACTCCCACTGAGCATTTGACATGGCTTCTTAGCCTGTGTCTGACAAACAGCAGCTGGGTCTCTGGCGAGCTTGTGTTCCAGCTGAGAAGTAGCAACCTCAGGCTCACTGGGAAGCAGAAGCTCCCAGCCTCAGCTATCTCTCAGCAGAGCTTATTCCCTGCAGCCAGATGGTTTAGCTTAACAAACAGTGCAGTCGGATATCAGTTGCAGGTTGGAGGCAATGGTTATATTGACTGTCCTGCTGAGACTGGAGTCTGCTTATACAAGTTTTCCTTTCAGTATAGATTGTTTTCTTGGTGGTTTTGTTCTAAGTAGCTGGCAGTGGAATGAGTTAGAATGGAAAGTGTGCCTAACTGTACTAGTACTTTTTTTTTCCTATGCTTGATCCCGCTAGGAAAAAGGCTCCAGGTGGAAAATGGTCTTCTAAGTTGCTGGCTTGCGGCTAGAATGTATACAAGCTCTGCAAATACTTATTCTCTTTGCTCAGTCCCTAACTCCTAGCTAAAACTGGTGCATTGCTGTGCTAGTGCTATTCCTCTCCTTGTTTCAAAGAGTTGTCCTTTGCTTCATTTTAGGGTGCAGTGGCTAAGCAGCATTACTAGCTTATGAAAGTAAGGAAACTTATGGTAAGAGGCAACACATAGGAGCATTTATGTTCCAACAATGGAATATTAACAAAGAAGTGTTAATGTGTAAGAAAGGAGAACAGGCATTTATTGTTTAACATTCATTTCTGACCCAGGTGGATCCTTGGGGGGTAAACTTTAATCTGTAGGAAACAAACAAAAAAACTGGATGTGTATTAGAAAAGTTTAGGAGAATTTTACTTCCCTCCTCTCCTTTTTACTCAGGCTATTCCTGGAGTGTAAAAACTTCTTCTGGATATTAACACGAAATTAGGAAATGGGAAAGAGGTTTATTCACTTAGGAATGAAGGAAACAGAGGAAAAAGCCCATCCTTTTTCTTCCTTAAAGAATCCTGCTTTGCAGAACTTGCATGTAGCATGCTTCCTTTGATAGCTGATGCTAATTATAGTAGGAATAAAGCAGGGAGGGATAAACTGCAACCAAGAAACTTCTAATCTGCATTCAGTGCAGTTAGCTGTGTTGAACACAGATGCATGCAACAAGACTGTCATGGCGACTTTGTCACTCAGTACAGTCTGAAAAGAAGGGGAATTGAGAAACACCTGAGATGGATGCTACTGCCAAAAAATGGTGAATTTTCTATCAAATTCTGAGATGACAGACAGGGAGACAACTATTTTCTTTTCTGCCTGTGCAAATGCATCCCTAAGGGAAAGAAGACACTTCTGTGTCCTAGGTCCTATGAAATTTCAAGTAAATTCAAGGATTTACTCTATTGGGGTGTATGTGTATGTGTGGAAATTATCTCATTTCAGTTCATGAAAAATGTTACTCAACGTTTTTTACTATGAATATTTGACTGTTGGATGAGGAGCTTAAAAAAATTCTCTTTCATCAAATGAAGTGACCAGACAAATCCCTTAAGTCTAACTTCAGTGTTACTGGGACTGGACTTTTCCTTCTCTATAGGAATAAATAATAAAACACAGTATAATACAGGAGAAGGTAGACAAGTGAGGGAGAAGAAAAGCAAGCAAAGAAAGATGCATACTGCCAAACAGAGGTAATATAAAAGGTCAGGAGAAAAAATGTAAACATTCAGAGGTAGATAGTAGAACAGCATAATTAATCAGGATAAAATAGAATTAAGGTAAAATCTTAGTTTCACTGGGGGACTGGCTCAGCTCCTAATCCAGTGATGCCATTTCTGGATAGTACAGAGGATACAAGAAAAGATGACAGACTGAGTGAGCATAAAGAAGGCAAGATTAAGGTAAGATTTCTTTTTTTTTTTTTTTTTTCCCTCTGGGGTATGTTCATGGTATGAAAGATAACTGCACTCAGATATGCCCAGAAGATGGCTTGTCTGTTTTTTTTTGGTTTTTTTTTTTTTTTTTTCCTGAATGTAAACACTGATGTTAGATGTCAATATATGACAATTTGCATGTATGACAATTTTTTTTTCCTAATCTCACAGCCTCCTTTCTTCTAACAATAATTTATGAATTTTGAGCTCATGGTTTTTTTTTTTTGTGTTGTTTTTGTTATTTTTTAATTGTATAGAGAACAGAAAAGAAGTCTGCAAGTACATTTGAATTTCTTTTTATTTACCTTGCCTCTGCTTTTCAAAGAATTTTAGATCAGTCTGATGCTATCTTGAAATACTCTGACATCTTCAACAGTATAACTCTGAAGAACCTAGCATTTGCAGGACAGACTATATGAAAAACCAATATGAGGTTCAGAACCAATCATAAATGATCATGATTTATTGCACCACATCAAAAGCAGATAACCACTTAATCCATAATTCATTGTAATAGTATCATAGTCAAGCCTGACAAAAAGTCATCATATTTATACTTTGGTAGTTCAGATGAGTAATTTATTGGTTCTAAAAAATAATGTACTGTAAAAATACGCATCGGGCTCTAGGCTATGTCAAAAATAAAAAGCTGCTTTTATGTATACAGGTCCGTGCACTGAAAAAAGTGCCTCTCAAGAAGCCCCCATGAATATATTAAGAATATACAGAATCCTGATATGCTAAGCAATCCTACTTTCCATAACATTGTAAGACACTAACTTTTAATAAAAATGCCATTGAATATCATCCTTTATCAGAGCTCCAGGCTAGAACACTTTATCCTCCCTGGCTCTTATACTAAGTTTACCTTCATAGGGTACAAGTTATCTACTAAAGCTTTACACTCACAAAAGAAAGCAGGTACTCTCCTCAAGTAGCTGTTAAGCATTATTGATCGTATGTATAATTTGTAGAATGTTTACAGAATTTTATTAATAATAAATGATCAGAAGCTAAGTTCCAAAAAGAAAGATCATGTCTTAAATCTCATGGCATCTTGAGATGCGAATAGTTTATCTTCAGTCTGCTTATTTGAGTATTATGCTGAAATAGTGTAATGGATAGAAGAGTCTAACATTTGAAGACTTTTGTATTGCAAACTAGCAACTTCAAGAAAGGAATTACAAACTGATCCTTATAGAGTGTAGGAAAACAAAGGGAAATCAGGTAAGAGAATGGCATTTCAAGAAATTGAATACATTTCAATGAGCTCAATGAGAAAATGACATTTCGGTTATGCTTACATGCCATTAGGACAGGCGAAGTCTTAAAGACAATTTTTGCTTGATTATCTCACTGAAATCAAGATGACCTCTTGCTGCAAGATTACTTGAAACATTTAATAAAAATTAGAAGTTCTAACCATAAAGTTCTGGTTAATTTCACATTTGAAAAGTCATTTCACATTTGAAAATTTTATATGATGCTCATTTGTGTGATTTATAAGCAGATTTCATTATTTTCATTTGACTACTTTTTTTTTTTTCCCCTTCTAAAAATCTCATATGTTGTTATCCTGAACTGGTAGCAGCTGTCTTTCACTTTGGAGCTAGATATATTTTTTTGATGGATATAAATAAATAAAATTATTTTGCACACCAATAACAGATTAGAAAGCTTGGTGATTATGACTTAATAAAATGCAACTATTGGCCTGTTGCATTCCTTGGCTTCTGGGATATCTTGCAGACTTTCAGGAAGTGAAGATTTACCACATGAACGTATGTATCTATTAATATTATCTTCAATGTTTTAAATGCATAAGCAAAAAAGATTAAATATTTTCTCCTTGGATAAAATCTTATTCAGGAAAAAAAAAACCCTAAAATATTTGGTAAGCTTAGATAAACAAAAATAGCTGAGAGAAAGGTAGTCTAATTGTTTTCTCTTTACAAGAAGACTCATCACATTCAGCGCAAAGAGTAAAATGAAAGCTAGACTTCCAGAAGATACAGGTACTGATATTTACCCCTTAAGCAACTGAAGAACTTGTGTTCTCATATCATAAAATCATAGAATGGTTTGGACTGGAAGGGACCTCAGGGCCCACCAAGTTCCAACTCCCCTACCACAGGCAGGGCTGCCAGCCGCTAGATCAAATACTGGATCAGATTGCCTAGGGCCCCATCCATCCTGGCCTTAAAACACTTGAAAGGATGGAGTATCCACAACCCCCCTAGGCAACCTGATCTAGCACCTCACCACTCTCTCAGGAAAGAACTTCCCCTGATATCTAATCTAAATCTCCCTTCCTTTAGTTTAAAATCATTCCCCCTTGTCCAATCACTACCCATGTTAAAACTTGATTTCCTTCATGTTTATAAACTCCCTTTAAGTATTGGGAGGTCGCAATGAGGTCCCCCCACCGCCTTCTCTTCCCCAGACTGAACAAGCCCAGCTCCTTCAGCCTATCTTCATAGAGTGCTTCAAGTGCTCCAGCCCTTGGATCATATTTGTGGCCCTCCTCTGGACCCTCTCCAAAAGCTTCACATCTTTCCTGTGCTGGGGGCCTCAGGCTTGGACACAGTACTCCAGCTGAGGCCTCATGAGGGCAGAGTAGAGGGTGATAATCACCTCCCTCACCCCAATGGCCACCTTTCTTCTGATGGAACCCAGGATACTGTTGGTCTTCCAGGATGCAAGTGCCCATGGCTGGCTCATGGTAAGTTTTTCATCAACCATGGCCCCTGAGTCCTTCTCAGCAGGGCTGCTCACAAGGAGTTTCTCTCCCAGTTTGTTATACATATCTGGGATTACATCAACCCACCTGTAAAACCTTGCATTTTGCTTTGATGAACCTAATTATGTAAACAAGGGCCCGCCTTTTGAGTTTATCCAGATTCCTCTGGATGGCAACCCTTCCTTCTCCTCTATCAACTGCACCACTCAGCTTTGTATCATCAGCAAACTTGTTGAGGGTGCACTCAAACCCATCATCTATGTCACTGATAAAGATGTTAAAGACAGACCCCTGTGGGACACCGCTCGTTACCAGTCTCCACCTGGACATAGAGCCATTGACCACAACCCTCTGGCTGTGACTTCCAGCCAGTTCTTTAGCCACCAAATAATCCACCCTTCAAATCCTTATCTGTCCAATTTAGAGATATGCATGTGGCGGGTTATTTAGCTACTGCTTCTGACCACACAGGGGTGGTGGAAAGGGTAGGGATCACAGAAATAATACTCACAAGTGATCATTAGTGAATAAAGATTATTACTCTTAAGACTGCTTGTGGCTTAAGAAACTATAAAGATCATAATAAATGACAAGTATTAGAATGCTTTGCACATTTTGTGTTACATTCTGAATTAAAATGGAAAGGAATACTTTTGAACACAATTGTTTTTAAACTATTGTAATTTATTGTAACTAATAATTTGATCGACTTTTCAAACAAAAGACTGAGTTTGAATTTTTATCATTGAAAAAGTGTTATGTGGTTTAGATAGTGCTCTGTTAAGAGTGATGCTACTTAAACAATGTGCACTTGACAGCATGGAAAAAAATCATTCAAAGAATAAAGTAGTTCATTACTGTCATTTATCTTCCTTAAGTTCAATGTGTTGCACAGGATATCATAAAAATCTGTAGATGAAATCTTGGTAGGGGTTTAAAAACAATTCTAAACAGCTTGTCTGCAGCATTCTAGGAGCATGAGTGAATTTCAGACTTTGCAAGGTTGAGCAAACAGACTGTATATAAATCTAAACAACTGTCTGAATGGCTGATTTTGTTTTTTTTTGTTTTTTTTTAAGTGCTGCAAATTCCAGAGCCTCCTAGAATTCAGCTTCATCTGAACTCAGTGACTTAAAAGATGAGAGCTGCATAAGAAAGGACCATTATACAGGTTCTTTGTTAGCAGCCTTCTAGTGTCATGGTGAGTGACATTTCAGCATTTAGAAAGAATTCAATGTATAACTTTACAGACTGACTCAAATTAGATATGGATACTATTGACACTTGGAGATAAGATGGTGCAGCAACAAAACTAAGCTTTTTTGTTATGCTAATTGTCTGCAACTCAAAAAATAGCAAGGCTCTTGGAATGCTATGGAGAGACATCCAATCAATCCACCTTATAAACATATATCTAAGTGTTCTGTTTCACATTTATCCTGCTCAGAAAACCATATCCTATTATTTATTCAATTTCTTTGCTCCCATATGTTTTATGAACTGTTTTAAGGATTAAGAATAATGAGTGAATGTAAAGATATATAGAGTATTAAGCTACCACTGGTTGAACTGAACGTACTAGTTTAAAATTATAGCAATATTTTAAAGTAATAATAAACATCTTTAGTTAAGATTAGATGTTCATCGTGTTAGGTGCTTTGTGGAACTAAAGAATCAAAAAGTTTGTCATCCTATCTGAAATAACCCACAGAGTAAAAGTAGAGATTGTAAGGCAGGCTGGTTTGAAGCATAAGTTAACAGAGGCAGTATGTCTAATATTTGTTCATTTTTCTAAACAGATAGCACTGATTAAATGAGAATGCTGCTCACTTTATAAGTAGTAAGGAGCTCAGTATCTCTTAGATATCTGAAAAAGTGGGGACTGAGGAATCAGCTAACACCTTCCGTTCCATTCATGTGTAAACTGCACAGAAAAAGTAGAATCTAAAATCTATTAGAGAAAACTGGCTGCATGTGGTTACTGTGTGACCTCATTTGCTATATTCTAGTCATTCTGTTTATCTCTCTGACATAAATCTCAAAGGTTTTGATAATTGTTTATAGAAGACATAAAATTATTTTACTTTTATATTTACTTAAAATACATTTTCTCTGAAGTTATAGGAGCAAATGTGCTCATATTTGTTCTGGTAGAGTGTAAACTGGCACATGGTTACTGCTTGTGTTGTCACCAAGAGAGCGTGAAATGTCGTAAACAAGTATTTTACATTCATCGAGTGCTGAAAATGGAAAAGTGATGGTTGCTGATGGAGAAAACGTATTGCAATTCTTTTTCTTTTTTACCAAAAAATATTCATGTGTTCATAGTTCATAAAGCGTTAGGCAGCATTGAACTCCAAGCCTGGAAGAGCCATGTACCAGCAGTGTTGTGCGTGCAGTCTGAAGGAGAAGCCTACACATGAAAGATAGCATCCTAAAGAGCTGAGAATTCAGAAAAGCCTGACTTTCAGTGAGTGTAACGACTGTGGCACCTGTTTCCATTTTACTTTATATATTTCACAACCTGTATCTGACCACTTGATGAGTACTTGCAAGGAAAACTAAATTAATAAAGAATTGTATACTAAATACAATCTATTATGAAATGTACTGTGACTGTTGAAGTCAGCCTTCAGAAGAATCTATGCCTTATAGTTATATCTAGTCAGTGTCTGCAGGTGAGTCTCCTCCTGGAAATATTTAGATACCTCAGAATCAGGCAAAACAAGGAAACAGTCTGTAGGAGCAACCTCCACTGAAATCATCTGAGCAGTTGTTTCTTCACCCTATACACAGCATTGGGAGGAAAGAGAAGCAAAGTAACAGTTGCAAGCTGTAAAGTCATGCAGCACTCAGCTATGCTGCAAAATTCACAGCTAGTGAACCACAGTGCTTTGCTATTAACTATTTCTTTTACAGAGGTGGCATATGAACTAATTTGTATCCGGGAATGTCAATAAAGCCCTAATTTGTGAAAGGCACAGACTGGGACACAAGCAATTGTAATACAAAATACAAAGGTTGCCCAATGAGGTGGAGTCTCCTTCTATGGACGTATTCGAGACCCGTCTGGATGCTTATGTATGCAACCTGTTGTAGGGTACCTGCTTTATTGGGGAGTTGGACTTGATGATCTCTTGGGGTCCCTTCCAACCCTTGCCATTCTGATTCTACAGAGAGAACCAGCATAACTGTCAAACTTCAAGGCCAACAGTTTTATAAGTTCAAACTATTCAGATAATTCCCCAGTTTGGCAATGGCCTTTTTGCAGCGTTAACTAAAAGCAGGGCTAAGGGAGTGATATCTTGACTACATCTTTCCACTTCTTCACACATTAGATGATTCTGGGATGCAATGGGAGAGCAAACAAAGCACAGGTAGTTGTTACTGAGAAGGCTTGTCCAAAAGTTCTCAACATCTGCTCATTTAGATTGGTTTAGGTATACACAGTAAAAAACCAAAAATGGACAGATGAAATTTCAACAACTTTACATCTCTTTAAGGTACTTGAGACAGAAAGCCAGGAGGTGATACTAACCTGAGTAAGATCAGTTCATCAGTTTTAGACACAAGAAAAATCAAATGGACTGTCCTGGGCTGATGCAACCAACGTGGCCATGGCAGCAATCTAAGGTAGAGCCCACAAATAATGAAAGCAACAACTCTGGGCAGTGGGAGATGTGCCCACAGATATCCAGCGGTGTTCTGAAGGTAGAGCCAGAGTGTCAGCCAGGGCTTGGACACTGCAGCCAGGCCCAGAGAGTGTCCTGGCCCCCTTGTCCATGGGGCTGAGAGAGACTGGAGGTCCTGCCTGCTGTGAGTGTGCTCTGCACAGATCATGTGTGCAAGCGATAAATTGGACACTGCTTCACACTGGCTGTATTACCCTGCTTTTAATTAAGTACTTCTTATTGGTGGTTAGCAATATACTGGAATAAAAAAAGTTTCACCATTCTTTAGTCTAAAAGATGAATTGGTACATTTTCTTGTTTAAAGGATAAGGAACATTCTGAAAAAAATTCTATATTTATTGTTTGTAAAGATGTAACAAGGCGCTTTAAATGAGAAGAAAGGCAATTGGCTTGTGCTCCAATTAAATTACAGTAATAGTCATTAGTTTTAGCTTGTCTCAAAACATCTCTGTGAGGATTAGTGCTTTTTTTTTCCACTTTCAAAATTACCATTATTTCAGAGAAAAACAGCATTAATTTTTACTGCTTTATACGCACAGCTTCCATAGTATTATATAGAACATGATGAATTGGATTTCACATAAATGCAGGCAAATATGTAAATATCAATAACTTGACATAGTACATAACCATAAATTAAAAACAGCAGTGGAAAGAAAAGGTTTGTGACAACATTACTAACTGTAATTAGTATAAACAATATAGAATGTCTAACATTACTATTAAATCTATCATGGAATATGCTGAAAAAGAATCCAGTAAATGAGAGACATCAAATATCAAGGAAAAATAGATATTGCATAATTAGCCACAATAACAGTGCAGACAGAAAAAGTGTAATTGTGTTTTTAAAGTCATGTGCACTTCTGCCACGACACATGTTGAATGAAAGCATCTAAATGTCAATCAGCATACTCATGTTTTGTTGCAAGGACTCTTAAGGAAGAAAATACCAAAGGAAAGATCTCTAAAAACTGTAACATTAAAGGCTGGAGTTCTTGCTGTCCTAACTTTTGTGGTTGAAACAGATTCAGATCCTCTGTTGCTTTAAGACTTTTGTTTATGTTTTTAAGGTTCTGCTTGCAGTGGAAGCTAGGCCTTAATAGAGCTTTAAGGATCTAGAAAACTATCCACATGGTTTTGGTATTCTGGTAAAGTCTTCCATTTCTCCAACTGCTGTAGTCTCCAAGAAATAACACTCTTTGAGTACACACAAGTGGGCTATACTGGAAGATGTTGTTTTAATGTTTTTTCAGAGAAGTTTCTGGTTTGAATTGAAACCTCTACATCCATTTTCTTCCATGGAAGTTTTGTAAAACTGCTGCTGTTGCATATGGCCCACAACTTCTGTGGTGAGCTGAATAGTTGCCTTGAAAATATCCCCAGAGAGGAAACAACTTTTTACTTGTCAAAAATTAGTCAAAATGCCAACTGCTTAGCTTCTTTCTAAGATCCAGAAAACTCAGACATCTTAATTAACTTCCCTCAAATGTTCCTAAATTGGTTTGAAGGGGAACAACAAATTTAAAGGGACCCAACGAAAATATGCCTCTTGTTGCAAAATATTACTGTTTTAGTAAAACAGTAGTACAAAATAATAATAGCATAATAATAGTAGCATAAAAATATGAAAATGCAGAGACTGTAGTACGTTCTCTATAAGCAGTGAATAAAACAGTTTTTGGAGTCATCAAAGTCTTTTAAAAGAGATGTAATTTAAGCAAGATTTTGTACCTTCTGAAAGTATTTATACAACTATAAAAATTATAAAGTTTTAAAGAGAATTTGAATATATTGTCATAGAATATTTACCCAGAGATCACTAATAAGAAAATAAATATATGACACTGATGCAACAAAAATTCTGACAGTGTCATTTCTCGTCTATCATAAAATATTAAGCAGAATAATACAAATAAGTGGGGTCCTAAGGCAAAATAAAATGTCTGTAGAAAAAAATAGGCACTAAATATTATTATATGCATACATTATATGGATACATTTAGAGCTATCTGAAGGTCTTTGGTTTACCTAATATCTAGGTATTCAGAATCCTGCATAATCTTGATGCACATTCCTATTAAACTGACAGTATCATCATCAAATATGAATGTTCCTATGGCCCAAATGAATATTTTTGTTATTCAGTGTGCTTTGCTCACTAAAAATAAGTGAAAATAAAACACAACAAATAATTGACCCACAGCCCCAAGCTGCTCTGGTATAAGAATGTCCAAATATAATGTAGGAAAACATTTGGCCAATTCAGCATTGATTGACAGGGTGTGTATCCAAAAAAGAGCCTATGAACAGCACGGATTACTGTTTCAGCTGTAATGCTGTTCTGTTGAAGGCACTCTGTGAAGCCACTGTGGGCTACCTGCTGCTATGTAATTTTGTTTTATTTTGGCACATAGAAGCGAGAAGATTTCCATGGGACAAAAAGAGAGCTGCTAGCTGACTGTGAGTGACAGCACAAAACATTGAAACAATAATCCACCGAGATCATTTATATAAAAAAAGGAACCCAGAGATATTCAGCCCCTGAGGCTTCTCTTGTAAGAGGCTATTATTATTTGTATTGATTTTAGTATGCAAGTTCTCGCTTTCCTTCCCTCTCCTGGCCCACAGTGAAAACTATAAATAATAAACTAAAGAAGTCTCCCTGAAACCATCACTACCTTTGCAGCACATTAATTTTGTGCACCTCCAGTTACAAAACCAGAAAAGCCATAGGGGAAATGGGCAGGCAGAGCCTCCACAGCCAAAGAAAGTACTTTCCAGCATTCTCAGTTGCCTTAGACACTGTTTACAGTTATAGTTAAATATAACATGAAAATGACCTTTTTTGATGCTAGTTCTGCTTTGTCTATTGAGTTAATCAGGAACTTTTCTGCATCCTCTCATGTATCAGAAAATATCATTAGGCATTTTATTACTAAATCCCAATATTTCCAAGGTTACAATGTGTCTTGAAAATTGAGATAGTTACTTGTTTTGATGCAGGAATTAGCATCAGTACACATGAGATTTTTCCCTTTTCGTCTGCTTCTAATAATATTTGAATAGAACTATAAGAATTAGAAATGGAAAATAGCTGAAATACTGGCTTCATTCAACTTTATTTGACTGTTATCATTAACATAGAGGATGGTAAGATTTCACTTTGACAATATTAGGTATCTAATCCATGCCTATTTCATCTTCCTTTATATTTTCTATTTTTTTTCATTTCTGCCCTTAATTTGTGAAATGATACGTCGACCACATCATAATTGAGAATTTCAGGGTTTGGGGTAGATTTTAATATAATCCAAGCATGATGTCTTCCTACCAAACATGTCTACTGAAATATGGGACTGTGTAATATGGTACAAAGGGTTGTGGTCTAGTTTGAAGCTGTTTGTGGTGGGTTAACCTTGGCCAGCAGCTAAGCACTCATCGGCCACCTGATGACCCAAGTTTTATTGCTGAGAACGGCGAGGACAGTCCCTGTGGTCAGTTTTGATCAGCTGCCCCAGCTGCGTCCCCTCCCAGCTTTTTGTGCATTCCCAGCCTTGCTGCAGGGACTGAGAAATGGAGAAGGTCATGATGCTATGCAGGCACTGCTCAGCAATAGCTATGACAATGGTATATTTTTAACACTGTTTTAGTCATAAATGAAAAAGAAAAAGCAAGAAGCACAATATGGGTTGCTCTGAAGACAGTTAACTCCATCCCAGCCAAACCTAGTACACTCTGTATTAAGCTTTTATTTATGAAAATCAAAGATACAGCAAATATGTTTATCTGAATTAAGCAATGGCGTTTAAGCCAACACAAAATCCAGTTTCTGCCACAGTAAGAATAAAGAACTTTATGAATCAAAGTATATTCCAGTGATACTACTGGGAAGATATCAAAAACTGATAGAATAATGGTGGAAGATTGATAATAAAATGCAATTGATTCTGGTAATGAGAGAGGATTTATTCTGTTTCAGTTCTGAGCAGAATAGGTACAGAGTCCTAATGTGTTTTAGAAGTTGATCCTTCACTGATGCTTGCAAAATTGCAACAGAGAGACAGCAGAGGAACTGAAAACTTTTACTCCACAAAAATTCAAGTAATCAATTTAAGAATTGTGTTTTATGAGTAAACTTAACATTGCTTTGTTGCCAAACTTCCTGTCTTTGCTGTCTGGCAAGTACAGATGTGACCAGCTTTTTTATTGCTGTCAGGAATCCATGATAAATAACACTCAGTGCAAGCATGTGATGAAACCTGGAGATACTGCTGAAAGCATTCCGTTCTTTTTTGATACTAGTGTAGCATCTGTGTGGTGCTAGAATTTTGGAAATAAACTGAACAACCGAATAATCTGAAATGCTTCTGAAATGTGCTGGCTAGATGGATCTAGATGGATGTTACACTAGGGAACAAATTCATCCTTTTCTTGGTGATATTATCATTTGGAAGAAATATCAAAGTTACAAGAAGATATTACCACAATAGGGACCTGAGTGAAAATGGATGTATCTTATTTCTTTCTCTGCTCCAGTTGGATGGTTCATAGAGCCCTCTACTTTCCTGTTTGGAATAACCCTTCAAAGTGTGCCATTAAGATGCTCTTAGTGATTTTCTATACAAAGAACACCTGAACTAATATGTTTTAATCCCTTTTATTTCCACAATGGGTGTTAGGCATGACTATCGCACATAAAGTCATTTCACTTACAGGCTACCTCAAAAAACATTTTCACAACATCTTTATGACCACAGAAAAGTAAAGATGTATTGAGCACCACTGAGCTGACTTAATAGGTTGCACTGCATTTGAAATGTGATGCAGGATTATTTAATCAACCCCGACACTAATGGAGTTAAGCACTCTGTCCACTAGAAAATTGTATAATCTTTCATTAAGTTCCTAAGTGCCTGTTTATGGCACTTTTGAAGGTGCTGTACTGGTGATCATCCATTGCCATCCATCGTAGAGACTACAGAAATGAAAAAAGCTACTGCAGAGCATGAGAGATATGTCAGATGCCATAAGCTAAATATAATTTCAAAGATAATAGATATCAACTGTTCAAATAAAAATCTATAATCTGTGAAGCGTCAAGTATTCATAATCAAATGTCAATACAGGAGTTGAGATACACTGTTCCTTTAAATTTTGCTAGCACCGATCAGTTCTTTATCCTGATGTTTTATTAGAAGGAAAGCTACTTAAGCCAAATGGTTTGTCCTTGAAATTATGGAAGTAGACAAATAAATTAATGCAGCAACAAAATCTCTCATTGTTCCACTGACAGCAATCAGGTATCTGCATCTATCGGGACTATAATGTCATTGTGAGGAAACAAACATACTGAACCTGTGCTGCGTTTGGCTATCATTTCACACACTGAAATGATAGTCTGGAAAACTTACTTTGCAAGAGACTGCCTTTAAAATATCTCTGATCCCAATTGCAAGCAAATGTCCTTTTGTAAGCACTTTTGGAGAAATTTACATTAACATCTCTTAGGCAAGTAACTTACTTTTGCTGCGCCCTGATATTATTTTGCACTAGTAGCAAAAGCAGCTCCAAGGAATAGTTGTTTCTGAAACATGCATAGCAAACTGACGTTACAAAGAAATGCACGATTTGAGTGCTTTTTTTTCCGATAACCCGAGACAAAAGAAAAGTGTTTAGAAAGGCAGCTGAATGAGGGCTCTGTTAGCACTGGATGTGCGCAATTGCATAGTGCTATAAGCTTGGAACGCATTTGCCAGAAGCATTCCAAGGTCAGAAGAATATATGTTAGTAATTCAGAAAAGAAAAGAAAAGAAAAGAAAAGAAAAGAAAAGAAAAGAAAAGAAAAGAAAAGAAAAGAAAAGAAAAGAAAAGAAAAGAAAAGAAAAGAAAA